>NC_142071.1:2182500-2482500 GCF_059756535.1 Pantherophis guttatus
AAGAAGCAGCAGGAAGAGGAGAAGCAGGAGGAGAAACAGAAGAAGCAGGAGGAGGAGGAGAAGCAGAAGAAGAAGTAGCAGGAGAAGGAGAAGAAAGAGAAGAAGAAGCAGGAAGAGGAGAAGGAGGAAGAAAAGAAGAAGCAGGAAGAGAAGGAAGAGGAGAAGAAGCAGCAGGAAGAGGAGAAGCAGGAGGAGAAGCAGAAGAAGCAGGAGGAGGAGGAGGAGGCACGACAGGAAAACAGTGATATTGTCAGTATATAAAGTGTAATTAATCTGGGTTGCATTCAAACAATCCGCATTTGTCTCGCCCTATCTATGACCTCTGGGACTGGCACACTCTCAAAAAGTCAGTGCTTGGCTTCTGGCCCAGGAAAATTGGGTCACTCCTATTTTAAGCATCAAAGTAGAGGACAGCACTGAGACATCTTGGATGATTCCAAAGAAACTAAGCAGGCCTGAAGCTCATTAGTCCTCGGAGAGGAGAACACGGAGAAATCCCAGGGATGGAGCCCAGGCTGGGCAGGAGGAGACGCCGATCACGGGGGGCCAGCTACGTTCAGATCATTTTTTAATTGATTAGACAGTGGACCTTATCAAAAATATACCTGGGCAGAAAAATACCCGGGCAGGTGCGGTCAGGCTTTTAGAGTAATCCAAATAAGAAGCCGGAGCAGGGAGTATCAACAATAACTTTATTGTAAGGTTAGAGCAGAAATCTGAAAGCTTTTTCTCCCCTCCACTTTACTCTTTGAGAAACTAGGGAGGGTCCCTTCTGAGAATCTGTAGCGATTCTCAGTCCTCCAGGTCATGATTGTCCCAAAGGTGCTTTTTTCAGGAGGCATCTGGACTTTCTGGTTTTTCTCTGAAGACATTTTGCTTCTCATCCAAGAAGCTTCTTCAGCTCTGCTGGATGGTGGGGAATGGAAGGATTGATACTCCTTGCAGACAGCTGGTCCTTTGCATCTTTTTTGAGGATCGTTGAGGCACTTGGAGGTTTATCTCTGTGACTTCAGGGTCATCTGAGTAGTGCAAATGGTTCCTGTTGTCTGCAATTTTTCTGGAAATCCCACACCATTAGAAGGGTGTTTATCTATCCCAGATTGCATCCTTCCATTCCTCACCATCCAGTCAGAGCTGAAGAACCTTCTTGGATGAGAAGCAAAACCTCTTCAAAAGAAAAAAAAAAACAGAAAGTCCAGTTGCCTCCTGAAAAAAAAAAAACACTTTTGTGGGACAACCATGATCTGGATGACTGAGAAATCTCTACAGGCTTTTAGCTATGCAATTTGGGATGAACCCCTTTCAGTTCTCGAAACTCTAAAATGATCAGTATGGGCTTCCACCTGTCACATCTGGATCTCCATGGTGGACGTAGAAGAGACGCACAGATGGCTGCTGATGTTCTTGCACGGGGGCATCTCCAAACTTAAGACTTGTGGACTTCAACGCCCAGAATTCCTTAGCTACCATTTTGGAAGTCCACAAGTCTTAAAATTGCCTGGTCTTGCACACAACTTTCGATCCATCTAACGTGGACAGTGAAGTCTAGATTTTCCAAGGCCCTCATCAATTTCCCCTGTTCTATCTATCTCATTCACAAACGTCAAGGAGAATGAGACACTCCTTGTGTTGGGTGTTGGTTGCTGTTTAGTTGTGGTCATACCAATCCATCAGATAGAAAAAGTGTGACATTGGCCAGATAAAAGGACAAGCTTGAGAAGATAATCTGGGTTCCAACCGCCTTCAGAAAAGTAATTCTAAAGAAATGGACTCTTAATATTTTAAACCAGTGTTTGTCAATCTCAGGAACTTTAAGATGTGGGGATGTCAATCCCCAGGGAATTCTGGGTGATTTCTTTTTCGACTCCCAGAATTCCCTGGGGATTGACTTCTCCACGCCTTAAAGTTCTGAGATTGACAAACACTGGTTTAAAATATTAAGACAATAAGTTAATAATAATAATAATAAGTTAATAAGTTAATAATAATAATAAGTTAATAAAAATAATGTTAATAAATTAAGTTGCTGAGGTTTATCCAAATGGCCAAAAGTTTCTTCTTCCAAATAGATTAGCTTTCTAATCAAATTTGTCTTCCTCCTTTCCTCTTCTTGATTCAGTCTTGAAGACAATTCGACTTTTAGTTACTGTTCAGTTTGTCTCGCTAAGATTTTTCTCCCTTCTTTTTAAAGCTTTTAATTGACTTCTACTTATTTTTTCCCAATGAGAAAGAAGAAGGAAAGGACTTCTACGATCTATTTTTGGCCAGGCAAAAGGAACACTCCTTTAAAAGTTGAGTGACGTTGAACAACAAATCAAAGTTTTGTTCAAACCGAACAGCAAAACAGTGGAAGATAAGATTATCTGCAAGTTATTTATACGCATTAAATTTCCCCAAGTTATTCATTCTATTTTGTCCCTTCGAGTCAATATTGACTCCAGACAATGGCCTGGGCAAGTCCCTGTAATTTTCTTAGTCAGATTTCAGAAGTGATTTCCCATTATCTGATTCCTAGGGCTAAGAGAGAGATGGACCTATTCTATTCTATTCTATTCTATTCTATTCTATTCTATTCTATTCTATTCTATTCTATTCTATTCTATTCTATTCTATTCCATATTTATTATTCTATTCTATTCTATTCTATTCTATTCTATTCTATTCTATTCTATTCTATTCTATTCTATTCTATTCTATTCTATTCTATTCTTCTCTGTGGCAGTCCCTCAAGTACTGGGAGGCAGTCATCATGTGCCCCTAATCCTTAGCTCCTTTAACCGTTCATTGTATGGGTTTCGCTTCCAGACCCCTAATCATCTTTGTTGCTCTTCTCTGCACTATTTCTAGGGATGTTTTTGTTTTCTGTATTGTAGTCACCAGAACCGGACACGGTGGTCCAAGTGCGGCTTCACTAGTACAGTTTAAGGATGTTTCACACCTGGGTTTGGGATGAGGTGAAGGCTCCATCTGGGGATCCAACGGAATAACGCAATTGCCATGCCTTCATCAGGCTAAGTTTAGATCCAGAGGTCAACAATCCATGTAGGAATTTCAACCAGCTTGTTGTGGCCTATCGGCCGCCAGCCCCTCCAACAGCCGAATCAGAGGAGGAGGAAGAGGCGTGGGAGTCGGGGTTAGCATCAAGGCAACCTGAGAGCTCCGAGGGGGAAGAGGGAAGGAGCTATCAGAGAGAGAGAGACAGAGGCAGAGCCTGGGCCGTCCGTCAGCCCTCAGATGGAGAGTCAACAGCCCCCAGGTCTGGAGGTGGCTGATGAGGAAGAGGAGGAACAGCTGGGTCCAGTGCTTGATGCACGGATGCTCAGAAGGCAGAGGAGAGGAGAGCAGTGGAAATCTATGGGCCGGTCCTCGGGACGGAAAAGCCACCGCTGCTAGCGAAGGCCCATCCTAGCTCTGGGGATCAAAGGCAGGGGGCGGAGATGAATAGATGTGGCAGACAACTATTCATCTTCTAGCTGGACGGGCTTGTTAGCCTGCGGTGAAAGAGAAACTTTTTGCTGGGACTGCCGGCAGTCCTAATAAAGGAACCATTGATTTAACTACAGAGGGTTTGTCGTGTTGGTGGAGCTGGGTCAGAACAGCTTCACGCAGCCATTTGAGAAGGACACAGGCTATTTTTCATTGCAAAAGTGAAAGTATACTCAACCTTGACAAATATTAGTCTGTTGGCATTTTTTTCAACCTGATAATCTTATTTGCAAAAGGCACAGGGCCTCCCAAGCTGGAAATTTACTTCAAACATGAAGATAACCTTCAGCCTTAAAAGCCAGGGATATACAGGTAGTTCTCGACTTATAACCATTGGTTCATGACCGTTCTAAGTTACAGCAGCACTGAAAAAAGTCAGTTATGACCAGTTTTTTCACATTTATGATCGTTGCAGCGTGTTAAGGAATTCGCAGAGTAACCCTTGAGTAGCAAGGGTGTGCGCGTGAAAGCGATTGAGAGTAGTTACGAATAAACACAGTCAACACACAGATACACTGAGTTTTGTTTACTTTCAGGAAATAGTAAGGTACAGTCCAATAAACAGTCCAGGTCATATACATATAAAGCAGGAAATAGCCAAAACGACAGTCCAGGGATAATCCAATAACAAAGTCTTCTTACCAGTCGTCGTAGTCATTCACAATAAACAGTTCTTCTGGATTTGGCTTGGGACCTGGTTACTTACTGGACCGCCTACTACCATCAACAGCCTCCCACCGACCAGTACGCTCCCACAGAGAGGGGCTCCTCCAGGTGCCGTCGGCCAAACAATGTCGGCTGTCGGCCCCTAGGGGGAGAGCCTTCTCTGTGGGGGCACCGACGATCTGGAATGAGCTCCCCCCAGAGATACGGAGGATCCCGGATCTGCGCACCTTCCGCCGCGAGTTGAAGACGCTTTTATTTCATCAGGCTGGCCTTGCCTAAATCTTCTCCCTTTTAAGTGTAAATTCTAAATTTTTAATGGATTTTAAAATATGGGTATTTTAAATTGGGCATTAATTCAGCCAAATTTATTTAATTCATTTTATTCGATTTTAAATTTTGTATATCTATGTGTTTTATTTCATGGCTGTGCACCGCCCTGAGTCCTTCGGGAGTAGGGCGGTATAGAAATTCAATAAATAATAAATAATAATAATAATAATAATTTGCAAACAGTAGCATACAGAGATATCAGAGAGCAAGAACAGCAAAGAGAACAAATCATGTTTCTTAAGGAGATTGGCTACCGAGCTAACCAATCACAGGACACAGTATGATGCCATACAGCAGTCTTAACGCTACATTGATGGTTTATATATTGCTAACCCAACAAGGTAGGTAATAGTCATTTCCTAACACAGCGTCCCCTGGGTCACGTCATCAAAATTTGGCCGCTTGGCAATTGGTTTCATATATATGGCAGTTGCAGTGTCCCAGGGCCATGCAATCCTCTTCTGGGACCTTCTGACAAGCCAACAGGGAAGTCCTCATTCTCTAAACAACTGTGTCACTTAACAGGTGCAGTGATTCACTTAGCAACCCTGGCAAGAAAGGTCTCAAAAGGGGGCAAAATTCACTTTTTAAAAATGTATCAACAGAGTTGGAAGGGACCTTGTAGGTCATCTACTCCAACCCCCTCCACCCAAGCAGGAAGACCTTCCACCATTTTTGACAGAGGGCAGCCCAGTCTCTTCTTGAAAGCCTCCAGTGATGAAGCTCCCACAACTTCCGAAGGCAGCTTCTGTTCCACGGGTTGATTGTTCTCACTGTCAGCAAATTCCTCCTTATTTCTAGGTTGAATCTCTCCTTGATCAGTTTCCGTCCATTATTCCTTGTCTGGCCTTCGGGTGCCTTAGAAAATAGCTTGACTCCCTTCCTCCTCTCTGTGGCAGCCCCTCAAATATTGGAAGATGCTATCCTGTCTTCCCTGGTCCTTCTCTTCCCTAGACTAGCCAGGCCCAGTTCCCGCAACCGTTCCTCGTAGGTTTTAGCCTCCAGTCCCCTCATCATCTTGGTTGCTCTTCTCTGCATTCTTTCTAGAGCAATGGTGGCTAACCTTTTTGCTGTCGCGTGCCAAAAGTGGGGGGAGCGTAGGGGGTCATGCGCACATGTGCCCACACCCATAATTCAATGCGCCCCATGCATGCGCTTGTGACCTCCCCCGCTTTTGGCACATGGTGGCACAGTAGGCCTGTTTTTCGCCCTCTTCAGGCTCCAGAGACTTTCCTGGAGCCTGGGGAGGAGAAAAACAGCCTTCCCTATCCCCCAGAGGCCCTCCGGAGGCTGAAAATGGCCTGTTTGCCAACTTCTGGTAGGCCCGGAAGGCCCAAAAATCAGCTGTTCATGCGCACCGGAGCTGACCTAGGGTAACGCCCATGTGCCCACAGGTGGCACGCGTGCGATAGGTTTGCCATCACTGTTCTAGAGTCTCAACATCTTTTTGATAGTGTGGTGACCAAAACTGGATGCAGGAGTGGTATTAGTACCTCCCTTGATCTTGATTGTATCCCTCTGTTCATGCAACTTAACCACCGTCTCGCTTAACAACAGAAATGTTGGGCTCAATTATGGCCGTAAGTTGAGGGCTACGTGTATTTTTACTGCATGAATAATGGAATTGATTCTTATAAGAGGAAATCGATGGTCACCAGATAATCTGGAAAATATGGCTCCAATCCCTTTGAAACAGGACCAGGTGGGGAAGTCCAGATGGGCAGGGCTGCCAAACCTTCTAAGTGAACTTCGATTTTTCTGAGAAGTTACACTCAGGTTATCTTTCAAGAGTGCAAAGTCTTTGACCGCAAAAAGGCAACTATGCAAATATCATGTGCTCTCTTATCTTAGAAAGTGAAACCGAATTAGAGAGTTGAGGTCTTTCTATATAGAAAGTCCGGCTGCCAACAGGAGTGCACCTTAAAGCAATGGTTGCAGAAGTTGATGGAGTTGGTTGAAATGGCAAACTTGACTATTTGGATCAGGGGTGAAATCCAGCAGGTTCTGACAGGTTCTGGCGAACCGGTAGCGGAAATTTTGAGTAGTTCGTAGAACCGGCAAATACCATCTCTGGCTGGCCCCAGAGTGGGGAGGGAATGGAGATTTTGCAATATCCTTCCCCCTGGAGTGGGGAGGGAATGGGGATTTTGCAATATCCTTCCCCCAGGAGTGGGGAAGGAATGGAGATTTTGCAGTATTCTTCCCCCAGGAGTGGGGAGGGAATGGAGATTTTGCAGTATCCTTCCCCTGCCACGCCCACCAAGCCATGCCCACCGAACTGGTAGTAAAAAAAAAATTGGATTTCACCACTGATTTGGATGAAAGAAAAGAACATTAAGTACTTTTGTTTCCACATGGAGACCGCGTCTGAACTTCGTGCTTGAAGTGGAAAAGAATGAAAGTTTGATTTTGGGTTTTACCGATTAGATTGATAGATCTTTCTAGAAACGGCTTGCTCATATTACTATCAAAAAACAAAAAAGTTGTGATTCGATGTTAATGCCTTATTTTACTGCAACAGAGAGAGCTGGAAGTCTGTTTCTTTTTCTTTTTTCTTTTACCCTTCCTCACTTTCCTTTCCCCCTTTTCCTCCCCACCGTTTCCCTACCCTGTTTCCCCGAAAATAAGACATCCCCTGATAATAAGCCCAATCGAGCTTTTGAGTGCATGCACGAAAATAAGCCCTCCCTGAAAATATTTAAACACAGAGCTGGAAATCAGGCAAGATGGCAAGAGGAGCCCCATCTTACTCCACGCATCCCAAAATAATAAGACCTCCCCGAAAATAAGGCCAAGCTCTTATTTCGGGGTTCAAAAAAAAATAAATAGAAGACAGGGTCTTATTTTCGGGGAAACACGGTATTTACTTTTGTGTTTTGTATCTTATTTGATAACTCAATAAAAATGTTAGGAATGCCCCTGAAAACAGGGATTTTCAAATGTTGCGGTTTTGTAACCCCTCACCCCTGCCAAAGAAATACCTTTGTGTGACTTCCTCATGAGCAAAATTCTTTCGTTTGGCAAGAAGCAACTTTTCATATTTACATTCCATTCTGTATCTCAGCAAACAAAACAAAAAAAAAAAAAACCCCACAACCGTGTTTTACTTTTAAAGCAAAACAACTCTCGTTTTGGTTTCACATTTATTTCGAATCGAGAGATGCTTTTGGTAGATTTAGAGCAGCTACTCTAGAAAAACCCAAATTTGCTGCTGAGTAGGAATGATTTCTGGGCAGTGACCCTGTGAAGGTTGCCCAACCATCTATACCTCTAATTTTGCAGGTGCAATTGTTAGGGATCCCCACTTAAAAGCATCTGTGACAGAGGTTCATTGGAATTCTGTCTATGTGCATCCAGATCAGGAGTGAAATGCTCCCGGTTTGGACCGGATTGCCCGATCCGGTAGCGATGGAGGCGGGTGGTTCGGAGAACCGGTAGCAAAAATCCCTGCGCTCCCCCCACCATGCCCAGGTCAGCCGCACGATCATCAGAGGCTTTTTTTTTTTTTTTTACTTTTAAAAGCATTTTTTCTACAACCTCTTCTGATAAAAAAATGCTTTTAAAAGTAAAAAAAAAAGCCTCTGATGATCGCGCGGCTCAGCTGGGATCGTCAGAGGCTTTTCAAAGCATTTTTTTCTGCAACCTCTTGGCCGAAGAGGTGGTTAAAAAAAATGCGTTGAAAAGTCTCTGACGATCTCAGCTGAGTTGCCTGATCGACAGAGGCTTTTCAAAGCATTAGAAAAAATGTTTTGAAAAGTTTAAAAAAAAAAAAAGTTGGCCACGCCCACCCAATCACATTACTCCCCACCAAGCCACGCCCACAGAACCGGTAGTAACAAATTTTACATTTCACCCCTGATTCAGATTCACTCAGTCTTAAAACAGTATTTCTCACTGAGTGGATGGAGAATTTCTGGCGTTAGAACAGAATAGAATGACAGAGTTGGAAGGGACCTTGGAGGTCTTCTTGGAGTTGAAGTTTGCACATCCCAAAGGTGCTTTTTTCGAGAGGCAATTGGACTTTCTGGTTTTTCTTGAAGAAGCTTCTTGGCTGAGTCTGTAGAGATCCTCAGTCTTCTTTGGTTGTCCCAAAGGTGCTTTTTCTCAGGAGGCAACTGTTCATTTCTTGTTTTTTCTTTTGAAGATGTTTCACTTCTCATCCAAGAAGCTTCTTCAGCTCTGGCTGGATGGTGGGGAACGGAAGGATTTATGCTCCTTGCAGACAGCTGGTCATTTGCATCCTTTTAGAGGGTCACTGAAGCCCTTGGAGGTTTATCGGTGTCCTCAGGGTCACCTAAGTCAGACTTTTATTTATTTATTTATTTATTCAATTTGTATACCGCCCTTCTCTTAGTGGACTCAGGGCGGTGAGCAGCCAGAACTAAAACACATGCCAATACAAAATTTAAAATTGTTAAAAGAATTACATAACTGGCCCAATTTAAAACAATTCAATTAAAACCCAATGACAATTTAAAACTAAACTAAAAAAGACTAAAAAAGGGGGAGGCGGTTCACGCCAGCCCTGCCTGATGGAAAAGAAAAGTTTTCAGGGCACGGCGAAAGACCCGGAGATCTGATATCCTTCGTATCTCCGGGGGCAAATCGTTCCAGAGGGCAGGAGCGGCCACAGAGAAGGCCCTCCCCTGAGGAGTCCCTCTCTGTGGGAGCGTACTGGTCGGTGGGAGGCAATCGGCGGCAGAAGGCGGTCTCGCAAATACCCAGGTCCGATGCCATGGAGTGCTTTCAAGGTGGTGACCAACACCTTGAAGCGCACCCGGAAGGCCACCGGAAGCCAATGCAGCTCGCGCAGGAGAGGCATCACATGGGAGCGCCCTCTTGTATTTAACGATACAATTTTGTATGAACACCCTTGGAATGGTGTGGAAGTAGGGATGGATTTCCAAAGGGAAAAAATGCAGACTACAGGAACCATTAGCACTGCTCATTCTTGTTGGGCATGCTTCCAAGAAACTATTATAATAAGGGTAACACATATTTAATTTTACATATCCTAACAGCCGCCAGGATTGCATATGCACAATACTGGAAAAATCCAGAAACCCCTACATATAACATTATAATAATAATAAAAAATTCTGGAATGTGCAGAAATCAAAGGAAAAGAAGACTCCGAATATTTTATAAGATGGGGGCTATTCTGCAAATGGTTAATTGACAGAAACTGAGGTGAGAGGAGTGGATTTGTGTGAAAAAAGGACTACATGAGAAAGAAAAACTGATGAGTAAATATTTTGATGGTTATATAATCGATACTAGAATGGAAGATAGTATACTTTTCAATAACGATTGATATTATCGCATATATGTTTATGTATATACAGAGCTGGGTTGCAGCAGGTTCAGTCCGGTTCACCCAAACCGGTAGCAGAGATTTTGAGTAGTTTGGAGAACCGGTAGTAAAAATTCTGACTGGCCCCGCCCCCATCTATTCTCTGCCTCCCAAGTCCCAGCTGATCGGGAGGAAATGGGGATTTTGCAGTATCCTTCCTCTGCCACGCCCACTATGCCACGCCCATCAAGCCACACCCACAGAACCGGTAGTAAAAAAAATTGGAAACCCACCACTGTGTATATATGATTATAATGATTATGATGATGTTTATACGTTAACACTTTGGACACCTGGAAAACATCCTGTTCAAAATAGAAATGGAATATGTGATATAAAACAATAAAAAAACATTTAACAATAATATAAAATATTGGTTTAACAAGCCCCACTCTTCTTTCTACATCTATTTTTCTATCAGGAGATATTTTCTATATCCTTTTAATTTTGTATTTCCGTCAGTACTACTTATTTTTCTCTTTTTTTTCTCTCTGACGTTATAAGGGCAATGATTAACACCAGCTGCCTGCAATTACTGTAAGTTCGAATCTCGCCAGGCTCAAGGTTGACTCAGCCTTCCATCCTTTCTAAGGTAGGTAAATTGAGGACCCAGTTTGTGGGGGCAATAAGCTGACTTTGTATAAATATACAAAAGGATGAAGGCTATTGCTTAGCGCATTGTAAGCCGCCCTGAGTCTCCGGAGAAGGGCGGCATATAAATCAAATTAAAAAAATAAAATAAAAAATAAAAGTTCTGCATATGACCACCGCACCTGACCCAAAAGAATATACAATATTATAAGACATGTGCTATTAGCCTTAAATGATTGTTATTATTATCCAGACTTTTAGTAAGTAGAGAGTCTCGCATGTCACCTGAACTTTTGCATAACTCTGACTGAAAGTCAACATGTGGGGGCAATAAGCTGACTTTGTATAAATATACAAAAGGATGAAGGCTATTGCTTAATGCATTGTAAGCTGCCCTGAGTCTCCAGAGAAGGGCGGCATATAAATCTAATTAAAAAAACAAAAAAACAAAACATACTTTTAAATTCTTTGTTTCACTTTTTCCATTTTTCTTTCTTGGTGGTTTAAAAAAAAAAAAACAGTTGTGAGTTATAGAATCCCAATTTTACTCAAGGAATGAAATCCCCAGCCCTAGCCCAAGCCTTTAGAAGAAACTGGACTGATTTTGGAGAAGCGATTCAAAGTTATTTCCTGTGAAACAGTGCAGTGGGGACTTCAAAATCCACCATTCATATGGTTTCCTGGCTCCCTCTTCCGGTCGGTCCCTGCAACAGTGACAGCTTCCATAATTTTCTTAATATTTGTTAATCTTCCTTTCCTAAAACGGCTTTCTTTCAAATATACTGTAGAAAGTTAGCACACGCCCCCTCTCCTAGAAGAGTACAATATTTTAGGAAATATTTAAGAAAAAGTCTTTCCCCTTTTTAAATGGAAATTTTAAATTTGGTTTTAAATTATTTGGGGTTTTAAATTTGTTCAGCCAAATTATTTAACTCGTTTTAGTTTATTTTAAATTTTGTATCTATATGTTTTATTCTATGGCTGTTCACCGTCCTGAGTCCTTCGGGAGTAGGGCAGTATACAAATTCAATAAAATAAATAAATAAATAAATAAATAAATAAATAAATAACTAAATAACTAACTAACTAACTAACTAACTAACTAACTAACTAACTAACTAAATAAATAAATAAATAAATAAATAAATAAATAAATAAATAAATAAATAAGGCAGAATATTAGATTTCCCTAAAGGAGAAACAGGGACGCGGTGGCTCAGGGGCTAAGATGCTGAGCTTGTCGGTTGAAAGGTCGGCAGTTCAGCGGTTCGAATCCCTAGCGCCGCGTAACGGGGTGAGCTCCCGTGACTTGTCCCAGCTTCTGCCAACCTAGCAGTTCGAAAGCAGGTAAAAAATGCAAGTAGAAAAATAGGGACCACAGTTGGTGGGAAGGTAACAGCGTTCCGTGCACCTTTGGCGTTGAGTCATGCCGGCCACAGGATCACGGAGACGTCTTCGGACAGCGCTGGCTCTCCGGCTTTGAAACGGAGATGAGCACCGCCCCCTAGAGTCGGGAACGACTAGCACATATGTGCGAGGGGAACCTTTACCTTTAAAGGAGAAACATGCTCTTGGAAAGCAGCCCCCACCTTTCTCAATAGCCCCAGCAGGACTGGGCCAGCCTATCTACAAGACAAAAGACCTTCAGCTCCAGGCTGATGGGATTAAGACATGACCCTCCAGGACATTATAGGATTATCTAGCAACAGGGCTCACTGCATTACAAAAATCTCCTAAGGACATTGGATCACCCAGCGAGCTTCAACCAAACTTGATTCAGACAAAAATGGCCTCACATGGCCCCATGGAACTCTGACTACATAGAATACATTTCTTGCACAGGAACAGGAAGCTCAAGGGCAAGGCGCAAGAGAAGGTATAAAAGCCACCCACTCTCAACTCCATGCGTTCAGCTGCCCTGGACCTCAACCCCATGTGGTTCTGCTTCATTTTTTATTTATTTTATTTTATTAAATTTCTATACCGCCCTTCTCCCGAAGGACTCAGGGCAGTGAACAGCCACAAGATAAAACACATAAATACAAAAATTTAAAATAGAATAAAAACGAATTAAATAATTTGGCTGAATTTAAAATACCCCATAATTTAAAAACAAATTAAAATTTACATTTAAAAAGGGGAGAAGATTTAGGCCAGGCCAGCTTGATGAAATAAAAAAGTCTTGAGAGCGCGACGGAAGGTGCGCAGATCCAGGATCCTCCGTATCTCCGGGGGGAGCTCGTTCCAGATAGTAGGTGCCCCCACAGAGAAGGCTCTACCCCTAGGGGGCCGACAGTCGACATTGTTTGGCCGATGGCACCCGGAGGAGCCCCTCTCTATGGGACCGTACTGGCCGGTGGGAGGCTATTGGTGGTAGCAGGCGGTCCCGTAGATAACCAGGTCCTAAGCCATGGAGCGCTTTGAAGGTGATAACCAGAACCTTGAAGCACACTCGGAAGACCACCGGGAGCCAGTGGATTATTATCCATCAATAAACCATCTTTCCAATCAGCCTCCATGTTTCCTGTGCCTTTCTCCCCGCTTGGAACTGAACCAGATGGATATTTCTTCCAACAATACTCACATATATTCATGGGATCCAAGGCAGTGGCAACCGAGAGCGAGGATCAAAGAAATCACATTTTTGGTTGCCATGACCAGATTGAAGAGCTGGCTTTTTTTCCCCACCATCCAAATGAAGATTACATACAGAGGAGGGCTCTATCTGTAATAAAAAGCATATAAAACTATTGTTAAATAAACATGGATCAGTCCATGCATTCAGTATGTGGAACTTTCTTTTTCCAGCAAATACTTCTCTATTTAACGATATTAGCACACCTAGAATACTGCATCTAGTTTTGGTCCCCACACTATAAAAAATACGTTGAGACTCTGGAAAGAGTGCAGAGAAGAGCCTGGTGGCACAGCAGACTAATAGCCTGTTATTAACATTCAGCTGCCTGCAATTACTGCAAGTTCGAATCTCGCCAAGGCTCAAGGTTGACTCAGCCTTCCATCCTTTCTAAGGTAGGTAAAATGAGGACCCAGTTTGTGGGGGCAATAAGCTGACTTTGTATAAATATACAAAAGGATGAAGGCTATTGCTTAACGCATTGTAAGCCGCCCTGAGTCTCCGGAGAAGGGCGGCATATAAATCAGATTAAAAAAAAAGAAAGAGCAACCAGGATGATGAGGGGACTGGAGGCTAAAACATATGAAGAACGGTTGCAGGAACTGGGCATGGCTAGTCTAGGGCAAAAGAGCCTTTTTTAGATTTAGCTGTGTAGCTGAGTTTTATAAATTTTATAGATTTAATGCTCCGAATGCTATGCTATATTAATTACCATATTCATGGTTGAATGCCGAGTGATCCGGTGGCCTAGAGGTGGAGCTCTCGCCTCCCAATCCGGAGGCTGTGATTTCAATTCTAGGTAGAGGCAGATATTTCTCTCTCTGGGCACGCTGAGAATATATCTGCTGAACAAAACTCCACGTTGGCAACAGTAAAGGCATCCGGCCAGTAAACTCTCTTCTAGCTCCATTCAGTTGTCCAGACTCTACTCCGCCAAGGATTATTTATTTATTTATTTTAATTTGATTTATATGCCGCTCTTCTCCAGAGACTCAGGACGGCTTACAATGCGCTAAGCAATAGCCTTCATCCTTTCGTATATTTATACAAAGTCAGCTTATTGCTCCCACAATCTGGGTCCTCAATTTACCTACCTTAGAAAGGATGGAAGGCAGAGTCAACCTTGAGCCTTGGAGAGATTCGAACCTGCAGAAATTGCAGGCAGCTGTGTTAATAACAGGGTGCATTAAACCACTGTACTACCAAGGCTCCTATATTATATGGAGTCATTAAAAGAGGATGATGATGATTCATGGTTGAAGGGCTGCCTTGTTGTAACTTACTCCACTCTCCTTTACATGCTGGCCACAATAGAGAAGGAAGGAAAGAGACATAACAAGGAACCATTGCATTTTGATAGAGATGGAAGAACTGAAGTCAATGCTATAAATGTCCCTAACATGGTTAGCAGGGAATTCTGGGACAAAAAGCAACAGGTGGAAACTCATCAAGGAAAGAGCAACTTAGAAATTTCCGGACAGTGAGAACAATTAACCAGTGGAACGACTTGCCTCCAGAAATTGTGAAAGCTCCAACACTGGAAGTTTTCAAGAAGAGATTGGATGACCATTTGTCTGAAATGGGATAGGGTTTCCTGCCTGATCAGGGGGTTGGACTAGAAGACCTCCAAGGTCCCTGTTACTCTATTATTCTGCTTTCTGTTGTATTTTTGGTTTGTCTCCAGCAGGAGGTGGCAGAGCCCACGCTAAGAGAGCTGCTGGCTGGCTGCTCTCCAGATTTCCAGGATTAAATGTGTGGGAAAGTATGATGCACGGAGGAAGGAAACTGGCATAACACAGTCAACGAGTCTCAAAACTCAGCGCTATTGTTCCTCAATCTCAGCCTTATTTTAGCCCGAAGAAGTTCCCCTTTATAGAAACATCATGTTGGAAAATAGAAAAGAAAAAAAAAAAAAGGCAAGAGAATTATTATTACTAGCGTGAGTTCCTGCCTGTGGTCGTGGCCACTCCAGCATTCTTCTCAATACTTTCAGATTCAGAGTACACTTTGGGTCACCACTTCCTTAGAGGGAAACAGCCACTGTCGTCTCAGAGTAGAAGAAGAAGTACATTTTAAGAAAAAGAAGAAAACAGATGGAGATTTTATCCAGAAATTCAAATGGCGCACTCCCTGCAAATGGAGAGGAATTGTTGCAACCCCCTGGATCAGTGGTGGGTTGCCCCCGGTTCAGGCCGGTTCGCAAGAAGGAATTCTTAATTTCTCTTAAATTCCCACCAGAGGTGTCCGCAGGCTGTGGTAAATGAATCAAAATGGCAGCTACAATGGAGCCGACCATTTTTAAATGCGCTGCGTTTCTGGGGCTGCGAAGCTGAGTTTCTTGATTCTATCTTACAGATTATTGATTACTTGACCAGGAGTGAAATCCAGCAGGTTCTGGAGAACCGGTAGCGGAAATTTTGAGCAGTTCGGAGAACCGGCAAATACCACCTCCGGCTGGCCCCAGAGTGGAGTGGGAATGGGGATTTTTCAGCATCCTTTCCCCAGGAGTAGGGAGGGAATGGGGATTTTGCAGCATCCTTCCCCTGCCACGCCCACCAAGCCACGCCCACAGAACCAGTAGTAAAAAAATTTGGATTTCACCAGTGTACTTGAACTGATCACTCTCTACTTCATCTCCTCAGCTAGAGGCAGATGTCTCTGTAGGGCAGGCTTCACATGCCCAGAGTGACAAGTTGATGTCATTGGTATCACAACATCTTTTATTCCAATGGCCCGTGACGTCAATGTGTTTTTTTTCCCCAAATTGCCCTAAGAATTCCCTCCTTTCTTAAGCCACAAACTCGCTGGCTGCCCTCTCGCAGCCTTCAAACGGCGTCGTTTCCCAACGTTGAGAAAGTTTGTAAATTGCATTCCGTTAATATGAAGTTTTGCTGCTCGTAATATTCTCTTGTATTATGAGTCGGGCAGCGGTATTTAGTCATCACGAAACTAGCAAGCTTAATGTTGAGCTGGCTTCTTCTGCTTTGTTTGTCTCTTGGCACATGCTCAGAATCTGATTATCCTGTGTTCGCTCCCAGCAGAAACTGTCCATCTGTCCTGAGAAGCGCATTTTTGTCTTATGTGTAATTTCCCCACTGCTGGAGTGATGGCCATTTCCCAAGCTTTGATACATTAGAGAGATAAAGGTCTATTGCAATTTTAAACCAGACCAAATAATGTCCCACTCTTAATTTTGGAAGCACTGATCTGCTGTCCTGCAGGCAAGCTACACTTCTCTGAGGCAGGTCCATCCTTCTAATTTTGATTAAAGGGCAAATTCTGACAATCAAAGATTTCCAAATAATCCTAGTACCGAGAGGGCTGAGAAATCTTCCTCTCCAAAAGCAAAGAGAGGTAGGAGTAAGCTAGAATGTCTAATGGATTGACTCATTAGTAGGACACATTACTCACATCCCAGGAACTTTGACTCAAATTCTTCTTCTGCATAAACAGGAGCAAGCAACATGGCAGAAGTCATCCTATCCCTCCCCCAAAATTCAGTCTGGAAAAGGGAAGATGGAAGGGTAATGTGACAACCATGTTCAAAGGAAATAATAACCGAATAACAGAGTTGGAAGGGACCTTGTTAAGTCATCTAGTCCAACCTCCCACCCAAGCAGGAGACCCTACACTATTTCTGACAGAAGTCCAGTCTCTTCTTGAAAGCCTCCAGTGATGAAGCTCCCACAACTTCTGAAGGCAACGTCTGTTCCATGGGTTGATTGTTCTCACTGTCAAAAATTTTCTCCTTATTTCCAGGTTGAATCTCTCCTTGTTCAGTTTCCATCCATTATTCCTTGTCTGGCCTTCGGGTGCTTTGGAAAATAGCTTGACCCCCTTCCTCCTCTCTGTGGCAGCCCCTCCAATATTGGAAGATGCTCTCCTGTCTTCCTGGTCCTTCTCTTCACTAGACTAGACATGCCCAGTTGCTGCAACCGTTCATCGTATGTTTTATCCTCCAGTTCCTGAATCATTTTGGTTGCTCTTCTCTGCACTCTTTCTAGAGTCTGAACATCTTTTTTATAGTGTGGGGACCAAAACTGGATGCCGTACTCTAGGTGTGGTCTTACTAAGGCTTTATAGAATGGTATTAGTACCTCACATGATGATTGTATCCTTCTGTTAATGCAATTTAGGATTGCATTGGCTTTTTTGGCTGCTGTCGCACACTGTTGGCTCATCTTTAATTGGTTGTCCACCAAGACTCCAAGATCCCTCTCATAGTTACTGGTATTACGCCTGGTTTCTCCCAGCAGCAAGGAAGATATCTAAGAACGTTGGACATTCCGTTTTCAGAAATGAGAACCAGAAAGAAGGAGCATAAATGGCAAAGACCAGATTTCCTTGAAATTACAAGGAAAAACGTCCAGAAGCTAAGATCCGTCCAACAATGGAAGAGTCTCCTTATGGAGGGGTTGGTTTTTCTATCTCTGAAGGTTTTGAAGAAGGTAGATAGCCGTTTCTTACGAATGGTTTAACGGGTTTTCATGCCTGTTGCACACCTGGACTAGACGATGCTAACAAGGTTGACGACAATGAAGATGATATCATATTAAAGTTGCACATCACTCAATTTTTCAACAACTCTGGACAGCTCACAACGAACAAAGAAATCACAATAAAATCAGTACAAGAGAAATGGTGGTAAACCAGATGAAGCAAGGGGTCGCTCTCTGTCTCCATCATCAAAGGCCTGAGTCAAAACCCAGGTCTTCAAACTCCTTTGAGACACCAATATGGTGGGGGCCATCCAGAACTGGGGGGGGGGCTCATTCCAAAGAGCAAGCACTGCTACAGAGAAGGCATGTTTCTAGGGACCCAACGTTTAATCGAAGGAATCTAGTGCATGGAACCCTGTTGAATTGAATTGGCTGGAGCCAATGAATAGAGTAAAGTAACGCAACAGACTAAAGCACTTATTAACACCAGCTGCCTGCAATTACTGCAAGTTCAAATCCCACCAGGCTCAAGGTTGACTCAGCCTTCCATCCTTTCTAAGGAGGTAAAATGAGGACCCAGTTTGTGGGGGCAATAAGCTGACTTTGTATAAATATATACAAAAGTATGAAGGCTATTTTTTAACGCATTGTAAGCCACCCTGAGTCTCCGGAGAAGGGCGGCATATAAATCAAATAAAAAAAAAAAAAGTAGAGTAGAGTAGAGTAGAGTAGAGTAGAGTAGAGTAGAATAGAATAGAATAGAATAGAATAGAATAGAATAGAATAGAATAGAATAGAATAGAATAGAATAGAATAGAATGCATTTAGAATGGAATGGAATGGAGTGGAGTGGAGTGGAATGGAGTGGAGTGGAGTGGAGTGGAGTGGAGTAGAGTAGAGTAGAGTAGAGTAGAGTAGAGTAGAGTAGAGTAGAGTAGAATAGGATAGGATAGGATAGGATAGAATAGGGAAATTGAATGGAGAGGAGAGAAGAATAAAATAAAGAAGAGAAGAGGAAATTGAGGAAAAGAAGAATATACTATAGAGTAGAGTAGAGTAGAGTAGAGTAGAGTAGAGTAGAGTAGAGTAGAATAGAATAGAAAATAGACTAGACTAGACTAGACTAGACTAGACTAGACTAGACTAGACTAGACTAGAACAGAACAGAACAGAACAGAACAGAACAGAACAGAACAGAACAGAACAACAGAGTTGGAACGGACTTGGAGGACCTCTAGTCCAACCTCCTGCTCAGGCAGGTGACCCCATACCATTCCAGATAAATGGTTATCCAATCTCTTCTTAAAAACTTCCAGTGTTGGAGCATTCACAACTTCTGGAGGCAAGTTGTTGCACAGCTTGATATGATGCTATGGGTAGAGATGGTCCCTCAGGTAACCAGGCTGCATGCCAGGTAGAACATTATTGGTAGCGACTACCACCTTGGACCTTTCTTAAAAAGCAAACTGGCCACACTGCAATTTGCAAAGCAGCAGGGATTTATTTTGTTCTTTTGTTGATTATATCTATTGCATTTCTCTTTGCTGCCCATCGTTGCCATGTTATGTGGAGATGCCATGAATCACTCCCATCGCTGCTTGCCCCACTGTATTCTGGATCAGTTGGTGATACAAGGATGACTCTTGTGATGCTTTCCAGCTGCACAACCCAATGGTCTGAGGATTTGGTGATTCACCTTTTCATTGTGACATAAATCTATATTTTCTCCACCAACTGAAACAAAAATCTTTCAGGCAGTGGCCTGCTCAAGCCTATCAAAAATCAGTTCAAAATTGCACCGTAGAACAGTGACATCAATCACAATGTGAGGCTCTTGTGCAACTGACACAAATTATGTAATATGTACAGTAGACACACACAGAGTGTCATGCCCCCGTCGGAGCCTAAATCTGCGGGGGAAGATGAGCTGGAACCTGATCTGACAGAGATTGAGGGGGTGGCTTTGTTGGCTTTGGAGGAAAATGGGGAAGGGCAGGGCCAGTCAGGCCAAGACTTTTCAGGATTAGGACAGTTTGTAGACAGGGAGGAACACGGACAGGATGAACATGAGAGACAGAGCTCAGGCGAGGAGCAAAGACCACCCCTCCTGATCCGAGAGCATGGAGAGTGGAGAGAAGGCGAGAACAGCACAGACTGAGCAGGCTTTTGTGCTAGCAGGCCTCTCTGAAGCCTCCTGAAACCAAAAATAGGGCGTGGGGGGGTGCCGCACCCCACCCCCTCACGCATGTACACACAACCCACCCACCCATGCATGCGTATCTCCCGGCAGAGACCCGAAAATCAGCTGGCGTGCGGGCATGCACAGTGGAACTGATCTGGCTGTCGTCTCATGTGCCCGCAGAGATGTCTCCGCGTGCCACCTGTGGCACGTGTGCAATAGGTACGCCATCACGGGTATAGGATAGTGGTGAAATCCAAATTTTTTTACTACCGGTTCTGTGGGCATGGCTTGGTGGGCGTGGTGTGGTGTGGCTTGGTGGGCGTGGCAGGGGAAGGATACTGCCAAATCCCCATTCCCTCCCCACTCCTGGGGGAAAGATATTGCAAAATCTCCATTCCCACCCAACTCTGGGGCCAGCCAGAGGTGGTATTTGCTGGTTCTCCAGACTACTCAAAATTTCCACTACCGGTTCTCCAGAACCTGTCAGAACCTGCTGGATTTCATCCCGGTATAGGATTTCCTGCTGAAGCCGAGGGGATGTTGGACTAGAAAACCTCCCAAGTTCCTTCCTGCCCTAGGATTCTATGTTCTACATTGTAAGCTCTGACCCTTTTCTACACGCAGTGTCATTGCATACACATACAAAACATGTGCCCTTCCCTTTCAGTTTTGGATGTCACCCATGAAGGCTCATTCAGACATACGTGCGACACATCGACCAAGGGGCGGGCCTTTGAACAGGAGGTTGCGTTTGTCATCTTGATTTCTTTCTTTTTCTTTTTCCCGCCAGCATCAGTGCAAATGAAAGAGATCCAGACTAAAACTGATATATCTCGGTTTAGCCCGATTACAAATTTTAGCAGAATAAACGTTGGTTCAGCTGCTGCCTCTCCTACCAGGTCAAAGGGGTCAGGATGTGAGTCATTCATATGTGTGTGTGTTTTTTTTTTTTTGTCTTTTTTTTTTTTGACTTGTTCATTTCCAGAAGTACTCAGGCTTTCCGGAGTTATTTTAATTGTGGTTTTTTAAGTGTCTGACCAGATGAGTGTGCGGTACTTTCCAATATTAAAATGAAAGCTCTAGTTTTGCAAGGAGAGAAGCCACCGGCTTGTGATAATGAGCTTGTGGAGCTCGTTGTACATTGTAAAACAAAATAATAATAATAAAAAATATCGAAAAGCCATTTATACTTCAGCGTTTTCTCCTTTTCTTTTTTTCTTTTTATAAAGTTTTATTCATTTTCCACTATTACATTTCAATAGGGCTTAATAAACATCGTGTTGTCTGGGTTATTTTGTTTGCCTAACAATACAAATTATATTCCTAATATTTACCCCTTTTTTCCCCAGCCATTGATAAAACAAATTCCACGTTCGATAGTATTCTGTATCTTCTTTCTGTTTGATCTCCAATGTAAGTCCGTCCATTTCTGCACAGTCCAATATCTCCTTAATTATCTCTTCTTCTCGTGGTATTTCTTCATTTTTCCAATGCTGGACAAATACAATCCTCGCTGCTGTTAATGCATGCAATATTAAATATACACTTTGTTAATCAAATTTTTCTGGTGCTATACCTAATTTAAAAAAAAAGTTCAGGTTTGAGATCTACAATGTTTTCCTGACATCGTTTCTTAGCCAGATGTGTATTTTTGCTCCAAATGTTTTTGCTTTAGCACAAGTCCACCACAGATGATAATATGTGCCCGATTTTTGGTTACGCTCCCAACTTTTACTAGACATATTTTTGAACATTTCGGCTAACCTAGCAGGTGGTAAATGCATTTTCTTCATTTCTTTGATGGGGATTATCTTCTAAGCTTCAATACCAGGGAGTGTGCAGAAATTAAGCAGGTGTATAGAGCTCCCCCCATTCCAAGTCAAGAGTTAGCAAACCACGCAGAAAGATATAGAGCTCTCGATATGCGACATCAGGGTTCACAACCTTGAAGATGTGTGGACTTCAACTCCCAGAATTCCCCAGCCAGCTATCTTTCAACACTTCAACTCCCAGAATTCCCCATCCAGCTATCTTTCGACATCTAACAGTATTTTCTCAATCTTGACCACTTGAAAATGTGTGGACTTCAACTCCAAGAATTCTGGGAGTTGAAGTCCACACCTCTTCAATTGGCCATGGTTGAGAAAACAGTGTTAGATGTTGAAAGATATTCTCCACCAGAACGAGGGGATTACTGATTACTTATTCTTCTCATGATATAACATTTATAGTCCGTCTTGCTTCTGACACGCCAAGATGGCTTCCATGGTCATCCTGAGGAACAGGTTGGAGGGAAAGCAAGTGTGTCAACCAAAATTCACCTACTGAGATCATTGGTCCTGTCGGGAACGCGAACTTTAGGAACATCGCACGGTGCAAATTACAAAATTCGCCTTGTTTGTGCAATTATGATACAACCCCACCAGATACCTTTAGTGATGGTCTCCTTAGTCCTACCCAGTATCTTAACCATGACTCTCTATTGAGATCAATAAACCATGTTCACTGGAATAAGAATTTCCCTAGTCCCTTTCCGATCACTAAGTGAAGCAAAACTCTGCATTCTACTTTAGATATGATGGTGCAGGAATTTCTCCTTGGCGGGCCAATATTGAGGAAGATATTCAAGGCATTGTGCAAAGCTGGGCTGTTTAGAAGTTGGGCTCTTGACGGACATTGTCCAGGATTTCATAAGTGAAAAATGTGACGTTCTTAGATAAACATTGCAAAGGTTCACAAGTCACACAAAGCTATACTAAGAGATGCTTAATCTGGAAGCATTGCCTCTTTCAGCAGGGGCATCATGGGGTGTATATGTCACAACGTCAAAGTGGCAACACCGAGCATGTGGTTCTGACTGCCATTTGGACTTCTTTTAGTTTCCCATTCATTCTGACTGAAATTTGATGACAATAATGCTAATTTCAAGCAGCAACGTTCCGTGGTTCTCAAAAGTGGTACGGTGGCCTAGAGGTGGAGCTCTCGCCTCACAATCGGGAGGCTGTGAGTTCGATCCTAGGTAGAGGCAGATATTTCTCTCTCTGGGCACACTGAGAATATATCTGCTGAACAAAACTCCGCGTTGGCAACAGGAAAGGCATCCGGCCATTAAAACACTCTGCTAGCTCCATTCAGTTGCTCAGACTCCACCCCACAAGGGATTATGGGGTCATTAAAAGAAAAAGAAGATGGTGATGAACGTTGCGTGGTTCTCAAGTGATTGTTGCAGAATGACACCGCCCTTGTGAGAGATTGTGGGTAGTTGTGCAAAATCTATCAACGAATCCATTTTTTTTTTTTTTTGCTTTAATTTATATGCCGCCCTTCTCCGGAGACTCAGGGTGGCTTACAATGTGTTAAGCAATAGCCGTCATACTTTTGTATATTTATACAAAGTCAGCTTATTGCCCCCACAATCTGGGTCCTCATTTTACCTAGAGGTTCTGTAGGCGTGGCTTGCTGGGCATAGTGTGGCTTGGTGGGCGTGGCTTGGTGGGCATGGCAGGAGAAGGATACTGCAAAATCTCCGTTCCCACCCCACTCCAGAGGAAGGATACTGCAAAATCCCCATTCCCTCCCACTCCTAGAGGAAGGATATTGCAAAATCTCCATTCCCACCCCACTCTGGGGCCAGCCAAAGATGGTATTTGCCGGTTCTCCGAAGTACTCAAAGTTTCCACTAACGGTTCTCCAAACTGCTCAAAATTTCTGCTACCGGTTCTCCGAACTGCTCAAAATTTCCTCTACCGGTTCTCCAGAATCTGTCAGAACCTGCTGGATTTCACCCCTGCCCCAAATTCTAGTCACAGTTGTGTTTGCTTTTGCTTCACAAAATGAAGTCTACTCAAGGTGGAGAAAACATCTCACTGCCATGACCAAAAATTCTTGCCTTCCTCCCGTAATAAGGAAACCTGTCTTGGCTGAACGTATTAAAAATAAAGTTGGTTTTTTTTTTCATCAGAAGCATATCCTATCAAATTGTTTTTAAGAACATCTCAGATTCCCTTTTGACACGGTTGACAAAAATCCCCTTCGTGACTCAAAAAACCCCAGTTACAAACGCAAAATAAGACATTTTTTTAAATTTAAAAAAAAAAAGCCGTTACATGAAAGGCAGCATAAAATAGGCAAGAAATGACACAAACACAAAAAGCGACACAAACACAAAAAGTGATATTAAGCTCTGAAATTGATATGACAAAGCAGGGTGGAAATTATCTCAGGCCAACCCGCCATTTTGTAGATTCTCTTGTGTGGTAGGCCGTCAATTTCCATGCAGAATTAGTGGGGTTGAAGTTATTAACAATTTGGGAGTCAGAAATATTAATTTGAGTAGAGCAATATCTCAGATTGAAAAGAAAAAAGTGACAAGAATCATTTTGGGATGTTTTTGTGTGAAGCTCTAACCTCTCCAATGTAACAACATTGCCAAAAAGGCATTAAGAGTTGTTAATCTAATCTTGCGTAGTTTCTTCTCTGGTAACATTGTACTGCTAACTAGAGCATACAAAACATTTGCTAGACCAATTCTCGAATACAGCTCATCTGTCTGGAACCCGCACTGCATATCGGACATTAATACAATTGAGCGAGTCCAGAAATATTTCATGAGAAGAGTCCTCCACTCCTCTGCTCACAACAGAATATCTTATGCCGCTTATGTTTGAAATTTTGGGTTGAGACAACCTAGAACTACGCTGCCTTTGGTCTGACCTAAGCGTAGCTCATAAAATTATCTGCTACAACGTCCTACCTGTCAATGACTACTTCAGCTTCAACCACAACAATACACGAGCAAATAATAGATACAAACTCAAGGTAAACCGCTCCAAACTCGATTGCAGAAAATACGACTTCAGCAACAGAGTGGTCAATGCCTAGCTGAAAAGACAAGTTTATTGTGTTTGAATTCCTGGTCTCAAAATGCTGGAAAATTGCAGCACGGATTTTTTTTTTCAGTTGCAAAACAAATGCCGAGCTAATCTCAACCTTTAATCAGTAGGTTGAATTTGCAAAAATCAACACTGTTCCTTTTTTTTATTTTTCCAATGTCATGACTAGGTGGATTAAGGAACAGGGGCCTCAAATTTCTGCTTAAAGAACAGAAGCTGGAACAGGAAGGAAGGAAGGAAGGAAGGAAGGAAGGAAGGAAGGAAGGAAGGAAGGAGGGAGGGAGGGAGGGAGGAAGAAAGAAGAAAGAAAGAAAAAAAGAAAGAAGAAAGAAAGAAGGAAGAAGGAAGGAAGGAAGGAAGGAAGAAAGAAGAAAGAAAGAAAGGAAGGAAGGAAAGAAGAAGGAAGAAGAAAGAAAGAAGAAAGAAGAGAAAGAGAAAGGAAGAAAGAAAGAAGGAAGAAAGAAAGAAAGAAAGAAAGAAGGAAGAAGGAAGAAAGAAGAAAGAAAGAAAAAGAAAGAAGGAAGAAGAAAGAAGAAAGAAAGAAGGAAGGAAGGAAGGAAGGAAGAAGAAAAAAAGAAAGAAAATTGGCAACTATATTCCATCCTTCCATCCAAATCCCTTTATAAATATAGACTAGGTTGCTCAGTGGCTAAAACACTGAGCTTGTCGATCAGAAAGGTTGGCAGTTCGGCGGTTCGAATCCCTAGTATAGGTCTCCTGCGTGAGCAGAGGGTTGGATTAGATGACCTCCAAGGCCCCTTTCCAACTCTGTTACCGTTACTCTACGTTTCAGCTTTTCTTTCTGTTGGCCGATGTCTTATTCCCACTCCGCTTTCAGCTCTTCCCGGCACTCCAAGAAATAGCCGGTTAACAGTGTAAAATTTGCTTTTCAAGCGTTAAATTTCTCTACCCAGTTGGGTTGCTGGCGGACAGAAAGCGAAGTCAAATTTTAAGCTGAGCCAATTGGTACCGTCTCCTCCTTTCCTCTCTTTTGTTCTTGGGCCCCCTTTACTGAAATTGAAGGGACCGATATGAGTCACTCCCGTTTTCACGAGGAACTTACCCGATCTACTGTATCTCCCACTGCTCCCCCCCTCTCGCCGCCATGCCCTCAAACGTGCTTCCTTCACATACCAGAACTTTTGAGTCAAATTTGGAGGCTGAGTCAAAGCGAAAGAGAAATTTTCTTCGCAGATATTCGCCGATTGATCACAGCCCGTTTGAAATTTGAGAAGGGAAGGCAAAATATTGACAGGAGGTGTGCGGGGGCTGGCGAGATGCATTCACAGGGGGATACAATCAAGATCAAGGGAGGTCCTAATACCACTCTACAAAGCCTTAGTAAGACCACACCTAGAAGACTGCATCCAGTTTTGATCCCCACACTATCAAAAAAGATGTTGGGACTCTAGGAAAAAGTGCAGAGAAGAGCAACCAGGATGATGAGGAGACTGGAGGCGAAAACATACGATGAACGGTTGCAGGAACTGGGCATGGCTAGTCTAGCGAAGAGAAGGACCAGGGGAGACAGGATAGCACCTTCCAATATTTGAGGGGCTGCCACAGAGAGGAGGGGACCAAGCTGTTTTCCAAAGCACCTGAAAGCCAGATAAGGAACAATGGATGGAAACCGATCAAGGAGAGATTCAACCTGGAAATAAGGAGGAATTTTATGACAGTGAAAACAATCAACCAAGGGAGCAGAAGTTGCCTTTGGAAGTCGCTGGAAGTTTTCAAGAAGAGACTGGACTGCTCTCTGTCAGAAATGGTGTAGGGTCTCTTGCTTGGGTGGGGGGTTGGACTAGATGACCTACAAGGTCCCTTCCAACTCTGTTAATCTGTTAAAGACCTGTTAAAGCTTGTTTCAATTCAGTTTCTGAACGTTTCATTACCAGACTAGGTAACATCATCATAGAATAGAATAGAATAGAATAGAGTAGAGTAGAGTAGAGTGGAGTGGAGTGGAGTGGAGTGGAGTGGAGTGGAGTAGAGTAGAGTAGAGTAGAGTAGAGTTGAATTGAATTGAATTGAGTTCTTTATTGGCGAAAACATACGATGAACGGTTGCAGGAACTGGGCCTGGCTAATTTAGTGAAGAGAAGGACCAGGGAGGACATGAGAGCAGTCTTCCAATATCTGAGGGGCTTCCATAATGAGGAGGGGGGTCAGACTCTTTTCCAAAGCACCCGAAGGTCAGAGAAGGAATAATGGATGGAAACAGATCAAGGAGAGATTCAATCTGGAAATAAGGAGGAATTTTCTGACAGTGAGAACGATCAACCCATGGAACAGAAGTTGCCTTCAGAAGTTGTGGGAGCTTCATCCCTGGAGGCTTTCAAGAAGAGACTGGACTGCCATCGGTCAGAAATGGTGTACGGTCTACTACTTGGGCAGGGGGTTGGACTAGATGACCTACAAAGTCCCTTCCAACTCTGTTATTCTGTTAATCTGATGCTTTTTTTTTCTTTTTTGATGGGGCTGGTTGTCCATCTGGCATACAAATTAGGTAAAGGAGGATGTCTCTCTCTCTCCCCTCCCGTTGCCAATATCGATCAGAACACGAGTGTAAACATACCGTCAACTTTATTCTCCCATGACTAATCCGGTGAGCGCATAATTTCCCGCAACGAATGGAGAGAATCAAAGGAGGGGATATTATGCTCCAAAGCTTTAGAACGCTTCATCAGCTCATTTCTATCAATCACACAGTGGTTAAAAAAAAAAAAGGCATAAAAACAACCCAGAAGAGGATTTGCCAATGGTGGGCACTGAAGCCAACGGATTTTTATACAGCTGTCCGTTGCTGCGATGGTTCGGAGTTTTTTTTTTCGGGACAGCTTCTCCTGCTGTGTTTGAAACAACAGTTTGATGTGAAGCGGCTGTGATTTAAGGCAAAACGCGGCACGCTAAACCATCATTAGCTTTGAGAGTTTGTACTTTAAGCAATCCGTTGTGCAATCCGGCCCCTCTGATTTGTAAACAACAGCCAAGCATGTTGCATCAGCACAACCAATTATAGTCAAATGGGTTGAGCAAAACAGTTGTGTAGCCTCAATCACATTAACAGTTTTTTTTTTGTTTGTTTGAGAATGGCAGCTATGAATATGCCTGTGCAATTGTTGGAACTTCCTTCGTTTCTTCTTCTTCTTCTTCTTCTTCTTCTTCTTCTTCTTCTTCTTCTTCTTCTTCTTCTTCTTCTTCTTCTTCTTCTTCTTCTTCTTCCTTCTCCTCCTCCTCCTCCTTCTTCGTCTCCTTCTCCTTCTCCTCCTTCTCCTTCCTTCTCCTCCTCCTCCTCCTCCTCCTCTACAGTTTTTATTCAACGAAAATTGTAGGGAAGATTAAAACACCACCGAAACACCAAAGCAAAGTAGAAACAAGATATATCAAAGAATACAAGAAAAAGTGAAGGATAGCGAGAGGAAAAGAAAGAAAAGGGAAGACATCTAAAGGAATGACTTCAGATCCTCTTCCCAGCAATAACAAACAAAATAATTACTATCTTTCCCAAATTATATATCAAGGAGCAAAAGTCTTTATCGGATTGTCTGCACACCAGGCTGCTGATTCAGAGATTGGGCAAATATCGTATTTTTTGGACTATAAGACACTCCCAAGTATAAGACGCACCTAGCTTTTGGGGAGGAAAACAAGGGGAAAAAAATCTGCCTCTGCCTCCCAGCAATTTACCTCCTTGCAGCAAACAGCAAACAGCCTGGTAAGCTTCAGCACAGCCTGATTTAGCACAAACAGCTGATTGGCAGTTGGATTGGCCTCATGGAATACCACCTATCAGCTGTTCCAGGCTGTGGGGATTGCCACCGCCCGTGGCCGCTGTCACTACCCATTGCTGCTGCTGCCTATCGCAGCCTCCATGGGCCCCATTTTTGGCCTCCATGCATCCCATTTTCGGCCTCTGTGTGCCCTATTTTCGGCCTCCCACTGCCTACCCCCGCCGCTTGGAACAGGCCAAAAATGGGATCCGCAGAGACCGGAAATGGGATGTGCAGAGGCCCAAAATGGGGCACATGGAGGCAGCAATAGGCGGCAGAGCAATGGGCAGCAATGGTGCTGATGGGTGGTGGTGATCCCTGCAGCCTGGAACAGCTGATAGATGGTATTCTAGGAGGCCAATCCAACCGCCAATCAGCTGTTTGTGCTAAATCAGGCTGTGCTGAAGCTGACCAGGCTGTTTGCTGTTTGCTGCAAGGAGGTAAATTGCTGGGAGGCAGAGGCCAAAGGGTGGGGACCAGCAGGTGGGCGGGGCTTTGGCAACATTCGCTGTATAAGACGCACAGACATCTCCATCCAATTTTTTTTGGGGGGGGGGAAAGTGTATCTAATACACCGAAAAATATGTTAGATTGGAAAATTGAGTGACAGATAAGAATTGGGTGCATTTAGATTACTGTAATGAAAGGACATAAATAATATTCCCCCCACCCCCACCCTCCTTTGCTGGTCTACGATCCCCAACTTCAGATTCTCTTCAAGTTTCAAGTCCAGCACACCTTCATGAGCGCTAAGGAGGGAGTTGGTTTTTTCAAAATACTATGTGGAAATCTCTCTCCTTTTTTTTTTTTCACTTTAATTTTTGC
Source organism: Pantherophis guttatus (assembly GCF_059756535.1). Lineage (NCBI taxonomy): Eukaryota > Metazoa > Chordata > Lepidosauria > Squamata > Colubridae > Pantherophis > Pantherophis guttatus. Next base: position 2,211,669 of record NC_142071.1, read on the forward strand.
AAAACGAAAAGGCATGATCTAAAAAAAGAGGGGATTCGTTTCATTTTTGATTTTTTTTTTAGTCATTCAGAGACTTCTGTCATATTGAAATCATATAGATATAGATATATAGATATAGCTATAGATAGTTATATATATATATATATATGTTTTCGTAGGTCTTTTCCCGTGTAAGATTGAGAGTATCTTGGGGACGTTTCAACGAGGTCTCGCTCGTCATCTTCAGGCTGGTGTCTGAATATATATATATATATATATATATCTCCCAACATGTGGGAGGGGGCATTCTGCTCCCTTTTGCCTTTCAGCTCCAATCCAGGAGCCCTCAAGCAGTCACATTCATGACAAACCATTTTTATACCAAATATATATTTTGCTGATAAAGAAATAAAGGGAGACTAGTATAGATCTATTTCAAGCTATTTCAGGCTGGCTGATGAGAACTAAAAAGCTTGAAATAGATCTATACCAGTCTCCCTTTATTTCTTTATCAGCAAAATATATATTTGGTATACATACATACATACATACATACATACATACATACATACATACATACATACATTTGTTTTCTGAGGTTTTCGCGGGTATTTGTATGTAGGTCTTTGGTTATTCGGGTTTTCTCCCGGATAAAATTGGAAGTGTCTTGGCGATGTTTTGATGAAGTCTCATTCGTCATCTTCAGCCTGGTGTTTTCGGCTTCGTGCTTCTAGGAGCACGAAGCCGAAAACACCAGCCTGAAGATGACGAATGAGACTTCGTCGAAACATCGCCAAGGTACTTCCAATTTTATGCGGCAAACCAAAGACATATATATAGATATATCCCCCACTCCTTACCCCCACCATGGACAGGGACAATTGCATGAGATCCAAAAAGGAGAGATCTGATTTTTCAGCACATTCACACACACACACACAGACACAGACAGACACAGACGGACACACCAGGGAAACGTAGAGTGAGGTGTGAACTGTACCAGTTTCGGTCCCGTCTCTGAGATCTTTGAAATTACACTTTATTTTTCAAGCAGAGGTAGAGATTTGTTTTGACTTCCCCATGCATCTGGAACCAGGCCGGGGGGGGGGTTCTACTTACCTTTACTACCGGTTCGCAACGGGACATGCAGGTGCACTCGCTTTGCTCTCAAGCGCGCTCTCTCTTCTGCGCATGCACGAAAGCTTCCTGATGACGTCCGGGTCGGTGGGCGGAGCCTCCTGCTGGTTTTACTACCGGTTCTTGCGAACTGGTCTGAACTGGGGGCAACCCACCATTGAAGCAGGCCCATCTTCCCCTGCCATCTGACCCATCACCATCTATCGTGGCTCCAGGTCCTGCCAACCTAGCAGTTCAAAAGCATGCAAAGGCGAGTAGATAAATAGGTACCACTTCTCTGGGAAGGTAATGCCTAAGCCAGAGGTCTGCAACCTTAAACACTCAAAGAGCCATTTGGAGCCGTTTCCCACAGAAAAGAAAACACCGGGAGCCACAAAACCCTTCCCGTGCCTGACTATTTCTCGAGCGGCCACAAAACTAGCCTATCTAGTTGAATTCAACGTTCTGTTTTCTTCTGAAACTTTTCTTTTCTTGGATTTATCCATGGATGAAAAACTCAATATATTGCGTGCTGGCGCGTGTCACATATTGGTGGTTGTAACGCACATTTTGAGTGACAGGGAGCCGCAGCAGAGGAGTGAAAGAGCCACATGCGTGAGCCAACTAACCATTGTTGTGCACCATCGTTTATATGAAAGAAATCAGATCCTGGACCGATATATACCCTCATCTTACAGCCAGTGACAATGTGCTCTAAAGTTTGATGTGGGACCCTGCAGACACACAGAGGGGAGGATACTATCCTCCATTTCTGCCTCAGATCTCTGAGCTCCTGCCTGGCTTGGAGACGACAAGAATCTAACAGCTGGCAGCTCATCAGAGAATTTTTCTGGAATTTCGCCCCCAAGCTTTGAGACTCATCCAGACCATTTTTGAACACAATCTTTCTTTTGCCAGTTTTTTTTTTCCACTACACCAAATTTGGTCCCTTTCTGTCTAGTTTTTGGAGAATGATCTGCTGATGGACAGATAGAGCTCCCGGAGGGTGATTCATTCCAGACAACATTCTCTTGCATTTTTGCAGGATGTCCACAAAGTCAAGAGAGCAGCTGAGACACATATGTACGAAAAGGGAAGGGTTTCATCACCTACCCTAGCTTCATTCTTGACTTTTTATTTTGAGATATTTTTTTTAGAAAGAAAGAATTGGAGAAGAACACTAACAAGTGAAAAAATAGTCGTTGCAGAAATACTCTATCTGTAAATGGGCAAAGGAAATTGTAAAATTAGATGGGAAGAGCTCAGTCTATTGTTGATGGAAGGTTAACCATATATATATGTTTTCTGAGGTTTTCGCGGGTATTTGTATGTAGGTCTTTGGTTATTCGGGTTTTCTCCCGCATAAAATTGTCTTATATATATGTGTGTCTTATATATATTTGTGTCATATATATATATGTGTGTGTGTGTGTGTGTGTGTCATATATATATACATATGTCGAAACATCGCCAAGACACTTCCAATTTTACGCGGGAGAAAACCCGAATAACCAAAGACCTACATAGAAATACCCGTGAAAACCTCAGTATATATATATCTTTCATTATTCTATTCTATTCTATTCTATTCTATTCTATTCTATTCTATTCTATTCTATTCTATCATTCTTAATTCTATCCTATCCTATCCTATCCTATTCATTCTATTTGATTCCTTTGATTCCATTCTTAATTATTCTATTCTATTCTATTCTATTCTATTCTATTCTATTCTATTCTATTCTATTCTATTCTATCATTCTTAATTCTATCCTATCCTATCCTATCCTATTCATTCTATTTGATTCCTTTGATTCCATTCTTAATTATTCTATTCTATTCTATTCTATTCTATTCTATTCTATTCTATTCTAATTCTATTCTATTCTATTCTATTATCATTCTTAATTCTATCCTATCCTATCCTATCCTATCCATTCTATTCGATTCCTTTGATTTGACTCATTATTCTATTCTATTCTATTCTATTCTATTCTATTCTATTCTATTCTATTCTATTCTATTCTATCATTCTTAATTCTATCCTATCCTATCCTATCCACTCTATTCGATTCCTTTGATTTGACTCTTCATTATTCTATTCTATTCTATTCTATTCTATTCTATTCTATTCTATTCTATTCTATTCTATTCTATTCTATTCTATTCTATTCTATTCTATTCTTCTGATTTTATCCTCCATTATTCCATTCTATTCTATTCATTCTGAATTCTACGCTCTTCTGTTCTTAATAAAAACGATGAAAAAAGCAAATTGTTCCTTAAAAATGACGCCGGGGGGCAACTTCTGGGGTTCACATTAGCGTCTCCTCCTGGCTGTCTCGACTTCACCCCCCCCCACCTCACCTCTCACCCCCCAGTTCATGTTCGCTCGGCCAACCAGGATTGCTTGGATGCCTCTCCATCCTTTTTTTCCCCCCTCTCCCTGTTCTTCCTCCGAGCCAGAGGCCAAGTTTGATGCCTGTGCAGCCTTTGGCCGAGTGCTGTGAGCTGCACTCGAGTGATGTAAGTTGATATTTTAATTCTCTTACAAGGAATTGGTGTTTAGAGGAATGACTTAAGTGGATTACTCATCCCCTGTAATATCTTGGCAACCTTCCCGTTTCTATTCCTAGACATGACGCTCGTGGCTTCGATTCTTCCCTCCTCCCTTTCTTTGTATTTGTGGGGTTTTTTTTGGCTGCCTTTTTTAAAAAAAATTTTAAGCCTGAGAAGCTGACGCTGGTGTGTTTTTCACAGCCCAGGACCGTCCCACATCACGCAGGGGTACTGTGGGAGATGTAGGCACGGCCCAGCCACGACTGGGAGGAAGTTAAACCCGGTTTGACCATGATTGGCGGGTTAGAAGTAGGGGGTCGAAGGGAGAGAAACCCTAAAGGCAGCTTTGGATTCAGAGAAGCAATGAAATAAAATAAAATTAAAATGAAATGAAATGAAATGAAATGAAATGAAATGAAATGAAATAAAATAAAATAAAATAAAATAAAATAAAATAAAATAAAATAAAATAAAACAAAACAAAACAAAACAAAACAAAACAAAACAAAACAATAAAATAAATAAATAAAATAAATAAAATAAATAAAATAATAAAATAAATAAATAAATAAATAAATAAATAAATAAATAAAATAATAAATAAGATAAAATAAAATAAAAATAAAATAAAATAATAAAATAAAACAAATAAAATAAAAATAAAATAAAATAATAAAATAAAATAAAATATAAAAAAGGTAAAAAAGGTTCCTCTCGCACATATGTGCTAGTTCCCCTTGTACATATGTACTAGTCGTTCCCAACTCTAGGGGGCGGTGCTCATCTCCGTTTCAAAGCCGAAGAGCCAGCGCTGTCCGAAGACGTCTCCGTGGTCGTGTGGCCGGCATGACTCAACGCCAAAGGCGCATGGAACGCTGTCCCTTCCCACCAAAGGTGGTCCCTATTTTTCTACTTGCATTTTTTTTTTACGTGCTTTCGAACTGCTAGGTTGGCAGAAGCTGGGACAAGGGACGGGAGCTCACCCCGTTACGCGGCACCAGGGATTCGAACCGCTGAACTGCCGACCTTTCGATCGACAAGCTCAGCGTCTTTAGCCACTGAGCCACCACGTTCCTTTCAAATAAAATAATAAATACTGGTAAATAAGATAATAAATAAAATAATTAAATTAAAATAAATAATAAAATAAATAAAATAAATAGAATAAAATATAAAATTAAAATAAAATATAAAATAAAATAAAAAGATAGATAATAAAATAAAATAAACCCTCCTCTTTGTTTGAATAGCTGAAATGCTGCTGGAGTCCCTAATTACTGGTAGTCCTCGCCTTATGGCCACACAACTGAATCCAACATTTCTCTTCTTAAGCGAGACAGTTGTGAAGTGCCCCCGTTTTATTTATTATTTATTTATTATTTATTTACCGCTTAGCACTTACTTATATACTGCTTAACACTTACTTATATACTGCTTAGCACTTATATACTGTTTAACACTTTGTCTTATATACTGCTCAGCACTTACTTATATACTGCTTAACACTTAGACTTATATACTGCTTAGCACTTACTTATATACTGCTTAGCACTTACTTATATACCGCTTAGCACTTAACTTATATACCGCTTAGCACTTACTTATATACTGCTTAACACTTAGACTTATATACTGCTTAGCACTTACTTATATACTGCTTAGTACTTACTTATATACCGCTTAGCACTTACTTATATACTGCTTAACACTTAGACTTATATACTGCTTAACACTTACTTATATACTGCTTAACACTTAGACTTATATACTGCTTAGCACTTACTTATATACTGCTTAGTACTTACTTATATACCGCTTAGCACTTAACTTATATACTGCTTAGCACTTACTTATATACTGCTTAACACTTACTTATATACTGCTTAGCACTTACTTATATACTGCTTAGTACTTACTTATATACCACTTAGCACTTAACTTATATACCACTTAGCAATTACTTATATACTGCTTAGCACTTACTTATATACTGCTTAACACTTAGATTTATATGCTGCTTAGCACTTACTTATATATTGCTTAGTATTTACTTATATACCGCTTAGCACTTAACTTATATACCGCTTAGCACTTACTTATATACTGCTTAACACTTAGACTTATATACTGCTTAGCACTTATATACTGCTTAGTACTTACTTATATACCACTTAGCACTTAACTTATATACCACTTAGCACTTAACTTATATACCACTTAGCAATTACTTATATACCGCTTAGCACTTAACTTATATACTGCTCAGCACTTACTTATATACCGCTTAGCACTTAGTCTTATATACTGCTTAGCACTTACTTATCTACTGCTTAACTTTGTCTTATATACTGCTCAGCACTTATTTATATACTGCTTAACACTTAGTCTTATACACCTCTCATCACTTAGACTTATATACCGCTCAGCACTTAAGACTTATATCACAGTGCTCTACAGCCCCGTTTTTAAGAGATTTGCAGAGTCAGCACATTGCTCTCAACAATCCGGGTCCTCATTTAATTTTTCTTTAAGGTTGGTGTGTGTGTGCATGTGTGTGTGTGTGTGTGTGTGATTTCCTCTCCCTCTTTGCTTGTTTTGCTTCTCAAGCTGCAAACCGCTTTCCCAGAACCACACTTCCCAGAATCCATCAGCGGAGAGGGAGGCGCCAACCTTCCGCCCGAGCGACGTCGCCGTCGCCCAATGGCCGGGGCCCGTCGGCCGGGAGGCGGCCAATCAGATGGCAGAAGCGGGCGCCCGGCCGAGAGAGGGTAGCGGAGCGAGCGAGTCTGCGGCTCAGTAGCCTTGCGGGCTCAGCATCACATGGGAACCGCTGGTCCCGAGCCGGGCAGGATTTGCGCTCCGGGCGATGGGTGAGCAAAAAAAAAAAAAAAAAGCGAGGGACCCACCCAGCTTTGGAAATTGTGGGGGGTGGGGGTGTCTCCCATGGGGGCGCCTTGAGGACTAGAAACTTTGTGAGTTTTGTACGCTTTTAGTTTGGTTAGTTTCGCTTGTCCCGGGGGTGGGTTGGGGGGAGAAGGGAAAGAATCGGGGCGGGGGGGGGAAAAAAAAAACCCCAAAACAAAGTTTTTGACTGGGAGCAGAAAGAAATTTGGCTCTGGATTTCTTTCCCTCCCCCCTCCCTTTCTTCATTGTTGCAAGTTGGGTAAAAGTTTGGTCCGAAGTTTTTTTTTGTTTTTTTTTTGGGTGGGTGGGGGAGGAAAGAGAGGGAGGGGGCTGTTGGGTTGGGTTGGGTTGTTTTTTTGTCACCTTGTTGCAAAGTTCCTGATGGTGGGAGAACATGAAAAAGAAAAGAAAGAAAAGAAAAAAGGAGAGAAAAAAAAAAAGGAGAAAATGTCCGGATTTGTTAAAAGTTGCGGCATGCACCCCCCCCCTTTCCCCCCCCTCCCCCAGCTATTTATCACTCTTAGTAAGTCATCTTCTGACGCGAACAGCTGGATGAGTCAAGGGCCCTTTGCGAGGCTTGTCAAACATGCAATAACAACACCAGCTTTCTATGGAAATCAGCCGCCGACTCTCTTTTGACCTGCTGGGGGGGGGGGGAGAAAAAAAAACACAAAACACACAAAAATCCTCCGGATTTTGGGTCGATCTGATTTTTTTTTTCCACCCCCCCCCTTCCTCCTCCTCCTCCTCCTCGCTTCCCTGAAGAGCGAGAGACGGGAGCGTGCGTGTGAGTGTGTGTGAGTGTGTATATTTTGGAGTTTATTTTTAGAAGGAGGTGTATTTTCAGTTGTGTTCTCGAGAAAATCGCGTGGCGAAGAAGGGTGGAAGAAGCTGTGAAAGAAAATTGGAATCTTTCTCCTCTCCTCTCCTTCCTTCCTTCCTTCCTTCCTTCCTCTGACCCCTAATCCACTTTCTCTCTCTCTCTCTCTCTGCAACTGATTGAGCTATAATTACGGGCAAGAACGAGCTGCTACTAAGTTGTAAAACACACCAAGTTTTTCATTTCCGAGCAGGTGGAAAAACAAACAAACAAAGAGGCCTTTTCCTTTCCTTTCCTTTCCTTTCCTTTCCTTTCCTTTCCTTTCCTTTCCTTTCCTTTCCTTTCCTTTCCTTTCCTTCCTTCCTTCTTTTCTTTCCTTTTCTCTTTTCCTTTCCTTTTCCTTTTTCCTTTCCTTTTTCCTTTCCTTTTTCCTTTCTCTTCTCCTCTCCTCTTTCCTTTTCTTTTTTCTCTTTTCCTTTCCTTTCCTCTTTCCTTTCCTCGTCTCTTTTTCTTTTTCCTTTTCCTTTCCTTAGTTTCCTTTCCTTTTTCCTTTCCTTTCTTTTCCTTTTTCCTTTTTCCTTTTCTTTTTCCTTTCTCCTCTCCTCTCCTTTCCTCTCCTCTCCTCTTTTCTTTTTTCTCTTTTCCTTTCCTTTTCCTTTCCTTATTTTCCTTTCCCCTTTCCTTTCCTTTCCTTTCCTTTCCTTTCCTTTCCTTTCCTTTCCTTTCCTTTCCTCTTCTCTTCTCTTCTCTTCTCTTCTCTTCTCTTCTCTTCTCTTCTCTTCTCCTCTCCTCTCCTCTCCTCTCCTCTCCTCTCCTCTCCTCTCCTCTCCTCTTTTTCTTTTTCTTTTTCCTTTCCTTTTTCCTTTCTCTTCTCTTCTCCTTTCTTTTCTTTTCTCTTTTCTCCCCCCCGCCCCCAGGCGCGCTGAAGGATGGTGCGTTGTGTGTGTTTTGCGAAGCGGCCAACTTGCTCGAAAACTCTCTCTGCCTTGACGATTACAACACAACAAACCCTCCTCCTCCTCCTCCTCCTCCCCCCCTCCTCCTTCCCACACTTGGTATTCGGAACATCGTGTATGTCAACTTCATTCACGTGATGCGAGCCTTTTTTTCGCCCCGTGCCAGCTCGGTAGCCTGAAAAGGGAGGGCAGCTCTGACTTTTTTTTCCTTCTTCTTCTTCTTCTTCTTCGGGCTTTTGCTGCTGCACGAAAAAAGAAAAAAACAGCCCCATTTTTTTGGTTTGCGAGGTTTTCCTGGTAATTGCAGACGGCTTTTTTTTCTTCTTTTTTCTTTCTTATCTTCCTCTTCATCGCCGACTTGGCCAGTTAGTCAATTTCATTTCAAAGCCACATCGCTGCTATTTTGTTGCAAACCCGGCTTCCTGTTGCGGCTTCTGTTTTCATCGCTCGCCTGTTCTCAGCTAATTGGTGGTGTGCGATGTGCATTGACACACAACGCACAACACACAAAAGACTCACTCCCAATCAACAGGTTCCCAGCAGGGTCGTCTCTGTGTGTGAGTGTGTGTGAATCCAGGTAGCCCGCTTTGCAAAGGAAGAGTTAAAAGAGAGAGAGAGAGAGAGAGAGAGAGAGAGAGAGAGAAGGGGAGAGGGAGGGAGAGAGGGGGGAGAGACAGAGAAAAGGAGAGAGAGAAAAAGAGAGAGAGAGAAGGAAGGAAGAGGTGAGAGGGAGAAGGAGAGAGAGAGAGAGAGAGAGAGAAGGAAGGAAGAGGTGAGAGGGAGAAGGAGAGAGAGAGAGAGAGAGAAGGAGGGGGAGAGGGAGGGAGAGGGGGGAGAGACAGAGAAAAGGAGAGAGAGAGAAGGAGAGAGAGAGAAGGAAGGAAGGAAGAGGTGAGAAGGAGAAGGAGAGAGAGAGAGAGAAGGAGGGGGAGAGGGAGGGAGAGGGGGGAGAGAGAAAAGGAGAGAGAGAAAAGGAGAGAGAGAGAAGGAAGGAAGGAAGAGGTAAGAGGGAGAAGGAGAGAGAGAGAAGGAGAGAGAGAGGGAAGGAAGGAAGGAAGGAAAGAAAGAAGGAAGAAGTGAGGGAGAAGGAGAGACAGAGAAGGAGAGACAGAGAAAGAAAGAAAGAAAAAGAAGGAAGGAAGGAAGGAAGGAAGAAAAGAAGAGAGGGGCTGGGAGGGAGGGAGGGAGAGAAGGAGAGAGAGAGAAAGAAAGAGAGAGAGAGAAAGAAGAAGGAGGGGGAGAGGAAGGGAGAGAGGGGGGAGAGACAGAGAAAAGGAGAGAGCGAGAGAAGGAAGGAAGGAAGAGGTGAGAGGGAGAAGGAGAGACAGAGAGAAGGAGAGAGAAAACTTTTTTGAATGAAACTCGTGTGATGAGTTCCTTTTTGGTGCTGTCACTTCCTGAAAGTAAAGCTGGGGCTGCATTCTTTGGAAAATGCAAATGACTTCGCTTCCTCTTCCGACCAGAATATGTTTTGCAGATTGATTGTCCTTATTAAATACATTTTTTTTAAAAAAAAAACACCCCTCCTTCCCCCTTTCCCCTCTTTCTGCCCCCAGCCGCTTCCCCCCCACCCCCAGAAACTTTTTTTAAACAAAATCCCATCCACCCTGAAAAGTTCATTTCATGCACTTTTGTGGCATGTTCTGTCTCCTCTCCTTGCTTTGCTCCGGGGATACAACTTGGAGGAGAGACAGAGGGGAGAGAGGAATGGTGGGGGGGGGGGCGGTGAGTGGGTCGCTGTGAAACACAATCCCTACTGTCATTTCTGGCAAAGACAGAATAGCAAACTGCCTGCCAGGGAATTCTCAAATGCCAGAAGGGGCCTTTTGGTGTTCCAGTTTCACATGGAAGCTGGAGCCCGCAGAGGTAATTGAATAAAATTACCACGGTTCGTACTTCATTCGCCAGACAGTCTACTGGCTGGATTTGTACAGCAGAATTCACCCCACCTGCCCCACCCCCGCTCGAGAAGCGGGTTGGACTAGAAGACCTCCAAAGTCCCTTCCAGCTCTGTTGGATTCTGTAAAAAAAATAAATAAATGTAAGTGCAGTTTATTTATTTTATTTTATTTTATTTTATTTTATTTTATTTTATTTTATTTTATTATTTTATAATTTATTTATTTATTTATTTATTTATTTATTTATTTATTTATTTATTTATTTATTTATTTATTTATTTATTTATTGGTTCGATTTATATGCCGCCCTTCTCCGGAGACTCAGGGTGGCTTACAATGCTTTTAAGCAATAGCCTTCATACTTTTGTATATACCTGCTTCGTAGGGCTTTTGGGCCCCCCCCAAGTGGTGTTCTTTTGTATATTTATACAAAGTCAGCTTATTGCCCCCACAATCCGGGTCCTCAATTTACCTACCTCGCAAGGATGGAAGGCTGAGTCAACCTTGAGCCTGGCGAGATTCGAACTCGCAGTAATTGCAGGCAGCTGGTGCTACTTAACAGCACTTTAGTCTGCTGCGCCACCAAGGCTCTTGCTCACCAAGGTTTATGAAATGAGCCCCCCCTTTTTCTGGGTTTATGCAAAAGAGGGCTAGATTTTTTAAACCCAGTCTGTAGGTGTGTGTGTATGTGGGGGGGGGTTGTGTGCAGGATTTTGGCGTCCTTGGTTTTGGAGTCGTGGGGGGGGCTTCGTGGGGGGGGGAGAGCCCGTTCTCCAAAATGGGAACACCTCAAACCTGACGGGTTAAAATTAAACCGAGCTAATGAAACTGAAGCTATACTGACGATTCTTTGTGGTTTAGTTCATTTCCCCCCCCCATTTCCTTTTGCTTATTAGTTAAACGTTACAAGTTGGTAACGGGTTTTCAAAGAACTCGATGCAAGGCCAAAAATCGTCACGTGTCGAGTGTTACGTTTTCCAAAGTGGCTGCGACCCAGAAACACTTAACTCTTGGTGGCTAACCACCAGTTCACACAATACTCTCCACATGGACAGTTAGCAATCTCGTGGTTTTGTCTGTGTAACATGCAAAGGATTCATTTTTTATTTTATTTTTTTTGGCGATTTATCCTTGGAAGATCTTACACTTTGCAGATTATTTATTTATTTATTTGTTTGTTTTGTTTGTTTGTTTGTTTGTTTGTTTGTTTATTTATTTATTTATTTATTTATTTATTTATTTATTTATTTATTGGTTCGGTTTATATGCCGCCCTTCTCCGGAGACTCAGGGCGGCTTACAATGCGTTAAGCAATAGCCTTCATACTTTTGTATATACCTGCTTAGTAGGGCTTTTGGGCCCCCCCTAAGAGGTGTTCTTTTTTTATACAAAGTCAGTTTATTGCCCCCACAATCCGGGTCCTCAATTTACCTACCTTGGAAGGATGGAAGGCTGAGTCAACCTTGAGCTTGGTAAGATTTGAACTCGCAGTAATTGCAGGCAGCTGGCAGCTAGGTGCTACTTAACAGCGCTTTAGTCCGCTGCGCCACCAAGGCTCTTCCAGATTATGCAAGGGACGTGGTGGCTCAGGGGCTAAGACGCCGAGCTTGTCGATCGAAAGGTCGGCAGTTCAGCGGTTCGAATCCCTAGTGCCGCGTAACGGGGTGAGCTCCCGTGACTTGTCCCAGCTTCTGCCAACCTAGCAGTTCGAAAGCAGGTAAAAAATGCAAGCAGAAAAATAGGGACCACCTTTGGTGGGAAGGGAACAGCATTCCGTGCGCCTTTGGCTTTGAGTCATGCCGGCCACACGACCACGGAGACGTCTTCGGACAGCGCTGGTTTTGAAACGGAAATAAGCACCGCCCCCTAGAGTCAGGAACGACTAGCACAGATGTGCGAGGGGAACTTTTACCTTTAAGGTGGATTATATTGGGTTGACCCTAAAATAATGGATTGATCTAGTCATCAAGTTTTGTATGTGGACTGTGCGTGTGTGTTCCTTATGTCTACTTGTTCAGGGTTTTTAACCCAAATATTTCTCCCGGAGACTGCGTTTTGGCTGTCCCTTTGAACTTTCCAAAGTTGGTGGGAACTTAGAGGAAACTTTGTAAAGAGCTGTGATTTTGGTTGCTTGACTAATTTCCTCGAAGCGGGATGGGTGTAAAGGCCATTTAGTCTCTTATCTCTTAACCTTGGAAGATTATATTCAGTTACAACTCTGTCTTGAGAGAGCCCTTGGCACACCTGAGCATTACTGCACAGGAAGTTCTCAACTGATGACCGCACTGCGCCCCTAAATTTTCATGGCTAAGCAGGACAGGGGTTGAGTGAATTCCTCCCCCCCCCGTTTTACGACCTTTCTCGCCACTGTTGTAAAGTGTATCACTGCATTGTAAGTTAGCAACAAGGTGGTTAAGATGAATCTGGGTTTCCCCGTCGACTTTGCTTGTCCGGGGGTCGCAAAAAGGGGTCATGGGCCGAGGTGGCGCAGTGGTTAGAGTGCAGTACTGCAGCTACTTCAGCTGACTGCTAGATTTCAGCAGATCAGCGGATCAAATCTCACCAGGCTCAAGGTTGACTCAGCCTTCCATCCTTCCGAGGTGGGTAAAATGAGGACCCAGATTGTTAGGGGGCAATACGCTATTTAGTATACTGTCTTTGGTGTAAGTCGCCCAGAGTCCTCGGAGAGTGGGCGGCATGGAAATATGAATAATTATTAAATAAATAAATAAATAAATGGGATCCCGGGATCACGGCAACCCGTCATAAATACTTGTCCGTTGCCAAGCCCCCCCAAATTTGATCGTGTGGCCACGGGAATGTTGCAACGGTCATATGAAAAACCCCCCACAGATTATGTCATTCTTTTTCAGCGTTGTTGTAAACTTCGAACGGTCACTAAACAAATGCCACTCGAGGGCTACCTGTAGCCTTTTTTTTTTGGAAAAGGCAACATTCTCTTGAAACCAAGTTTTCTTCTCGTAACCACGTTCTCCCATCTCTCTCTCTCTCGTTTCCTGTGGGAAAATGGCACATGGGATATCTTTTCTTGCTGTGGTCTTATCTTGCTGTGGTGGAGCTGGCATCCCTTAAGAGGAGATCTATGGGCAGCTGAGACTATTATTATTATTATTATTATTATTATTATTATTATTATTATTATTATTATTATTATTATTATTATTATTATTATTATTATTATTTATTGAATTTGTATACCGCCCTACTCCCGAAGGACTCAGTGCAGTGAACAGCCAAAAGATAAAATACATATAATACAAATGTTAAAAAAACCATTAAAATTAGAGAGCCTGGTGGCGCAGCAGACTAATAGCCTGTTATTAACATTCAGCTGCCTGCAATTACTGCAGGTTCGAATCTCTCCAGGCTCAAGGTTGACTCAGCCTTCCATCCTTTCTAAGGTAGGTAAATTGAGGACCCAGTTTGTGGGGGCAATAAGCTGACTTTGTATAAATATACAAAAGGATGAAGGCTATTGCTTAACACATTGTAAGCCGCCCTGAGTCTCTGTAGAAAGGCGGCATATAAATCAATTTTTTTTAAAAAAAATACAGTTAAATAATTTGGCCCAGAAAATTGCCCAGACCATGACAATAACACGAGAGATTTCATAGACATTCGTGGCTCAGCCGTAGGATCTGTCCCACGGCTCTCAAATGGGATGAGGTCAGTGGCTGGAGAGGTTGAGGCAGCAGGTTCTGACAGGTTCTAGAGAACCGGTAGCGGAAATTTTTGAGCAGTTTGGAGAACCGGTAGCGGAAATTTTGAGTAGTCCGGAGAACTGGCAAAATACCACCTCTGGCTGGCCCCAGAGTAGGGTGGGAATGGAGATTTTGCAGTATCCTTCCCCTGCCACGCCCACCAAGCCACACCCACAAAACCGGTAGTAAAAAAAATTGGATTTCACCACTGGGTTGAGGAGTCCTAGAATCCTAGAGCTGGAAGAGACTTTGGAAGTCTTCTAGTCCAACTCCCTGCCCAATCTTATCCAAGGCTTATCCAACCTTATCTCCAGAAATGGAGCCCACTCACAATTCCAAGCTTGTCCTATCGATTAATTGTTCTCCCTGTTAGGAAATGTTCTAGGTTGGATCTCCCTGTGGTGAGCTTTCCACCCGTCTCTTGTCCTGCTCTCAACTCATCCTGGAAAATCCCTCCCGAGACCAGCTCGGCTGACGGGATCCTCTCGTTTTCCAAACCACGCAGAAACCCAAAATTGTGATCCCAGATTTCCTTGGGATGCGCACGCTCCTCCCCTCTCTCCGGTGTCTCTCCTCGCTTTTCCAGACGCGAAACCGGGATTAGCGTCCCTAATTTTCCCGCCTCCATCTCGGTTTGTCTTATCGGAAGCCAGTCGGCCCTGTTAAAAAGGATGAGGCAGGGAAATTGATATTCTCGAGAAGGGCTTGGCCTCTTCTTCTTCTTCTTCCTCCTTCTCCTCCTCTTCCTCCTTCCTCCGCTTTTGAGAAGCATGACTTCACTGGCGTTATGCCACATCTGATTTGGGTGATTCAGCCCCAGGTTTTGAAACTGATCTGTGGTACGGTATTTCTCTTTAAGTGTGTGTGTGTCTGTGTGTTTTTGTTTGTTTAACTTACTGGCACTGACAATTTTATTTCCCCATTTCAATTCCCCGATAGTTTTTTTTTAAAAAAAATTCTCCTTTTTTTTTTTTTTTTTCCTTTTCAGACTGGTTTTGAAAGTTCTTTTTCTGTTTTGTTTTTTAAAGATACAGTTCTGACGTTGCCGAATTGTCAGATCTCAGGCCTGCCTCGGAGGGTCGGATGACAAATGAATCCGGGGAATGAATTGAGAAGCTCATAAAAACTAGGGAACGGTTGACTTTCTTGCTTAAGTCATCCCCGGAATTTTGCTTTTCAAAAATAGGCCGCCTCTCAATATCAAAAAAAATTCCCTTTGGTCTAATCCAGAGCTCTCCAAATTTGGCAACTTTTAAGACTTGTGGACTTCAATTCCCAGAATTCCTCAGCCGAGGAATTCTGGGAGTTGAAGTCCACAAGTCTTAAATTGAATCAATTTTAATAGGCTTTAAATTTTAATAGGCTGTACACCACCCTGACTCCTTCGAGAGAAGGGCGGTATAGAAATAAAACTACTACTACTACTACTACTACTACTACTACTATTATTATTATTATTATTATTATTATTATTATTATTATTATTATATTATTATTATTATTATTATTATTATTATTATTATTATTATTATTATTATTTTATTTTATTTATTTATTTATTTATTTATTTATTTATTTATTTATTTATTTATTTAAATTTCTATACCGCCCTTCTCCCGAAGGACTCAGGGCGGTGAACAGCCAGAAGATAAAACACAGAAATACAAAAATTTAAAATAAATTAAAATGAATTAAATAATTTAGGCTGAATTTTAAAATACCCCATAATTAAACAGATTAAAATTTATGTTTAAAATTTAAATTTAAAAAAGGAGAAGATTTAGGCCAGTCCAGCTTGATGAAATAAAAACGTTTTAAGCGTGCGATGGAAGGTGCGAAGATCCGGGATCCTCCGTATCTCCGGGGGGAGCTCGTTCCAGATCATTAATAATAATAATAATAATAAGTTTGGAGACCCCTGCTAGAAAAACCCCTCTGGACTGCTGTTTCTTGCGGGCACTGAGTTCCACAAGTCGAGGAAACATTGCGATTTTCTAAATACAGGCCGTCCTCCACTTACAACAGTTCCACTTAGTGACCGTTCAAAGTTACAACGGTACCAACAAAAGTGAGAGTTATGACCATTGGCGGCATCCTTCTGGTCACATGATCAAAATCCACACGCTCAGCCATTGGTTCATATTTACGGCCATTGCAATATCCTGATCCGTTTTTGCAAACTTTGGACAAGCTAAAAATCCACAGGAGAAGCTAGATTCACTTAACAACCGGGTTAGTAACTTAACAAACTGCAACGACTAACAACCGTGGCGAGAAAGGTTGTAAAATAGGGGCGAAACTCGCTTAACAAATGTCTCACTTAGCAACCTAAATTTTGGGCTCGGTTGTGGTCGTAAGAACTTCCGGTACAAATCTACACATTGGGTGACAGTTGAATTAGAATCTTCTCTCTCCGAGTTTTAGTTGTGTCACTCTAAAGAGGGATTGAGAGTGACGTCAAGGGCACCCGCCCCCCCTCCCCTTTTACACAGGCGGTCCTCGACTTACGACCTTTCTTGCCGCAGCTGTTAAGTTGTCGGTAACACGGTTGTTAAGCAAATCTGGCTTCCGCATTGACTTTGCTTGCCGGAAGGTCGCAAAAAGAAATCACGTGACCTTGGGACGTGATTATGAGCGGTCATAAGTATGAACCTGTTCGGGCCAAGCGTCCGAATTTTGATCCCAGGATTATGGGAATGCTGCAATGGGAAGAGCGGTCGTAGGTCACTTTTTTTCCAAGTGCCGTCGTAACTTTGAATGGACACTAAATGAACTGTGCTTTCCTCGTTGCTTTCATCTCCCCCAAACCAGGATCGAAATTGGACTGAGAGTAGCACATTTTCACCCCCTCCCCAGGGTTGTACAATTAGGAGAAGGCACACGTCCTACTCTCCGTGCCTCACACTATCACAACTGTGTGTAGAAAAACGGTTGCTTTTGTTGAAGTCAACAAGGAAAGAGAGAAAGGGGGGGGGGAAATATATCCCCAAAACTGCCACAGAGTCTCCAAGCAGCTGTTTTACAAGAGGAGGGGATTAAAAGCAAGAAAGACAATCCTTTACAAAAAACAGGTGTCTCCACTCCTGACAAGGATGAAATATGGCAAATGTCTGTCTGCACAGGACTCTTTATTTCAAATTATAGAGAAGGGAGGGATGGAGGCAGGCAGGGAGGAAGGAAGGAAGGTAGGAAGGAAAAGAAAGAAAAAAGAGTGAGAGAGAGAGAGAAAGGAAGGAAAAGAAAGAAAAAAGAAAGAAGAGAGAGAGAGAGAGAAAAGGAAGGAAGATAAGAAAGAAAAAGGGAGTGTGAGTGAGAGAGAAATAAAGGAAGGAAAAGAAAGAAAAAAGAAGAGTGAGAGAGAGAAAGGAAGGAAGGAAGGAAAGAAGGAAAAGAAAACAAGAAAAAGAGTGTGAGAGAAAGGAAGGAAGGAAAGAAGGAAAAGAAAGAAAAGTGAATGAGAGAGAGAGAGGAAGGAAGGAAAAGGAAAAGAAAGAAAAAAGAAAAAGAGAGAGAAAGAAGAAAGAAAGAAGAAGGAAAGTAAGAAGGAAAAGAAAGAAAAAAGAAAGAAGTGAGTGAGAGAGAGAGAGAAAAGGAAGAAAGATAAGAAAGAAAAAGTGAGTGTGAGTGAGAGAGAAATAAAGGAAGGAAAAGAAAGAAAAAAGAAAAAGTGAGTGTGAGAGAGAGAGAGAAAGGAAGGAAGGAAGGAAAGAAGGAAATGAAAAAAGAAAAAGAGTGTGAGAGAGAGAAAGGAAGGAAGGAAAGAAGGAAAAGAAAGAAAAGTGAATGAGAGAGAGAGAGGAAGGAAGGAAAAGGAAAAGAAAGAAAAAAGAAAAAGAGAGAGAGAGAAAGAAAGGAAGGTAAGAAGGAAAAGAAAGAAAAAAGAAAGTGTGTGAGAGAGAGAGAAAGGAAGGAAGGAAGGAAAAGAAAGAAAAAAGAGTGAGAGAGAAAGAAAGGAAGGAAGGAAAGAAGGAAAAGAAAGAGAAAAGAAAAAGTGACTGAGAGAGAGAGAGAAAGGGAGGTAGATAGGTAGGTAGGTAGGTTCCTAAGAGTCAATCAAAGCTTTCCCAGTGGGGGCAGAGAGTGAGAGAGAGAGAGAGAGAGAGAGAGAGAAAGGAAGGAAAAGAAAGAAAAAAGAAAGTGTGAGTGAGAGAGAGAGAGAACGGAAGGAAGGAAGGAAGGAAGGTTCCTAAGAGTCAATCAAAGCTTTCCCAGCGGGGCGGGGAGCTTTCCAGGTGCCACATTTCCCATCATCCCCAGACCTCAAGGCAAGACCCATCCTTTCCCCCCTCGGCGAGGGGTCAAGCTGGCAGCCGACTTGGCTGGGGATGATAGGGAGTGTAGTTCCGGCAGCCACCAAATAGAAGAAGTCTTTATGCCTCTATGCCGCCTTTCTAGGTCTCTTCCACTGTCCCCTTTTCCTCCTCTCTTCCTCCCTTGGGGGAGGGGGGGGTCTCTGGGGAAGGGGAGAGGACCTGCAGTCCTTCTCTTGCCGGAAGCCTCCTGAAAGGGGCTGAGGTGGTTCCAGCCTAACCCCCCCCCCACCCCCCCTTCTCTCTCCTCCCTGGGTGTCTTTTGTTTCCCTGAACAGCTTGTCATCATGTCCAGTAATCCTCTCAAAACCTCTTCCTTTAGTTGCTCTAAACCATGATCTCATCCTTCTCATTCAACTGGAAAGGTCTCCCTCTCTCTCTCTTTCTTTCTTTCTCTCTCCTTCTCTCCCTCCCTCCCGTCCCCTTTCCTTCCTTCCTTCTTTCCTTCCTTCCTTCCTTCCTTCCTTCCTCTCTCTCTCTCTATGTCTCTCTCCCTCCCTCTCTTCTCTTTCTCTTTCTTTCTTTCTCTCTCTCCTTCTCTCCCTCCCAGCCCCTCTCTTCTTTTCTTTCTTTCTTCCTTCTTTTTGTTTCTTTCTCTCTCTCTCTCTCTCCTTTTCTCTCTCTTTCTTCCTCTCACCCCTTCCTTCCTTCTTTCTCTCTCTCTCTCCTTTTCTCTCTCTCCTTTTCTCTGTCTCCCCTCCTTCTCTCTCTTTCTTTCTTTCTCTCTCCTTCTCTCCTTCCCTCCCTCCCAGCCCCTCTCTTCTTTTCTTCCTTCCTTCCTTCTCTTTCTTTCTTTTTCTTTCTTTCTTTCTTTCTTTCTCTGTCTCTCCTTCTCTCTCTCCTTCTCCTTCTCACCCCTTCCTTCCTTCCTTCCCTCCCTCCCTTCCTCCCTCCCTTTCCTCTCTCTCTCTGTCTGTCTCTCCCTCCTTCTCCTTTCTTTCTTTCTTTCTTTCTTTCTTTCTTTCTTTCTTTCTTTCTTTCTTTCTTTCTTTCTCTCTTTCTTTCTCTCTCCCTCCAAGCCTCTCTCTCTTCTTTTCTTCCTTCCTTCCTTCTCTTTCTTTCTTTCTTTCTTTCTTTCTTTCTTTCTTTCTCTCTCTCCTCTTTCTCTCCTTCTCCCTCTCACCCCTTCCTTCCTTCCTTCCTTCCTTCCTTCTCTCTCTCCTTTTCTCTCTCCTTCCCTCTCTCTCTCTCTCCAACTCCCCTCCCGCCTTCCCTTTGTACAGTACGGGAGTGTTTTGGATACGCTCCCTGAGCCTTCAGGGGGGAGAGAGAGTGACATGCAAACGCTTTTAGCAAACATGAGCTGGAAGTGGATGTGGGGGCAGAAATAGCCAGAAACAATTTTGCGCTCGGCTTCCTGTTTGTGGAGAGAGTGCCAGGGAACCAAATGCCCAGGATTCGAACGGAATCATTTTGCCCTCTGCTCTTCATGGAGCGGTTGGAACCGGGGTGGGTGGGGGGGGGCTCTTTGTCAGGCCTCGGGGGACTTCATTAAGGAGCCGCAGGTCAGCCCTTGGTGACTAAGCTTCATTTTCTTCGAGGAATGTGAATATTTTGAGAAGCAGCAGACACGCCGAGTTAAACAAGTGCCAGTCGGCCCATTGCTGCGCCAGTCCGGTTGCTCATGGGCAAAGGGTGTTGCTGTTGTTGCTGTTGTTGTTGCTATTCTCCTCCTCCTCCTTCTCCCTCCTTTTCCTCCTCCTTCTTCCTCCTCCTTTTCCTCTTCTCCTTCTCCTTCTTCTTCTCCTCCTCCTCTTCCTCCTCTTCCTCCTCCCTCCTTCTCCTCCTTCCTCCTTTTTCTCCTCCTCCTCCTCCTCCTTCTCCTCCTCCTCCTTCCTCCTTCTCCTCCTCCTTCTCCTCCTTCTCCTCTTCCTCCTCCCTCCTTTTCCTCCTCCTCCTCCTCTTCCTCCTCCTCCCTCCTTCTCCTTCTCCTCCTCCTCTTCCTCCTCTTCCTCCTCCCTCCTTTTCCTCCTCCTCTTCCTCCTCCTCCCTCCTCCTCCTCCTTCTCCTCCTTCCTCCTCCTCCTTCTTCTCCTCCTTCTCCTTCTCCTCCTCCTCTTCCTCCTTCTCCTCTTCCTCCTCCCTCCTCTTCCTCCTCCTCTTCCTCCTCCTCCCTCCTCCTCCTTCTCCTCCTCCTCTTCCTTCTCCTCTTCCTCCTCCTCTTCCAACTTCCAAGTATTTGTAAATCCCTTTCACTGGATTCTGAACGCTCCAATCAACACTGGTATTATAGCTGACCTTTCCCCCCACCCCAAAGAATGTCAACTCCAGTTTGCAAATCCCAAATCTTTTGTCCTTTTCCCCTCATTTGTTTTCGTCAGTCCGCCTATCTCCTGATACGGCTATACCTCTGATCCCCCCCTGTTTTCCCCCCCCTCTTTTCAGCAACAATTAACGTCTGGTGGTTATGTTCGGGCGCCTTTCAGTCGCTTGTTCTTACTCTTCTTACGTGCAACTCAAGTTGTCATCACCGGCGTCAGGCACCCAAACTTCTTAAAGCAGGGTTGGCCACTGTGGAAGAACCTCGTCTAAACCTCAATTTCGGGGGGATGAATCCCTCCCCTTCTACGTGCAACCCCCCCTCTTAAACTGAAAACCCCTGGCAGAGTTTGCAGTTGGTTTGAGACTGCAAAAAACATGAAAAATGGTTTTTCATGGTTTGAAGACGTGAAAAAAACAAACAAACCGATCAGGAGAGCGCTGGTAAAGAAGGTTTAACATTGTTCAAAACACAATGAAATGCTCCTTCACAGCCTTAGAAAGAGGTGGGATGGAGAGGGGGGTTGATATCTATCTATGTATCTCTCTCTCTCTCTCTCTCCCTCTCTCTCTCTCTCTCTATTTATCTCTTATCTGTCGCTATCTATCTCTATCTATTTCTCTCTCCATCTCTCTCTCTCTCATCTATCTATCTCTATCGCTATCTACCGCTATCTCTCTCTCTCTCTCCATCTATCTATCTATCTCTATCTCTATCTATCTATCTATCTATCTATCTATCTATCTCTCTCTCTCTCTCTCTCTCTCTATCTATGTAAAAAGTTAAAATCTCGGGTGTTTTCCTGCGTCATTATAAGTTTGTTAGTTAAAATGTTTAAAATCCTGGCTAAGATCACAGCTCAGAATCCTCTAAATCCCCAAACAAAAAAGAAGACAGCTATCTATCTATCTCTCTCTCTCTCTCTCTCTCTCTCTCTCTCTCTCTCTCTCTCTCTCTCTCTATCTCTCTCTATTGCTCTCTATCATCTCTCTCTCTCTCCCTCCCTCTCTCTCTCTGTCTCTGTATCTATCTATCTATCTATCTATCTATCTATCTATCTATCTATCTATCTATCTAATCATCTGTGTCCAGTGGTGGGATTCAAGTAATTTAACAACCGGTTCTCTTCTCTAATGATTTCCTCCAACAACCAGCTCGCCAAACTGCTCAGAAAGTTAACAACCGGTTCTCCCGAAGTGGTGCGAACCGGCTGAATCCCACCACTGGATAAGGGACGAGAATAAAAATTCCACCATGGCTTGCTTTTGGAAAACAGGCCCCCCAACTCTCTTTGTCATGTTGCCTCCCTGCCCTGCTTTTGGCAGCGTTCGGGGTGGTGGTGGCGGCAGTTGTGGGTCACTCAAAGAGTTTTCATTTAGGAATATTCCCCTGGCTGCAAGCATGGGCTTGATTGATTTCTGCCGTGTGTAAATATATAACCCAAAGCCGCAGGAACGCGGAAGGGGTGTCCACACCCAGGCCCGAGAATTCAAATAACGTTTACATTGGAAGAGTGACTGCTTTGGGAAAAAGGCACAGTCGATTGACCTCGTCTTCTAATGAATTGGTTAAATATAAATCTTGTGTTTTGCAACCTCGGCCACTTGAAGGTGTACGGACTTCAACTCCCAGAATTCCCTAGCTGGCATGGATATGCACTGAGGTAAATCGGTAATTTCCTGACAGTGAGACCAGCAATCAACCCATGGAACAGAAGTTGCCTTCGGAAGTTGTGGGAGCCTCATCACTGGAGGCTTTCAAGAAGAGACTGGACTGCCTATCTATCTATCTATCTATCTATCTATCTATCTATCTATCTATCTATCTATCTATCATCCATCAATTTATCATCTATCCATCCATCCATCCATCTATATCTATCTATCTATCTATCTATCTATCTATCTATCTATCATCTATCTATCTATCTATCTATCTATCTATCTATCTATCATCCATCAATTTATCATCTATCCATCCATCCATCCATCCATCCATCCATCCATCCATCCATCCATCTATATCTATCTATCTATCTATCTATCTATCTATCTATCTATCTATCTTCTATCTATCATCCATCAATTTATCATCTATCCATCCATCCATCTCTATCTATCTATCTATCTATCTATCTATCTATCTATCTATCTATCTATCTATCTATCTATCATCCATCAATTTATCATCTATCATCTATCTATCCATCTATCTATCTATCTATCTATCTATCTATCTATCTATCTATCTATCATCTATCTACATTATCTATCTATCTATCTATCTATCTATCTATCTATCTATCTATCATCTATCTACATTATCTATCTATCTATCTATCTATCTATCTATCTATCTATCTATCTATCTATCTATCTATCTATCATCTCCCTCTCCCATTTATCCCTCCCTCCCTCCAATTCTGTGACCACCCATCTCAGCCATTGATTCTGCGTAGTTTACAGTTCTAACAAATACTGTCAGCCTTGCAAGATGCTGTTAGTACAAGCTTACAAAGAACTTGGGTAAAACAGAGCTAGTACTTATGGTTTTGTTTCTTGTCTGGACTACATGGCACTGCTAACAGAGGGGGAGACCTGGTGCCGATGGTGGGGTTCAGCCAGCATGACTGTAGGACAGGAGGAGGTTAAATCTATGGAAGTTCAGAAGGAAGTCCAATTCCAAGGGCGCGTGCAACTTTTTCTTGCACTGGACTTAAGGCACCCCGGCTGCCCCTTTCCTTAGCATCTCTTCGTTAATATAACCACCTTTCGTTGATTAATTTTGAAAGCCCGTTGCAGGAAACAGAATTGTTTGCAGAGGGAAAAGGCTTTGCAAGATGGGCGAATTGCAATATTTTTTGCAATGCAGAAACAATAAATCTGGAATTTTCTTACTAATTGTTTCCGTTGGCAGGAGAGATCTGAATACCCTGAGTCAGATGGAGTTGTCTTCCTACTCCACTTAAGGCTTTGACATCCTCTCCCCCTCCCACCCTCCATATTCCTTCACCGGGGGAGGCCTGAAAAAGAACTCCGGAGTGGGTCTGGGGGCTTCTTTCTGACTTCTCCGCGTTCAGGTGTTCCCCTTAGGATGAGACAACCTGCATGCAGGTTGGTAAGCTTACAAACCAATCCTGCTGTGCAACCTGCCCTTTTGAACACCTCCTAATCCCCGATCCTTCAAAGGAGCTGCTGGTAGAGAGAGGAATTTCTCTGCTGCCATGACTCACTTGTTCCTCAGTTTCCCTGATGTGCAATCCGGAGAAAAGATGGGCAAGCAAGGCTAATGAGCTGCTTGGCCCACAGTGAATTCTGCAGCCGAGATGAGAAGGACCAGCTGTCACGCCCCTCCCTGCTCTCCCCAACCTTTAATGTTGCCACCCCCACCCCTCGCTCCAGTTCCTAGTGACCCATGCAGGATTAGAGGTTGACAACCTGCCAAGATGAAAGTCTCTTCTGCCCCACTACTAATCTGCCCCCCAATGTTGGTTACTCCGCCGTGCTTTGAAAGTGGTAGTGGGTGTCCTTTGTGAACCGAAGATGGGCTGGAGGAAGGAGGAACAAAAGTTGCAAGAAATGTGGGGGGCAGAGGGAGGGAAATGGTGGGGTGTGGAGCCCATTTGGCTATGCAGGTTTCCTCCTCCCTTTCTGATTTTAACATCTTTTATCCGGGGCATGGCATGTTAGTGGAAGAGTCTTTATTGGCATCTAGACTCTTCAGCCAGCAGCCTACATGCTGATGGTTGTAGAACAGGAGCCTCCAACCTTGGCAACTCTTAAGAGCAGCGGACTTCAACTCTGCCTCCAGTTTTGGTCACCACAATATATATATGTGTGTGTGTGTGTGTGTGTGTGTGTGTGTGTGTGTGTAGGTCTTTGGTTATTCGGGTTTTCTCCCGCGTAAAATTGGAAGTGTCTTGGCGACGTTTCGACAAAGTCTCATTCGTCATCTTCAGGCTGGTGTTTTCGGCTTCGTGCTTCTAGGAGCAATGTGAGATCGCAGCCGTTTCTTCCTTTTAACTGCTAGTGGGGGTGTGAACTGATTGGGTGAGAGCTTGGCTGTGTTCTAATTGGGTGGAGGTGTGTTCTGATTGGTTGGGGGTTTGGCTGTGCTCTGATTGGCTGGGGTGTGTTCTGTTTAGGTGGGGGCTTGGTTGTGCTTGCTCGTGTTAGTCTGAGTTGCAGGGGGATTTGAGCTGGTGAGCTGCATTGCTGTTGTTTGGCTTCGCGTTCGTGGTCGTACCACATCTTCATGGTGGGTGTCAGTTTGCTTCATGTATGGATTGGAGGGATTTAAAACCCGAATAACCAAAGACCTACATACAAATACCCGCGAAAACCTCAGAAAACACACACACACACACACACACACACACACACACACACACACACACATATAAAGATGTTGAGACTTTGGAAAGAGTGCAGAAAAGAGCAACAAAGATGATTAGTGGGCTGGAGGCTAAAACATATGAAGAATAGTTGCAGGAATTGGGTATGTCTAGTGAAAAGAAGGAAGGAACGCAGTGGCTCAGGGGCTAAGATGCTGACCTTGTCGATTGAAAGGTCGGCAGTTCAGCGGTTCGAATCCCTAGTGCCGTGTATTTTATTATCTATCTTTTTATTTTATATTTTATTTTAATTTTATATTTTATATTTTATATTTTATTTATTTTATTTTAATTATTTTATTTATTTATTATTTTATTTACCGGTATTTTATTATTTTATTTGAAAGGAACGCGGTGGCTCAGTGGCTAAGATGCTGAGCTTGTCGATTGAAAGATTTCAACTCCCAGAATCCCCCAACCAGCATGGAGCTGAAGTCCGCAAGTCTTTAAAAGTTCCCTAGTTTGGAGACCTCTGTGAGTAGGACTTACAGCTCATTAGTTTTCCTTCTAATTTCTCAACCCCAAATATACTCTGTGGACTTCATCTCCCAGAATTCTCCTTCCTGTGGCTGGGGGATTCTGGGAGCCCACAAGCTTCCAATTAATGCAGCTGAGCAACAACTGTTTTAAGCCGAAAGTGAGTCATCTCGTTTCCCTTTTCTTGTGTGTTGTTTTTTTCTTTTCTTTTCTTTCTTTTTTTTTTTCTAGTCAACCTGCGTGATTAAGAGTTCTTGGAAATTCAAAAGCTTGCAACCGTTTCGTACGCTTCCGCTTGTATTCGCTCTGTGGATTAGGTAGTTTATTTTTCTCGTAGCCACAGGGTGACTCATTCTTGTTTACAAAAATAGTCTCTTTATCCTTCTTCAGCAGTTCATACCTGGTCTTCTCTAGTGGTGAAATTCAAATTTTTTTTACTACCGGTTCTGTGGGCGTGGCTTGGTGGGCGTGGTGTGGCTTGGTGGGCGTGGCTCGGTGGGCGTAGCGGGGAAGGATACTGCAAAATCTCCATTCCCTCCCCACTCCTGGGGGAAGGATACTGCAAAATCTCCATTCCCTCCCCACTCCGGGGGGGGGGAAGGATATTGCAAAATCTCCATTCCCACCCTACTCCAGGGGAAGGATACTGCAAAATCCCCATTCCCTCCCCACTCAAGGGGGAAGGATATTGCAAAATCCCCATTCCCACTCCACTCCTGGGGGAAGGATATTGCAAAATCTCCATTCCCTCCCCACTCCTGGGGGGGGAAGGATATTGCAAAATCTCCATTCCCTCCCCACTCTTGGGTGGGAAGGATATTGCAAAATCCCCATTCCCTTCCCACTCCTGGGGGAAGAATACTGCAAAATCCACATTCCCTCCCCACTCCTGGGAGAAGGATATTGCAAAATCCCCATTCCCACTCCACTCCTGGGATTTTGCGCCTTAGCGTGTTAGTGAGACAATCTGCCCTGATTTATTTAACAGATCATGGTTAAATAAAACAGGGTCATCCGTGATGCTGAAACTGCCAGTGTGCGTGGGGACTCAAGCGCTCTTTGGCTCTCGCGTCGTGAGGTTATTTATAAAAACGCTGCATTTATAAAAATCATGCTAATATTCCGCAGATGGTTCCCTCCCCCTGAATATCCATTAAGTATTTTGAGGTTCGGTAGTTGATGAGTGGCGACAATCTGGTTTCGCTAAAAAGGCGGTTTGGTTATGAGATAAGCGACAGGTCGAAACTGAGTGTTGATCGTTGGCACGTGGTCAGATCGGGCCAGGTTTAAGGACTTGACAGTTGACAACGGGGACTTTCAGATGGGACAGCTGGCAAGAGTATAAGAGCAGGAGGAGATGCCCTGGTCTTCTGAACCAGATGTCTCAACCTTGGCAACTTTAAGACGTGTGGACTTCAACTCCCATGGCTGGCTGGGGAATTCTGGGAGTTCAAGTCCACGCATCTTAAAAGCTGGCTGACGGGGGTATTTTGGGAGTAGATGTCTACACAACGTAGTTGCCAAGTTTGTTTAAATATCTTAGATGCTGAGGATCTCCCTGTCCCTCCCTCCTTCCTCCTCTCTCCCTCCCTTTTTTCTCTTTCTCTTTTTCTCCTCTTTCTTTCTCTCTCTTTCTTCTTTCTCCTTCCTTCCTTCTTTTTCTTTCTTTTCTTTCTTTCTTTCTCCTTTCTTTCTTTTCTTCTTCTTTCTTTCTTTCTTCTTCCTTCTTCCTTCTTCCTTCTTCCTTCCTTCCTTCTTTCTCTCTCTCTTTTCCTTTCTTCTTTCTCCTTCCTTCCTTCTTTTTCTTTCTCCTTTCTTTCTCCTTTCTTTCTTTCTCCTTCCTTCCTTCTTTTTCTTTCTCCTTTCTTTCTTTCCCTCTCTCTCTCCTTCCTTCCTTCCTTCTCTCTCTCTCTTCTTTCTCCTTCCTTCCTTCTTTTTCTTTCTCCTTTCTTTCTCCTTTCTCTCTCTCTCTCTCTCTCTCTTTCTTTCTCTCTCTTTTCTTCCTCCCTCCCTCCCTCCCATTAAAAATCCAAATATTCAGCCTTTGAAACGGCTTGAAATTTTCAAACCTTTATCAGCAACCCACGCACACAGAGACACACAAAATAGATGGAGCTTTCATTGGACCACTGGGGGCCCCCATATGGACTTCGTTGGCCACACCCTGCCGTTGCCCCCCAATTGGGACCATCTCTGTGTCAGGTTACGATGTATCAAACGAGGGAGTAGAGATGGACCCAGCCAAAGTACAATCAGTTCTACAATGGCAACCGCCTTGCACAGCAAGGGGGAACTCAGTACAATGGCATTCAGCTCCCAGGAATGTCCCCCCTCCCATCCCATCTCCTAGGGGATAATATCTTCAGGGAAAATAAGTAGGTGAAGAGTCAAGCGTCCTCTTCTCTTCCTTATGTCAGCACTGGAGTGAATATAGCTTGGAGTGCTGACAATCTGGTTCCCTGAATGGAGATCAGTCTCTGCTTCTCCTGCCCCCAGGCCCCTCTCCTTTGCACCCTGATCTCCAAACCTCCCCACCTGCTCCTTCTAGGTGCGTGCGGTGTAGGTGAGAGCACATTTCAGGGCAAGAGCCTGATGCGCTGCCTGCGGGGCCTCCAGAATGTGGAGGAGAGGCAGTGGGTTGAGCCGTGTCTAGGAGGGAAGGATGTGGGGTGAATTTCTCACCATTCAGGAAACCGCTCAGAAAGTGAAAGTGGAAGCCCACAGGCTTGCCCGCCTTCCGGGATGCGCCACTGCTTGGGCGGATGCCCTTCTCCAAACGACACCAACGAACAATCTGCAGGCAAGCAGTGTGATTTCTGCAGCTGGGCTGGCAATGTTTCAGCCAGAGCTGCAATTTGAATCTTGGATGCAGGTCTGGCTGGAATGGAATGGAATGGAATGGAATGGAATGGAATGGAATGGAATGGAATGGAATAGAATAGAATAGAATAGAATAGAATAGAATAGAATAGAATAGAATAGAATAGAATAATATGGAGTGGAGTGGAGTGGAGTGGAGTGGAGTGGAGTGGAGTGGAGTGGAGTGGAGTGGAGTAGAGTAGAGTAGAGTAGAGTAGAGTAGAGTAGAGTAGAGTAGAGTAGAGTAGAATAGAATAGAATAGAATAGAATAGAATAGAATAGAATAGAATAGAATAGAATAGAATAGAATATTGGAATGAAGAGTAGAGTAGTGTAGAATAGAATAGAATAGAATGGAATAGAATAGAATAGAATATTGGAATGAAAAGTAGAGTAGTGTAGAATAGAATAGAATAGAATGGAATAGAATAGAATAGAATATTGGAATGAAAAGTAGAGTAGAGTAGAGTAGAGTAGAATAGAATAGAATAGAATAGAATAGAATAGAATAGAATAGAATAGAAT
Organism: Pantherophis guttatus; assembly: GCF_059756535.1. Taxonomy (NCBI): domain Eukaryota; kingdom Metazoa; phylum Chordata; class Lepidosauria; order Squamata; family Colubridae; genus Pantherophis; species Pantherophis guttatus. The sequence continues at coordinate 2,240,450 of NC_142071.1, forward strand.
AGAATATTGGAATGTAGAGTAGAGTAGAGTAGAGTAGAGTAGAATAGAATAGAATAGAATAGAATTCTTTATTGGCCAAGTGTGATTGGACACACAAGGAATTTGTCTTTGGTGCATATGCTCTCAGTGTACATAAAAAGAAAAGATACATTTGTCTAGAATCATAAGGTGCAACACTTAATGATAGTAATAGGGTACAAATAAGCAATCAAATCATACTAGGATATAATCAATATAAATCATAATGATATTGCAACAAGTTACAGTCATGCACTCATAAGTGGGAGGAGATGGGTGATGGGAATGATAAGAAGATTAATAGTAATAGTAATGCAGGTTTAGTAAATAGTTTGACAGTGTTGAGGGAATTATTTGTTTAGTGATGGCGTTTGGGGGAAAACTGTCCTTGTGTCTAGCTGTTCTGGTGTGCAGTGCTCTATAGCGTCGTTTTGAGGGTAGGAGTTGAAGCAGTTGATGTCCAGGATGCGAGGGGTCTGTAGATATTTTCACAGCCCTCTTTTTGACTCGTGCAGTGTACAGGTCCTCCATGGAAGGCAGGTTGGTAGCCATGGTTTTTCCTGCAGTCCTAATGATCCTCTGAAGTCCGTGTCTGTCTTGTTGGGTTGCAGAACCAAACCAGACAGTTATGGAGGTGCAGACGACAGACTCAATAATTCCTCTGTAGAACTGGATCAACAGCTCCTTGGACAGTTTGAGCTTTCTGAGTTGGCGCAGAAATAACATTCTTTGTTGGAAAGTCCCAACAAAATAAGCGGTGTGACACTTCCGTCTGGTCTACTGGGATGTCATAATGGGCAGCCGCAAGAGCGGATTTGTGCAGTGTTGCACGGTTTGGAACAATGAAACCGGTGGAACAGCTTGCCACCAGAAGCGGCGGGTGCTGCGTCGATGGAGGTTTTCAAGAAGAGGCTGGATGAGGGCAGAAGATGGTCATCTTTCTGGACTTCAGTTGGGGGGGGGGAAGAGGAAAAGGACTTTGGGTTCCCATGACTTTGCAAAGAAGGGCACCTGTAGGGTAAGATCGGATCACGAAATTGCGCTGGCCATCTTGCAGATTTTGACACACACACACACACACACGTGAAAGTCCTAGTTTGCAGAAGTTTGGATGAGGAAGAAAACGTCATTGTCTGATGCTTCCTCCTTGTGATTCAGAAAACGATGGGTGAATGGGTGTATGGGTGAGGAAGGACCTCAGTAGTTGCGCAGCTAGCAAATGACTTGAGCCTTTTGTCTCTCTCTCTCTCTACTCCAGAGAGGACTGGCTCTCTTCACTTCACTTGATATCTGGTCCTGTTCAAGAGGGGACCTCAAAGTGGAATCTTGGGGCAAGCAGGAACACTTCTACAAGTGGTGGCCTTTTCCTCCCATGGATCAGAAAATGGCCCAAGTAGGGGGTTGATCACTGATTGCAAATCTGGGCTGGAGACCAAAGGTGATGACTCCCTTTTGCTACGTCGTTGAGGCTCAATGGACTTCTTGTCTCCATGCAGCACCCAGTCTTAAAGGCAAACGGAAAAAGAAGAGCGTTCCCATGGCGGAGAGTGAATCCCAGGAGATTCCAGTTCTGTGCCCAGAGGAAGAACATCAGGACAACCTGGAGAAGCTGGAAGAAGCGGTGAGTATGGAGACCAGGGCTATGATAATTTTTAAGTGTAGTAAACCAAATGGAAAGTCAGAGAAATGTAACTTCCTTGACTGAGTTCACCTGTGAGATTGAGACCTAAGGTGTGGTTTACTTCATCCAGTGGTAGTGTGTTGTATGAATTTAGCCATTGTGGCTGAGTTAGCTTACTGTGGTTTAAACAAACCATGATTCAGTGTGGCATGAACCGTTGCAGCGTGGTTATTTAAGGTAGTGTGTCTCAACTTCAGCATCTTTAAGACGTGTAGACTTTAACTCCCAGAAATCCCTAGCATGCTGGTTAGGGAATTCTGGGAGTTGAAGTCCATGCATGTAGGCAAGGGAATACTGGGAGATGAAGTCCACACATCTCAAACTTGTTAAGGTTCAGAAATGCTGAATTAAGGGATTGTCTTCTCTGGTGTTCTTCTGCCTATCCAACCAAAGTTGAAAGCATCAACCATCTCCATTGCTATTGGATTGTCACTTGATGGGCCCTTGGAAGTGGATGTTCCCAATAGTGGCATCCATATTTTGAAACGCCTTCCCAGTGGGAATTTGATGGATCCCTTCTGCGATTCAGCAAAGCTTTAGAGGCCCATCTGGCAAAGTATGAAGACGCTCTGTGATTTGAAAGAGGGATTATTAGTTTTTATGTCTTTGTCTTTATGCTTATAAATATTGCTAGAGATATTTTTATGCTTACGAAAAGCCTTTGGGGATAGGAGGCCCAGAAGCAACGAGAATAAATAAATCAAAATGTTGTAGTTCATCCTTCCCTCTTAACACTGTTTTTAAAATAAGGTTCCCAAGATGATCTAACCCTTTGTAGGAAAGCAGTGTCCGTCTTCCGCAAAAGGATTAGGGCAAGGTTATCCGACTTCAGCGAATTTCAGACTTGTGGACTTCAACTCCCAGAATTCTGAAGCCAGCAAGTCTTAAAAGTTGCAAAGGTTGGACATGTCTGGATTAGGGCAAAAGACACTTGAGGACTTAGTGATCCTGGTTTGTTTTGAAATGGGTCAGCAGCACTGCGGACCAAGTGGCTAGTTACAGTTCACAGTTGGTTCATTTGCGTAGAAGTGTTTGCAAAAAACCACATTGTTCTTGTCTTTTTGAGTTTAGCTAGAAGAATATGAGATCATCAAGTGTTGGTAATTCCTAGTCGCGTTTGCAAATTTGTGACACCGCCAATTTTTTCTTTACGATTTAGAAATTACTGAATTGATGGTGGGTTGTTTTTTTGTTTTGTTTTTTGTTTGTTTGTTTTGAACCACACAGAAAATTTAACTGAGAAATGCAGGGGGAAAAAAACCCTGTTGACTTTCAAATAAGAGCAATATTCAGAAAGAAATTGAAAACGCAAGGGCCTTGCATATTGCGTGTTGTGCATTGAAACTTGAAATGAGTTTTCCGTTGCCAAGAAATCATTCTTTTTCCCAAGAAACAAGGTTGTTTTTTTTTTGTACTGAGGAAACACTTCATTTCCTTTCTTTACCATGTTGGTCTCTGAACAAATCTACAGTAAACGAACTGGCTGTCGGAAATGGATGAGCTCATTTCATTCACTTCAATTCAGCGGGTGCAGATTTCCAACGAAATGAAATTTCAAGAGAAGAGGAACTATTTGCAGTTAGAGTTAATAATCTCAAATCATCCTCGGAGGCATCTCAGTACAGGGGCTCCCAAAAAAAACCAACAACAACACACCTACATTTTTGTATGTACCTTTTTGGTTTTGTGTTTATTGAAAAATTAATTTAAAATTTTTTTAAAAAAACAACTGTGTTGCTAACTTTACTAACTGCAGGAAGTCAACTTCACAATGGGGGCAAACGAGATAGTAAAATGGGTAAACTCACTTAACAACGGTCTTGCTCAAAGATCGGGCGTTTGGAAATTCATTTATTTGGAGATAACAACGAAGCTTGACAGGTTTTCTTCTTTTTTAAAATTTTTTTTTACAAAATTTGATTTATATGCCGCCCTTCTCCGGAGACTCTGGGCGGCTTACAATGCATTAAGCAGTAGCCTTCATACTTTTGTATATTTATACAAAGTCAGCTTATTGCCCCCACAAACTGGGTCCTCAATTTACCTACCTTAGAAAGGATGGAAGGCTGAGTCAACCTTGAGCCTGGTGAGATTCGAACTTACAGTAATTGCAGACAGCTTGATGTTAATAACAGTGCTTTAGTCTGCTGAGCCACCAGGTCTTGCTTAGCCATGGACATTTTGGGCTCCGTTGTGGTCACAAGTAGAGGATTACCTGCAGATATGTGTGGCAGATTGTTTTTATTGTCAAATGTATATTTATTCAGAATAGAACAGAATTCTTTATTGGCCAAGTGTGATTGGACACATAAGGAATTAGTCTTCCGGTGCATAAGCTCTCTGTGATAAATCATGATCATAAGCTTGAGCTTATCCGGTGCATAAGCTCGAGCGATCAAATCATGATCATAATCGTAAAATGCCATCATCACAAAATGCATCATAAAATAAAACAGCCCCGTGATATTGCCCAAAATGGTTGACGATTCTTTTAAAAATAAACCCAATAAATAGTTGCCTAGTCTTGCACAATACGTTGTGCCGTAACCTGTGGTTTTACAAGCCACAGTGACAATGTTCCTGTAATATGTCCCAGCTGCATTTCTCATTTGCACTCATTGAACTAAAGTGTCCTCATGTCTTTGGACAAAGTGGCATCGGGCGGATCCTTCATAGCAACAAACCCCAAAGGAAGGAAGGTTAGTTTGACAGATGAGGCTAAGACCTACAATGAACGGTTGCAGGAACTGGGCATGGCTAGTCTAGGGAAGAGAAGGACCAGGGGAGACAGGAGAGCATCTTCCAATATTTGAGGGGCTGCCACAGAGAGGAGGAAGGGGGTCAAGCTATTTTCCAAGGCACCTGAAGGCCAGACAAGGAACAATGGATGGAAACTGAACAAGGAGAGATTCAACCTGGAAATAAGGAGACATTTTCTGACAGTGAGAACAATCAACCCATGGAACAGAAGTTGCCTTCAGTAGTTGTGGGAGCTTCATCCCTGGAAGCTTTCAAGAAGAGATTGGACTGCCATCGGTCAGAAACGGTGTAGGGTCTCCTGCTTGGACTAGATGACCTACAAGGTCCCTTCCAACTCTGTTAATCTGACTAAACCTCACCATTGAGCAGAAAAGAAATCAGGGTCCAAATTTAGGATTCTGTTACAGTTTGTCTCTAACACACCACGACCGGTTCTTAGAAACTGGTGTGATAAATCTGGAGAACGGCAATAGCGGTGCAGAGAGTCACAAGCAGTGTGATACAGAAATATTTTGCCTTTCGTGTAGAAATACAGGTAGCCCCCGAGTTAGAACCACAACCGAGCCCATCCCTTCCGTTGTTAAGCGAGACATCTGTTAAGCGAGTAGTGCCCCGTTTGTACCGAATCCGGGTGAGCCACATGGAGAGGAAAAAGTCTGTCCTTGAAAGCGTCATTTCGGTTTCACTGCTTCGGAGAAGTCCGCCTTTAAAAAGAGAAGCAGTCCCATAAATAGACTCACAGCTAAAATAACCCTCTTGTGAACGGGGAGAAAAATAGAGCCGAGCCGAACATGGGTGAGAACGTTGAAGCAGCTGACTTCCCTCCCTCCTTCCTTCCCTCCCCTTCCCCAAAAATAGCAGCAAGTTTTCTAACTCCCGGAAAATTTAGAACAAACCAAATGCAAAGTGGTTTTTGTTTTTTTTGTTTTGGTTGTTGTTGGGTTTTTTTTTTTAGCCCAGAGAGCAAGGGAGGGCGTGTGAGAGCGAGAATCGGTGTCGATGCGTTTTCCTGGAAAACAGCCTCTTTGTGTTCTCACACATCTCAGCGGCCTGACCAAGTTGGCCGGCTGCCTTGAGCAGATGACGCTCTGGGTTGAACGAAGGAGCTGGTCGGGTTTTGGAGCTCTTAAATCGCCTCTGACCACAGGACAGCTTTTATCTCTCTCTCCCTCCCTCCCTCTCTCTCTCTCTCTCTCCCCCCCTCTCTCTATCATCTATCTATCTATCTATCTATCTATCTATCTATCTATCTATCTATCTATCTATCTATATCTATCTCTATCTCTATCATCTATCTCTATCTATCTATCTATCTATCTATCTATCTCTATCTATCTCTATCTATCTATCTAGAGATAATCATCTATCTATCTTGCTCTATCTCTATCTCTATCTCTATCTCTATCTCTATCTCTATCTATCTATCTATCTATCTATCTATCTATCTATATCTATCTATCTATCTATCTAGAGATAATCATCTATCTATCTATCTCTATCTCTATCTCTATCTCTATCTCTATCTCTATCTCTATCTATCTATCTCTATCTATCTATCTATCTCTATCTATCTATCTCTATCTAGAGATAATCATCTATCTATCTATCTATCTCTATCTATTTCTATCATCTATTTCTATCTTATCATCTATCACTATCATCTCTCTCTCTCTCTCTCCCTCCCTCTCTCTCTCTCTCTCTCTCTCTATATATATATATATATATAACTACCTACCTATCTATCTCTATCATCTCTCTCTCTCTCTCTCTCTCTCTCTCTCTCTCTCTCTCTCTCTCTGTCTATCTATCTATTTATCTATCTCTGTCATCTATGTATCATCTATGTATCATCTATCTATCTATCTATCTATCTATCTATCTATCTATCTATCATCATCTATTTATATATTATTTGTTTTCTCTTTATATACGATATGTGCTTAGTGAATAGCGTAGTGTCTGGGTCAATTAGTTTACATAGTAATACTTATTAAGTTCCTAATTTCTATCCCTTTTATCCAACCATTGATAAAACAAGTCCCAAGTTCGAAAATATTCTGTGTCTTCTTTTTCTCTTTATCATCAGTGTTAATCTGTCTATTTCTGCACAGTCCAATATTTTTTTAATTATATCTTCTTCTGTAAGCCACAGGACAGCTCTTGATGTGTGGGGGGTAGGAAGGAGTGGGAGGAACATCTGGGCTGGGGAGGGGGCTCTGAGGAGGAGAAATGGACCGATTCGGGATGCTGAATTGAGGAAGGGGGGGAGACACCCGCCGCTTGGCCTGCTAAGGGGCAGCCTGAGAAAATGCCCCTTCCTTTTTCCTCCTGCTCCTCTTTCTCCTCCCGAGATTCTGGCGCCAACAAAGCTGTCATCGAACCAGCATGAAATCGAGGCTGAATTACGTGGGGCACTTCGATAATTTTCTTTAAAGGGGATCGATCTTTCCATACTAGTAGCCCTCGACTTACGTTCATTTAGTGACCGTTCAAAGTTACAACGGCAATGAGAAAAGGGACCGGGGTGAAATCTACTTACCTTCCTTCCTTCCTACAGTCCTTCTGCGCATGCGCAAACACATTACATTACTTCCTGTTTAAAACACATTACTTCCTGTTTAAAACACATTACTTCCTGGTTAAAACCGGGAAGTAACCACACCGGGGCGGGTCCGCCATCGCTACCGGATCGCCGAACCACACACCACGATTGTTACCGGTTCACCCAATCCGGTCCGAACCGGGAGCATTTCACCCCTGAAAGGGACTATCGCCTTTTGCTATTTTCAACCGCTGTCTTCTTTGCATCCTGGCTTGTTGGGCAATTTACAGTTGGCCGGCTTCTCAGAACATACCAGGACAGGAGTACATTAAGTTCAGATGGTCGCTCCAGACCTTTAAATAGCAGGTTGAGGACGGATGCGTCATGAAATGATCACGGCCCAAAGCCCAAATGGGCGGAGGCAGTGTAGAAGTTGTAACGAGCAACGTGAAAGCCAACGCTTCAGCCAAGGAACAGCCCGTTGGCTTCAAGTCATCGGTTGTTAATCAACCCAAGGATGGACTCATGTTTCCAGCAAGCTAAACCAAAAGCACGCAGGGCCTTTTGCTCTTCCCGGGAAGATACAGTCATGCCGATATATATGAAGTTCGAAGCAAACGAACGTGGCTAGCGGCCTTCACTCAACTTCTGTTCTAACCCTTGCTTTTCTCTCCTGGGAACAGTGCGGCTCGTTGTTCTCGGATCCCGCTAATTGAGGCCGGGGGGGTTGGAGGTCATGAATTCTGGAGCTCTGGCTTCTGCAGCTGTTCCAAACCAAAACAGGCTGCCATCTGTTTTCTGTTTCCACTAGAGCAAATGATTTGGGTCTCGGAAGAAGCCAATTGAAGAAGAAGAAGAAGAAGAAGAAAGGAACTGGATTACAAACCAGCCCTTTGAAGCTGTTTGGGTTATAGAATCGTTTTTGGCATTGGATCACGCTTGGAGTACGGCTATGGGAGGGTGGAGGGCAGAGTGACAAAGCATCTGATTCGCATGAAGGCTGTCCCAGTTTCGCTCTCTTTTGGGTTTTTTTTGGGGGGGGGCTTGAAAAATTCTGAAATAGCAATAGCGCTTAGACTTATATACCGCTTCACAGTGCTTTACGTCCCTTTCTAAGCGGTTTACAGAGTCAGCCTCTTGGCCCCCAACAATCTGGATTCTCATTTTACCCACCTCGGAAGGATGGAAGGCTGAGTCAACCTTGAGCCAGTCAGGATCGAACTCCTGGCTGTGTGCAGAGTTAGCCTGCAATACTGCATTCTAACCCCTGAGAGAGAAGGAAGGGAGAGAAGGAAGGAAGGAAGGAGGGAGGGAGGGAGGGAGGGAGGGAGGGAGGGAAGGAAGGAAGGAAGGAAGGAAGGAAGGAAGGAAAGAAGGAAGGAAGGAAGGAAGGAAGGAAGGAAGGAAGGAAGGAAGGAAAACAGCAATAGCACTTAGACGTATATACCGCTTTACGGTGCTTTACAGCCTTCCTCTAAGCGGTTTACAGAGTCAGCCTCTTTCCCCCAACAATCCGGGTCCTCATTTTACCAACCTCGGAAGGATGGAAGGCTGAGTCAACCTTGAGCCTGGTGAGATTCGAACTGCCAAATTGCAGGCAGCCCACAGTCAGCCGAAGTAGCCTGCAATACTGCACTCTAACCATTGCGCCACCACAGCTCGTGCTAAATCAGCCTGTCAGTAGGATTGATCCCGAGGACATCCTATATCCTTGATCATTGAGGAAGGCTCTGAAGTTCAGTTATTTTGCTACGGACAATAGAAAGAAGGGACCGGACAACCCTTATGTCTATAACAGTATAGGCTCTCCTGTTTCAGCGGTGGGGTTGGACTAGAAGACCTCCAAGGTCCCTCCAACCTTAGGATGCTGTGTTCTATGATGTCAGTCCTTTTCAATGGAAAGCCAGCGTTTGATCCAGTTCTACAGAGGAATTATTGAGTCCGTCGTCTGCACCTCCATAACTGTCTGGTTTGGTTCTGCAACCCAACAAGACAGATACGGACTTCAGAGGATCATTAGAAGTGCAGAAAAAACAGTGGCTACGAACCTACCTTCCATGGAGGACTATGCACGAGTCAAAAAGAGGGCTGGGAAAATATCTACAGACCCCTCTCATCCTGGACATCAACTGTCTCAACTCCTACCCTCAAAACGACGCTATAGAGCACTGCACACCAGAACAACTAGACACAAGGACAGTTTTTTCCCCAACGCCATCACTCTGCTAAACAACTAATTCCCTCAACACTGTCAAACTATTTACTAAGTCTGCATTACTATTAATCTTCTCATCGTTCCCACCACCCACCTCCTTCCACTTATGACTGTATGACTGTAATTTTGTTGCTTGTTATCATTACGATTTATATCGATATTGTTTCCTGATTGCTTATTTGTACCCTATGACTATCGTTAAGCCTTGTACCTTATGATTCTTGATGAACGTATCTTTTCTTTCATGTACACCGAGAGCGTATGCATCAAGACAAATTCCTTGTGTGTCGAATCACACTTGGCCAATCAAGAATTCTATTCTACGATGGAAACGTATTTTACATTTTGCAAAATATGTTGCCTGAGAGGTTGCTAGTTCCCAGTCTTAAACTTGGTATGAACCAGATTTCTGGTCCTCTTCCAGAGATTTCTCTCCCCAACTAGACGTCTGATTCCTGCCCTCCCATCTTCTCGTCCCAGCCAAAAAAAAAATAAAAATGTGATATGGTTTCCCTCAATTTTTAAATGGGAAATTGAAAAACAATAAAAGAAATTAGCTTCTTTGAGGCCTGCAATACCGCTTAGCCGAAACCTTAGTTGACCTCACTTTGCATCTTGACTTGACTTCCTGTAAGCCCTTCTGCCAGAACAATTTTTTTAAAAAATGCAATTCATCAAAAGCTGTTCGGTCCTGCCCGCCGTTTTGTACGACGTTCGTTGGCCCTAATTAAAAGATGATTCAGCTTCGAATCCGGGATTTCTATTTTTCCATAGTCCAATCTCACTTCCATTCCTTGGAAAAGTTTCATCCAAGGCTGCAGAGGGCTGTCCATTGAAAATCTCCAGGTCTCTCGAATGACAAAGAAGACATTCTGGGTTTTACTATTGCTTCGTTATTAATATTGGCTTTCACGAAGACGAGAGTGCAAAGGAATTTGGACAGTGGAAAAACAATAAATCACACACAGGCTGCAAGTTTAAATTGCAAATGAGACAAAGACGAAATCTTTTGCTGTTCCCGCTTCGGAGTAATCAAAACCTCCTGACCAGTTCTAGTATCTTTATTTTTTTTTAAAAAAAGCAATATTATTCTAAAGGAATTGTAAAAAAAGAAGATGGGACACTTAGAGCCGTGATGGCAAACCTATGGCACGTGTGCCAGAAGTGTCACACAGCGTCCTCTCTGATGGCACGCGAGCCGTCGCCCCAGTTCAGCTTAGCCGCGCATGCGTGGAGGGGGCAGTTCAGCTGGTCTTCGGGTTCTGCTGAGAGTGGGGAACATGCGTGGGGCATGCATGTGCACGCATGTGCAGGGGCGGGGGGCACAGGGGGTCACACATGCATGCGTGAGGAGGAAGCACTGAGGCCGTGCGCGCATTGCATTTTGGGGGTTTGGACGTGCGCTTTGGGCACGCTTTGGTCACTCAGTCCAGAAACCATCACTGACTTAGACATTTGATTGAATTTGTAGGCCTTAAAGATAGTTCTCGACTTGCAACAGTTCATTTACTGACCTTTGAAAGTTATAACGACACTGGAAAAAAGCGACTATTATGACTATTTTTCACACTGGTGACGGTTGCACTATCCCCGTGGTCACGTGATCAAAATTCGGACATTTGGCAACTGGCTTGTATTTATGACGGTTGCAGTGCCCACCTTTGTGACCTTCTGACAAGCCAAGTCAATGGGGAAGCCAAATTCACTTAACCACCATGTTACTGTTCTGCCCCAGCAATGGACCCCAAAGAACGCAGCACGCACAAAGTCTGTACAAAACTTAAATTTACTAAAATAACTCAGTCTTTTTCAAACAAAGGCTGCTAATAAACTTTCTTAACAGCCTACAAGAAACCAAAGATAAAGCAATCACAATCTTACTAAGGTTGGCAGAAAGCCCAGAAGCAATTTGCAGAGAATCCAGACGCGAAGGAGAATGAACTAAAGTTGTTCCCTGCAAATTGCTTCAGTCGGCGTTCCTCCTTAAATAGGCTACGGGAGTGGCCAATTAGCCCCAAGCCTTACTCTCGAGGAGACCTCCTCCTGAGGAGCCACTCCTGTCTTTTGGCAGCTCTGCGTGCCCATGCATCGAGAAGAGGCTCCTCCTCTTCGTCCTCTTCACTTATGGGAGCTTCTGAAGGCCCTGGCTGAATCCCTGCCTCTGGCACCACATCTTCTCCAGCCTCCTCACTGTCTGACTTGAGTGCCAGCTGCACAGGCTGCTGGCAAATCACCACACCAGCCTCCTCGCTGTTGGAATCAGCTACAATCCGCACAGGCCACTGATGGGCCACAACAGTTACTAACTTAACAGCTGCAAACAATTCATTTAACAGCTGCGGCAGAAAGATGGTAAAATGGGGACAAAACTCGGTTAACAACTGTCTCGGTGAGCGACAGAAATTTCAGGCTGAATTGTGGTTGTAAGTTAAGGACCATCTGTATTATACAAACCTCAGCGTGCTTACTTAGCATTATTTATATTTCATTTGCTGGTGAAATACGATTTGCAAACGAATCCATTTAAAGATTGAATGAATAATTAGTTATAGGGTTTATGCGGAACAATTGACATGCAACCACAAGTATTTTGAGCAAAGGAAAATAATTAGATTGACATGAATATCATGCTTAGACAATGGAATATAACTCCCGTACCGACTGCTAAATTGATTATTCCTTTTCTAAAATCTCTTGGAAATGTAATTATTAGGTTGGCTCATTCTTCTTCCCCTGATGGCAATATGGTGAAGCCCAATAATTTTGGGGGAAAAAAATGCTTTATAATTACTTTTCCATCCTGCTGTCTTTCTATTCAATCTTTCTAAACTTTATATTTCTACAACTAGCTTCACATATGCTAACAACAGCTGTTAGAATACTCTGTGCTTTGCATTGGAAAGTAGAATGCATAATTCCTTCAGCAGAAAAATGGCGAATGAAATTCTGGAAATATGCCAGGATGTCTAAAATAACCTCATCTTTGAAAAATAAATCTGACGTAGATTTAATTTAACATTTTTGGACTCCCTTTTGACTTGTAGGACACTTGAAACTCGAGTGTCTCTTAATGTAATAGTTTTAACATATCACAGGTGATTTATTAAATAAGGACAGCACGTTTATTGACCAGATAATACTGCATTTTTTTCCCCACTTTCACTTATATTTTATAGCTTGCTGATTACTTGCTGATGTTTTCGACTCATACAGGAACTTGATTATAATAATGATTTCTCATTTTAAAAGAATTTGAGGAGCTGAAACAGGATGAGGATCTGTTGTTAAAATATTTAACTCGTTGGGTTACTTTCTGCTTTTTGAGGGGTCCCAAAAAAATGGAGCAGGCCTTCAAATGAGTTCCATTAGCCCACTATTTCTCAGCGCCAGAAATTTGAAGATGTGTGGACTTCAACTCCCAGAATTCCCAGCCAGTATGCTTAAAGTCGCTGAGGCTGAGAAGTATTGCATTGTGGAGTCCTTGGTACTCTCTGAGTCTTGCAGATGTTTCATTGCCTAAATAGGTAACATCCTAGCCTAGCACTGATGATGTTCCCTAGTTGGGTAATGAAACGCCTGAATTTTGGTCCGCCACCAGCCTCCAGAGCTGGCAGCAGAGTCGGACAGTGAGGAAGCTGGGGAGGAACAGGGGCCAATCCTGGAGTCTGGGGAAGGCTCGGATGAGGGCTCTACATCGGAGGCAGAGATGGGGCCAGGGCCATCTGGGAGTTTTGTGCGGACTCCGGAGCCTCAAGAGTCGGACATCCGTGAGGCAGCTGTTAGTGTTAGGGTTAGGGTCTATGTATGTTTAGAGCTGCCAGAAGGCAAGAACAGTTAGGACAAAAGGGGCGACTCGGGAGTAAGGCTTGGAGATAATTGGCCCCTCTCATAAGACATAAAGGTGGAGCAAAGGGACATGAGCCTTTGCAGGAAGCAACTTTGTTCATTCTGGTCGGTTTAAATTCCGAAGCTCCGTTTTGACTCTGTGCTCCGTGTGGCCTTGCAAAGCTAACTGCCAATTAGGTCTTTGGCAGCCTGTCAAGGGAGATAGTTAGTTATAGTTAGTTTATTGAATTTATATATGAATTTATATATATTTATCTCATATATATATATATGAGATAAAGGTGGGTGCTTATCAGCCTTATCCCGAAGGACTGTGGCAGACTTCTGTCGGACTCTTTACAAACTATTTGTGACTCATTATGGGCTGTGAATGAACAGAATAAAAAGGATTTTTGGGACTAATCGTGTACTTTTTACTGTCTCAGGAAACCTAGGTTAGAACAGGCCAAATCTGGTGCCAGCGGGTGATGAGATGCTGTTGAGCTTCCTCAGATTCTCACTGTCCCTTCTTGTCTTCTCTGTTGCGGTTGGTAAACAATTACCTCTGACTGCCTGTTCTTTTTCCACTCAGGTATCTCCATCTGACAAGCAGGATGCCACCTCTGAAGCTGAGCAGAAGCCTCCTGAAGATGATTCGGGAGACGAGGAGATGCTGAGCGGCGAGAAAGAAGAGGAGCAGACTTTCCTGGTCAACCTCTACAAGTTCATGAAAGAGCGTCACACGCCAATCGAGAGGGTGCCTCATCTTGGCTTTAAGCAAAGTAAGTTCTTGGCTGCCTTTTCCAAAAATGTGTGTGTGTGTGTGTGTGTATCAGTGGTGGGATTCTACCGGTTAGGACCGAACCGGTAGCTCCGACGATCAGCTGGGAGCGAACCGGTTCGTCCCGACGATCAGATGGACCCACCCACCTGCCCGCGCTATTTTCCTACCTTTATTTCCTCAGCTGATTCGCGTGGCAGAGCTGATTGCCGTGCGAATCAGCTGTTACTCCTCTGAAGACACCCAGAAGTGAAGATTTCTTCAAACTGTGCACAGTGCGCGTTAGGTACGGGCATGTGCGAAGCACGCGATCACCGAACTGGTGGTTAAACTGGAAGGATCTCACCACTGCCATGTGTCCATGTGCATCCCTGTTTCTCGTATATCTTGTGCTTTCCTCCGGCTACCTGTTGTATCAGGTAGTCTGTGTCTGTGGCTGTATTTGGGATTGGGAAGGCGGGGATAATAACTCTCAATTTTACAGAGTCATCCTGGCTTTTAGGACAGCCTGGTTTTTATGCCACTCTGGGCAATTCACAATTTAAAGGTTTTAGCTTAAGCCATGCATTATCTCTTACCTCTCTATGGTTTTTGGCTGTTATCTGATGTTTCTCTGTCTCTTTTCTTTCTTTCTTTCTTTCTTTCTTTCTTTCTTTCTTTCTTTCTTTCTTTCTTTCTTTCTTTCTTTCTTCCTTCCTTCCTTCCTTCCTTCCTTCCTTCCTTCCTTCCTTCCTTCCTTCCTTCTTTCTTTCTTTCTTTCTTTTTGACAAGTTTTATTGGCTTTCCCCCCAATACACACCCACATATTTTGTGAAACAGAGTATTGACCATATCATATCATATCATATATAATTCATCCTATCCAAATATATTTTACTTAGTTACAGTTTCTGCCAAAGTGTTCTTTTTCCATATTTGTTAATCAAATCTTAATTTTTCCATTCTTGTTTTTCTAAACAGTATCTTCTTTCACTCTCGAATTCTATTTTTTCTATTCTTAATCATATACATTCCCCTTTAATTTTATTTTTTATTAATTCAATCTTTATCTTAATATATTTAAACATGTTCGGGGATGCCTTTCTTCCATTTCATCTTTTTTGTTTTACAGCAATCTTTCTTCGCTTTCTCTTCCTCTCCCTCCCTTCTTTTGTCCTTCCTATCTTCTTCTTCCCTCCTCTCCCATTCCTTCTCTACTTTCCCTTCCTTTCTCCCTCTCCTCCTTTCCTCCCCACCTATCTAACCTTCCCGATTTAAAGGTTTTAGCTTAAGCCATGCATTATCTCTTACCTCTCTATGATTTTTGGCTGTTATCTGATGTTTCTCTCTCTCTCTCTTTTTTCTTTTTAACAGTTAATCTGTTTAAAATCTACAAAGCTGTGGAAAAACTCGGAGCTTACGAACTGGTAAGAAAGCGAAAATCAAATTCACTGTTTGGGGGGGAAAAAAGGGTGTGTGTGAAATGACTTGAGGATTTTTTTTGGCAGAACAAGACATGATTCTTAATTAGAGTTAGTCCTGGATTTATAGCTGGTTGCTTACTCAGTGTTCAAAGTTACAACAGACCCCCAAAAAAGGAATTTAGGACCCCAGATTTGGAGTTCTGGCATCCGGGCACCCCCTGATTCTTATTTAATCCATCTGCCCGTTGACCTTGGTTGATCTGGAAAGATCTCCTCAACATGGTCAAATCATAGATTTAAATGTTAGTTGAAGTTCTCAAAAAACAACAACACAGGGTTATAGACTAAAGTATCTCAGAGCCCTGGTGGCGCAGCAGACTAAACCACTGTTATTAACATCTGCTGCCTGCAATTACTGCAAGTTCAAATCTCACCAGGCTCAAGGTTGACTCAGCCTTCCATCCTTTCTAAGGTAGGTGAAATGAGGACCCAGTTTGTGGGGGCAATAAGCTGACTTTGTATAAATATACAAAAGTATGAAGGCTATTGCTTAATACATTGTAAGCCACCCTGAGTCTCCGGAGAAGGGTGGCATATAAATCAAATTAAAAAGAAGAAGAAGAAGAGGAAAACAGAGCAACAAAGATGATAAGGGGTTTGGAAGCTACGATGGTGAACGTCTATGGAACTTCTCAGTCATCCAGATCATGGTTGTTCCAAAGGTAATTTTTCAAGAGGCAACTGGACTTTCTGGTTTTTCTTTGAAGACGTTTCGCTTCTCATCCAAGAAGCTTCTTCAGCTCTGACTGGATGGTGGGGAATCGAAGGATTTTCACCCTCCAGTCAGAGCTGAAGAAGCTTCTTGGATGAGAAGCGAAACGTCTTCAAAGAAAAACCAGAAAGTCCAGTCGCCTCTGGAGTCCTCGGAGAGTGAGCAGCATAGAAATATGAATAATAGATAAATAAATAAGTCAAGCTTGGCTGAGGGAGAAGAACCTCCACAGGTGAACCTGATAGTTCCTGGGCTGTGGCTGCTCCAAAAACCTGATTTGCGTTGGATCTGGCTAGGACTTGAAAAGGAGACCACTAGGAAATCCCAGGAGTCCAGACTACAAAGTTCAAAGGTTTTTATTTTACCTGTCTTTCAGGTGACAGGGAGACGTCTTTGGAAAAACGTTTACGACATGTTGGGAGGCAGCCCGGGAAGTACCAGCGCTGCCACTTGTACCCGGCGACATTACGAGAGGTATTACTCGCAAATGTTCTCCCCCTTTTTTTTTTACAAGAGGGAGGAATGGGCGCTAGTTGTGTTTTGTAAAATTGTAGAGGTTGTCAGCCTTGCGAGGTAGTGCAGACAAGAAGCACATGGAAAGTATCAGCCGTAACTTTACTGCAAGGTGCGTTAACAAAATCTTGTAAGTCTGAAAATGCCTCTTTCTCCCTCCCTCACCTGTACATCCAAGAAACTAGGGAGGGTCCCTTCTGAGGTGTTTGCCACATCCCGATTCCTTCTGCAGACTCAGCTTCCCCCTTTCTCTGTCTTCTAGTTGGTGTCTCTTCCTCCTGTCCCCCAAGGCCATTCCCACAGACTATTACAGATGCTGTTCTTAGTCTCTAAGGCAGGGGTCCTCAAACTTTTTAAGCAGGGGGCCAATTCATGGTCCCTCAGACTGTTTGGGGTCTGGACCAGCTGGATGGGTGTGGCTAGGTGGTCATGTGACTGGGCGGGCATGGCCAATTTACTTATTTTTTTTATAAAAGTTTTTTTAAATTTTATAGACACATACAATACATAATCGCTCATTCAGTGCTTCATCTGAGTACATCTTTTGTGTCTTCTTCTTACTCCTCCAATATTTATCATATCTTAATATTATCATTTAATTTATTATAGCATTTCTCCCACATTTCTTACTTTTCTATTAATACGTTTATCTATCTTCTTTCTCCTCTTTCTTCTTCACTCATTTCTTTCTTTCTTTCTTTTTCTTTCTTTTTTTATCATTTATTGGATTTGTAGACCGCCCTACTCCCGAAGGACTCAGCCACAAAATAAAACACATAAATACAAAATTTCATTACAACATTACCCTATATATATATATATATATATATATATATATATATATATATATATATATATATATATATATATATATATATATATTTTCTCTAACCAATGATAAAATTGCCCCCTTAAAATATTCCGATCCCTCTCTTTCTTTAATTGTCAAAGTCAATCTATTCATTTCTGCACAATCCAATATTTTCTTAATTACTTCTCCCTCTGTAGGAATTTTCTCTGCTTTCCACATTGCGCAAATACTATCCTCGCTGCAGTTATAACATGTATAATCAAATATGTATTTTCTTTACTAAATTTCTCTGGTAAGATACCCAATAGGAACAGTTCAGTTTTAAATCCATATGTTGTTGTATCTCTCTCTCTCTCTCTCTCTCTCTCTCTCTCTCTCTCTCTCTCTCTCTCTCTCTCTCTCTCTCTCTCTCTCTCTGTCTCCCTCTGTCTCCCTCTGTCTCTGTCTCTCTGTCTCTTTCTGTCTCTGTCACTCTCTCTGTCTCTGTCTCTTTCTATCTCTGTCACTCTCTCTGTCTCTCTCTGTCTCTGTCTCTGTCTCTCTCTGTCTCTGTCACTCTCTGTCTCCCTCTGTCTCTGTCTCTTTCTGTCTCTGTCACTCTCTCTGTCTCTCCCTGTCTCTGTCTCTGTCTCTCTGTCTCTTTTCTTTCTCTGTCACCCTCTCTGTCTCTCTCTCTCTCTCTCTCTTTCTGTCTCTGTCACTCTCTCTGTCTCTCTCTGTCTCTATTTCTGTCTCCCTCTGTCTCTCTCTCTCTCTCCGTCTCTCTGTCTCTCTCTCCCGGCATCCAGAAGGCGGGTGGGGGCCAGTGGGTAGGCGGTGCGATGTGGGCGGGGCATCCTCATAGTCCTGCACGGGCCAGATTAATAGCTTCGGCAGGCCGTATCCAGCCCGCAGGTCGTAGTTTGAGGACCCCTGGTCTAAGGGGTGAGGGGGCTGACAAATTGAGGAAACAATGGCCATCCTTTCCACAACCAGCAGGGTCTTCCTTAAATCCTATAAGTGTGCATTTTTTAAGGGAGGGAATAAAATGGCATTACTGATGTATTCTGTACCCCCTGTTGCCAGAACACATCTGGAGCACGGCCATTAATTTCTCCTTCTCCCCGACATCTGCTTTACAGGCTGGTCCTCCCGTACGTCCGACACTTGAAAGGGGAGGATGACAAGCCGCTGCCCCCAGTCAAGCCTCGAAAACAGTACAAGATCTCCAAGGAGCCGAAGGGGGATCGTGTGGCGGAGAAGAAGAGAACGAAGAAAGAGAAGATGAGAGATCCGGTAAGGAGGCTGTTTTTTCTCCCCATCCAATGTTGCTTTCTAGCATGCTGAACAAGACATATACCTAGAGGCAGCCAGCCAGGAGGATGTCAAAACAGTTAAGACGGGGGTCACCACGAAACCTTGACTGTTTGTGTGCACATAACAACAACAACAACAACAAAAAGTTAAGGTTTCTATGGCATGGTGGTGCCCGCCATCTTGACTTTTTTGACCCGTCTCAGCGGACTCTGCTACGATGTATCCACAATGGTTATGAATTCACACGAAAAAGGATCAAGGGATTTGTTTCTTTAATATGTCCAACCAATAATGAGTAACAATTCGGTGGAAACTTTAATATGTAAGACTTAGTAAGACCACACCTAGAATACTTCATCCAGTTTTGGTCACCACACTATAAAAAAGACGTTGAGACTCGAGAAAGAGTGCAGAGAAGAGCAACCAAGATGATTTAGGGGACTGGAGGCTCAAACATATGATGAACGGTTGCAGGAACTGGGCATGGCTAGTCTAGGGAAGAGAAGGACCAGGGGAGACAGGATAGCATCTTCCAATATTTGAGGGTTGCCACAGAGAGGAGGAAGGGGGTCAAGCTATTTTCCAAAGCACCCGAAGGCCAGACAAGGAACAATGGATGGAAACTGATCAAGGAGAGATTCAACCTGGAAATAAGGAGGAATTTTCCAAAAGGGAAAATGTATATTTAATTATTCATGTATTAACCGCAGCTAGAATTGTATTTGCACAACATTGGAAAAGTGGAGAGATTCCCGTTGAAGAGAAGGTGATAAGGAAAATATTAGAATGCGCAGAAATGAGCAGATTAACACTAGCAATTAAGGAGAAAGAGCAAACTGAATATTATATGATATGGGAAGTATTTTATCAAAGGAGTTCGGAAAGGAAGAAGGATAAAGAATAAGTAGAAAATATATTGAAATAAAGATATACATAAGATGAAAATTGTCAGTATATGCATGATGAGAATAAGGATGTTTAATGTTAATATGGTATCATCACCAGAAGATACTAAGAAGAAAATGGAGAGCTTTACAATGTTTAAATGTTTCATATATTATAATATTAAGTTTAGTTTTTATTTATTTATTTAGCGTATGGCTGGTCACACACAATATTAAAACACTTCATTTTTACAGGTTAAAACATTTAAAACAATTTTAAAAAAAGCAGTAAGAAAACCTAAGAGGAAAACAGAAATAATATTTCAGAGTTTAATATCGAGTTTGGAGATCCTGTCGTTGTTACGCAGAAGAAGTCCCTAAAATCTCCTGGATACCTTCTGTTAGAGCATTCCCTCACTATATGTTGGATAGTCTGTCGTTTACTATTAAGTTTAGAGAAATAATGTGAATGTGAAAGATGTAGCAAATGAGGAACGATGTTGCACAGAGATGCTTGAACCCAGATGACGAACTGCCTAAGAAAAGATGGGATGTTTATCTTTGTAATTAAAAAAAAAAAACTTTTTATAAAAAAGACGGGACAACCAACTTTATTACAGAATACGTACAGAACACTCCATCTTGTCTCCCCTCGTCAATTAAATATTCTCCTTTCATTGCAGAGTTTGCCGGAGAAAGTGAGGCCGGATGTTGCTTTGGTCTCCAAACCTCCCAACGTTACGGAGCCGATTCAGCCCCGGGAGCAAACCGAAGGGCGCCTCTCCCTTCCAAACAGCCGAGAGATGGCCGAGACTCTGCCTGCCGCCAGCTGCCTTGGAAACTGTCAGTCCCATGGTTGCTCCGAAGCCTACACTCGTCTCTTCTCAAGCTTCTACTTCAAGGGGAACAATGGCATCATGTCTCCCTTGGCGAAGAAGAAGCTCCTGGCACAGGTGAGCCAGGATGAATGTTTGTACGCGCATGAGAAGAAGCATCTCAGCCACTGTCCCGAATACAAGAAGATCAGGATCCGGGAAATACCAGCCTTGGACTCCGAGGTTGGTCGTTTGCAGAAAGAGGCCCCAAAGACAGGAGCAGAGATGAATGGTTCCAGCAGTTCTCCAGGTCCTTCCCAGGTTGGAAAAACCAATGAAGGTTTGATGAAAGTTCCTCCAGGTTTCAAGGAGGGCCCGGGGTCCATGAAAGCGGAGGAGGAAAGCTCTGGAGCTCACCTGTCTACTGGGCCACCTGTCTTTCGTGGCTACTTCCACACCTCCTCCAGCAGCACCATCTTGAAACCCGTCAGCGGCCTTCGAGGGCCGGTGGAATATTATTCCAGCTTGAAGGATCTCTCTGTGACTTCTCCAGCTTATTCTAAGCCTGGAAAAGATGCCCTGGTCGCAGCTGGATCTCAGAAGAAGCAGGAGAGCTTGGAAGACCAACCTGAAGATCTCCGCAGGAAGTCAAGTCAACCTTGGAAAGCGGACCATCAACGCTCTTCCGCCTTCCAGGCAAGTACCCTGAGCACCAAGGCAGGGTCTCCCCCATTTCAACCGGTCAAGGCCTCCTGGGTCCCACCTGTGGTCAACCTGGCCAAAGTCAGTCCACAGGTCTCCAAGAACGGAGGGCCATCTGTGTCTCCGGGCCAGGTGAGCATCCCCGTGCAGAAGAAAAGAGCTTCAGAGGAGGACTATTTCTTGCATGGCAAGAAACTCAAGGCGGTGTCGCCCTTCGTCAAGGAGGTAGACTCGAACAGTAGCCTGGATCAAGGAACACCGCCCGGCGGGCAGCCAGGGATAGCGAAACCGAAAGCAACGGTGGCAGGGTCCAGATTTCCAGTAGCTCACATGCCTCAGATCCAGGACATGTACAAGGGCACGATGCTGAGGTTGCCCGTTAACTTTAGCAGCCCAGGAGAACATCTCAAGGAACAGGCCCCTTCGCTGATCCAGTCTCTCTCCATCAACCCGTTCATTATCCCCGCCTTCCCAACCCCACTATTAACTGCGTCCATCCAACCGTCGGATCTGGGTCAGTCTCTGGGCGCCAGCCTCGTCCACTACCCCACTTCGTACGACAGCGCACTACGCCACCGGCTGTACCCAGTGTCGACGTGGCACAGCCAGCCGACCTACGCTTCTGCCCATGTCCCGTCCTACCATCGGAACACCAAGCTGTAGCCCACCCCCCCTCCCCCGCATGGACCCTCAGGGACTCGCCACGTTTGAGAGCCCGCATGACGTTTGAGAGCCTGCGCGAGGGACGTGCGAACTCCACGCCCGCGGCATTTCGACATTTCGATTCCCCTGCTTTTCCGAGCTCTTATGTAGGTTCCTACAAAACAGGACCATGTGACTTTTATTTTTTTTTAAACTGCTCAAACGATGAACTGTCTTTGTATCTGACATGGTATGCAAATAACTTGTGCTTTAAAAAAAAAAAACCAACCTTAGAGGGAACAAAGTTCTTATAAACAGAGATTTATATCTGTGTACGGCGTGGGCCTAATTTCCTTCTAATTTGCCCATTGTTCATAAGCTGCTTCAAATGCTGCTGGCATATCCAAGGGACTAGCCCTCAAGAGAATCATGTGTGCTATGGGATGGAGGTGGAATTGGGGAGTGAGTGAAGCCCTGTTTAATGACCAACAGGTGGCATTATGTGCCCTAAGCTTTGTAATAAATTCCGGATGTTGCTTAACCCCATAGAAAGGAATGAGCTTCATATAAAGAACGGTTGCAGGAACTGGGGATGTCTAGTTTAATGAAAAGAAGGACTAGGAGAGACATGATAGCAGTGTCCCAATATCTCAGGGGCTGCCCCAAAGGAGAGGGAGTCAAGCTATTCTCCAAAGCACCTGAGGGTAGAACAATAAGCAATGGGTGGAAACTAATCAAGGAGAGAAAAAACTTAGAACTAAGGAGAAATTTCCTGACAGTGAGAACAATTAATCAGTGGAACAACTTGCCACCAGAAGTTGTGAATGCTCCAACACTGGAAGTTTTTAAAAGATGTTGGATAACCATTTATCTGAAGTGGTGTAGGATTTTCTGCCTAAGCAGGGGGTTGGACTAGAAGACCTCCAAGGGTCCCTTCCAACTCTGTTATTCTATTCTAAGTCTGAAGAGTAGGTGACAGGAACAATCAACGTTTGTTAAAAAAAAAAAAAACAACCAATGCGCACAATTTGAATTTTGAGAGCACGTTATGGGCATTCTCCAGAAAAGAGCTGCCAGTTGCAAAGCTGTTGCTTTTAGACAAAGGGCTCAGCAGCTTTGCTGGATATCCAGTTTTGGGTTGATCAGAAATTCAGCCTGGACACATCTTTTCTTTTTTTTTCTTTTTTTTAAAAAAGTCTTGATTGGAATTATGCACACACGGTATATATGTTTATTGTAAAAAGGAAAGAGTGCCGATTGCCGATATATTCTTGTATTTCAATATAAAAAAAACCCTATAAAATAACAGAAGGGAATTCATTAGCAGTAATTATTGTTTTAATGGTTAAAGAATCAGGCTAGAAACCAGGAGACGGGGAGTTCTAGTCCCTCTCTAGGCATGAAAGCCCGCTGGGTGACTTTGGGCCAATCACCAGGAGACGGGGAGTTCTAGTCCCACCTTAGGCAGGAAAGCCAACTGGGTGATTTTGGGCCAATCACCGGGAGGCAGTGAGTTCTAGTCCCACCTTAGGCATGAAAGCCAGCTGGGTGACTTTGGGCCAATCACTAGGAGACAGGGAGTTCTAGTCCAGTCTTAGGCATGAAAGCCCGCTGGGTGATTTTGGGCCAATCACCAGGAGACAGTGAGTTCTAGTCCCGCCCTAGGCAGGAAAACCAACTGGGTGACTTTGGGCCAATCACCAGGAGACAGTGAGTTCTAGTCCCGCCTTAGGCAGGAAAGCCAGCTGGGTGACTTTGGGCCAATCACCAGGAGACGGTGAGTTCTAGTCCCACCTTAGGCAGGAAAACCAACTGGGTGACTTTGGGCCAATCACCAGGAGACGGTGAGTTCTAGTCCCGCCTTAGGCATGAAAGCCAGCTGGGTGATTTATAATAGGCTATTGAAGCAGAGGGAAGACCTGCGGGAGTGCAAGGCCAGGTACCGGCGCCTGGAGGCTCAGCGGGCTGAGATGGTCAGCCAGTTCCAGGCCATGATGCAGTCCCACTGGAACGAGGCCCTCCGGCTCTTCCCCACCAGCGGCACTTCCCTCCAGCCTTCGCCCAAAGCCCCCCACCAGGAGGCCGAAGCGGACCCCAAGTCGGAATTTCTCCCCACTCCAACCCACACAAAAAGACCCCAAAGGGGGAGACTCCCTGCAGCAACACAAGCATTCATTGCACATATCTGTCCCGGGAGCGTAGTTTGAGGACCCCTGATTTAGTGCAATATTAAAAATACAAATAATTTTTCCTGCGGACCACCAAAATTTTCTCGTGGACCACCAGTGGTCCACGGACCACCAGTTGGTGACCTTTGTGCTAGAAGACCTCAAGGTTCTTTCCAAACCTAATATTCTTATGTTCTGTCAAACTTTTGACTGTTGCAGTGGAGTCATACCAGGTGCAAGGAAATCCATGGGAATCAAACTCTTTGCATCCCCCTAAATTATAACTGAACTTTCCTGCCGAGGCCTGTGTTTTGAATGTTTCCTCCCTCTGTAGCAAAGCTTTATGGTGATATTCCTTCGAATAGGAGTCAGCAATCTGCAGCTCTGGAGCCGCATGTGGCTCTTTCACTCCTCTGCTGTGGCTCCCTGTCACTCAAAATATACATCACAACCGTCAATGTGTGACACCTGCCGGCACGCGATTTATTGAGCTTTTCAACCCCTGGTAGGCCAACCATGGATAAATCCAACAAAAGAAAAGTTTCAGAAGAAAACAGAACGTTGAATTCAACTACATATGCTAGTTTTGTGGCCGCTCAAGAAATAGTCAGGCACGGGAAGGGTTTTATGGCTCCCGGTGTTTTCTTTTCTGTGGGAAACGGCTCCAAATGGCTCTTTAAGGTTGCAGACCCCTGTCCTAGTTCTTCTCCTTCATTTGGGAAAGGAGGGGGATGTCATGTGACTGGTGGAAGTGAGTGACATTGAGTTGGCCAAGCCCAGCCAGGTTTTGTGGCTCCCGGTGTTTTCTTTTCTGTGGGAAACGGGTCCAAATGGCTCTTTTGAGTGTTTAAAGTTGCAGACCCCTGCCTTAGAATAATGCTTCATTTCTGGATCATAATGAGCTGTATTTCATCAGCTATCATGATACCGGGGGATAAAATTTTTCACCTCCATTTTAGTAGTGTGAAAATAATTTCGTGACAAATTCAACTCCTTTTATTATGTGTAGAAACTTTCCACTTTTGAAGAACATCGGTAACGCGACCACGTGTCTCTGTTCCTGTAAAGCACCAAGGCTGACCATAATTTCTCTTTGAGCAATTGCTGATTACCATTAATCAGTTCATCGACTCTTCTCATGTGAAACTTTCAGTTGTTGTCACCTCCTTTGATCTTGATCGAGCAAATCAGCTTTTCCTGGTTCTCGATCTTTACATTTTCGGGCTCAGCAGTGCACGGTACTCATCTCAACTCAGCTATGTAAACAGCCCTGTCCTCGGTGGTGAATTTCAGTTGGAGGGATTCATTCAGCAGTCAAAAATTCAGTCAGCATATTGCTTAAAGCACAAACAAAGTCAAAGAACAAGTGCTAGGTCAGAGTTTCTAGTGTATTGGTACTGCCATCTAGTGGCAGGTTATAAGATTGGCGGCTGTTACTTTTCATTCAGCTCTTGTATTTGTTCTGTCTCCTCACCCCCGCAAACCCCACCTTAAAATAACTTTAGACCTGTGCGTAGCTTCATATTACAACCAGACATACATTCCAGCAAAGGATGTGTCATCCAGATTCTACAAGGAGTAAGACAACGTAAGGATTGTATCAAAACAGAACACTCAATGGAAATCTATCCTGTTGCAAAGGCAGCTAAGACTGATAGTTGATTATTTAAGCGACCAGCTCCTAAGATGCTAAGGAGTAGGACGTTCTCCCTGATTCTTGATAGACTTACACCTGCCATATGTCACTGTCTTCTAGGGAAATTTGTTTGACTTCCCAAATAAGCCTATAGTTGCAAGCAGTGGTGAAATCCAATTTTTTTTACTACCGGTTCTGTAGGCGTGGCTTGGTGGGCGTGGTGTGGCTTGGTGGGCGTGGTGTGGCTTGGTGGCGTGGCAGGGGAAGGATACTGTAAAATCTCCATTCCCACCCCACTCCAGGGGAAGGATACTGCAAAATCTCCATTCCCACCCCACTCAAGAGGAAGGATACTGTAAAATCTCCATTCCCACCCACTCAAGGGGAAGGATACTGTAAAATCTCCATTCCCACCACATTCTAGGGGAAGGATACTGTAAAATCTCCATTCCCACCCCACTCAAGGGGAAGGATACTGTAAAATCTCCATTCCCACCCCATTCCAGGGGAAGGATACTGTAAAATCTCCATTCCCACCCCATTCCAGGGGAAGGATACTGCAAAATCTCCATTCCCACCCCACTCAAGGGGCAGGATACTGTAAAATCTCCATTACCACCCCACTCAAGGGGCAGGATACTGTAAAATCTCCATTCTCACCCCACTCAAGGGGAAGGATACTGCAAAATCTCCATTCCTTCCCCACTCCTGGGGGAAGGATATTGTAAAATCTCCATTCCCTCCCCACCCTGGGGCCAGCCAGAGGTGGTATTTGCCGGTTCTCCGAACTGCTCAAAATTTCCTCAGCCGGTTCTCCAGAACCTGTCAGAACCTGCTGGATTTCACCCCTGGTTGCAAGTCCCAAAAATGCAACTGGACTTTCTTAGTTTTTTTCCTTGAAAATGTCTATGGAGATTCTCAGTCCTCCAGGTCATGGTTGTCTCAAAGGTATTTGTTTTCCCTAAAGGCAACTGGACTATGTTTTCTTTTTCCTTTGAGGAAGAAGATGTTTCACTTCACATGCCAAATTGGGAAAGTGAAGATGCACAACAGTGGTGGGTTCCTCCCGGTTTGGCCCGGTTCGGACGAGCCGGTAGCGGTGACGATATGACATCACCGAACTGGTTCTTTTTGTTCGGGAGCTGGGCCCTCCCACTCCCCCCCTGCGTTATTCTTACCTTTTATTTGGCCCCGCCCCCAATCTATTCGCTGCCTCCCGAGTCCCAGCTGATTGGCTAGAAGGAAAAACAACTGATTAAACTCTTGCCACGGGGCTTCAAAGGGCCGCCCTACAGCTGATCAGTGTTAAAAGGCAGTGTGGTGGTAGACCAGTGCGCTCGAAAAACAAATGAGTAGACCGGTGCCTGCAAAAACAAATGAGTAGACCGGTGCCTGCAAAAACAAATGAGTAGACCGGTGCCTGCAAAAACAAATGAGTACACCAGTGCCTGCAAAAACCAATGAGTAGACCGGTACAGCTCTGCAAGCATTTAAAACCCTAGTAGACCAGTACCTCTGCTAAATCCTAAAGAATTGTCACATGACCATCAAACCACGCCCACAAAATAAGCCACGCCCACAGAACTGGTAGTAAAAAAATTTTGAGCCCACTCCTGGTGCAAAAGGAATGAAATTCATGAAGCTTAGCGTTAACTAGAGGTGCTGACATTTAAAGATTGCGCCTATGATTCAAAGGTTTTCTATGCAGCGTTTGGGAAGCCCAAAACAATCCTCGTCTTTTGTGTAAAGGTCACACGCCCTCCCACTTGGATGCCATTCGGCCCCCTCACCCCACCACAGATTTGTCGACTCAGCTCTTTTTGGCACAACGCTCCAGGCATTGCGTCACAGAAAGTGAATTTGCTAGGAGAGGATGTAGCCAGCATCTGTGAAATCCAACCCAGTTGACAACTTGCGCAATGATTCTTCGGTTGCTTAATTAAGTAGCAGGTTACTACTACTTGTGACTAAGCTTCATTTTATTCAAGGAACATTAATGTTTTGAGGAGACAAGTGAAGTGAAACAAGTGCAGGTTGGCCCATTGCTGCGTCAGCCCAGTTGCTGATGTGCAAAGCTGCTGCTTCTTCTTCTTCTTCTTCTTCTTCTTCTTCTTCTTCTTCTTCTTCTTCTTCTTCTTCTTCTTCTTCTTCTTCTTCTTCTTCTTCTTCTTCTTCTTCTTCTTCTTTCTTCTTCTTCTTCTTCTTCCCTCCATTCCTCCCCCATCTTCCTCCCTCTCCTCCTCCTCCCACTCCTCCTCTTCTTCTTCCCTTTCCCCTTCCCTTCCTCTTCTCCCTCTTCTTCCCTCCATTCCTCCCGTTCCCCCTCCCCCTCCTCCCCCTCCTCCTTTTCTTCTTTTTTCTTCTTCCCTCCATTCCTCTCCCCCTCCTCCTCCTCCTCCTCCTCCTCCTCCTCCTCCTCCTCCTCCTCCTCCTCCTCCTCCTCTTCTTCTTCTTCTTCTTCTTCTTCTTCTTCTTCTTCTTCTTCTTCTTCTTCTTCTTCTTCTTCTTCTTCTTCTCCTTCTCCTTCTCCTCCTCCTTCTCCTTCTCCTCCTCCTTCTCCTCCTCCTCCTCCTAGTCCTCCTCGTCCTCGTCCTCGTCCTCCTCCTCCTCCTCCTCCTCCTCCTCCTCCTCCTCCTTCTTCTTCTTCTTCTTCTTCTTCTTCTTCTTCTTCTTCTTCTTCTTCTTCTTCTTCTTCTTCTTCTTCTTCTTCTTCTTCTTCTTCCCTCCATTCCTCCCCCCTCCTCCTCCCCCTCCCCCTCCTCCTCCAGATTGCTCTTCATTTTGGACATAACTATGGATCATTTGACTTAAAACCGCCGTCTGCAGCTTTGCTCTTTCTAGATGATCTGGGACAATTCCCAGAAGTCCTCAACGGTGATGCTATTGGTTAAGATTGCTGGGTATTTCAAAGCCCAATACTTTTGGGAGACAACCAGAAGTCTGAGCTAAATTCCAAGCTGTCATGCCGTTAAGAGTAAGTTTCCCTTTCTCCTACAGGTTCTGCCATCACCACAAGATGGCAATATTTCCATATCCAACTTCCCATTACTCAGAAGAAGTTTTACAACATTCTGCAATGAAAGCAGAAAAAAACAACAACAACACCTAAGACGACTATATCCGGGCTGCAAACAGAAATATACCTGAAGAAAGTTTGTTGAATTTTGTGTTGAGAATTCAGAGAGGGGTCACTGCTCAGAGGACAAGCATCAGCTTGCATGCATACAGATTACAATGACCATCTGGGCCAGTGGTGAAATCTAAAATTTGTTACTACCGGTTCTGTGGGCGTGGCTTGGTGGGGGGGAGGGTAATGTGACTGGGTGGGCGTGGCCAAATTTTTTTTTTTACTTTTAAAGACATTTTTTCTACAACGAGGTTGCAGAAAAAAATGATTTTAAAAGCCTCTGACAATCAGGCAACTCAGCTGGGATCGCCAGAGGCTTTTAAAGGCATTTTTCCCCTCTACAACCTTAAGAGGTTGCAGAAAAAATGCTTTTAAAAGGCTCTGATGATCCCAGCTGAGTTGCCTGAACTCAGGCAACTCAGCTGGGATCGTCAGAGGCATTTAAAAGAAAAAAAGGGTTTTTTTTCTTTTAAAAGCCTCTGACAATCCCAGCTGAGCCACACGATCATCAGAGGCTTTTTTTTTTTTACTTTTAAAAGCATTTTTTGGCCGAAGAGGTTGTAGAAAAAATGCTTTTAAAAGTAAAAAAAAAAAAAGCCTCTGATGATTGTGTGGCTCAGCTGGGCATGGGGGGGGGATGTTTGCTACCGGTTCTCCGAAAACCACCTGCCTCCATCGCTACCGGATCCGGCGATCCGATCCAAACCGGGAGCATTTCATCCCTGATTTGGGCCCCCAAAATCCAAATAACCCTTGGATGATAGACAAGAAATTTTATTGGATGGAAGATTTGGATCCTCTGTGTCCTTTTCCCCCTCTTCTTCTTCTTAGAATTGATTCTATACAAGCCACTTTGGGAAGCCTTTAAGGCGGTGAAAGGATCAATATATTAATTCAAGCTCATCATGGAAGTGCCGCATGTGAGCGAAGCAAGCACGCACACGCGTGTGCTCCCAGTTCTGAACTGGTAGCGGAGATAAGTGAAACCCACTACTGCTTCAGATCTAAAGTACCATCACAGCCTCAACAAGTGCACACATAAGGTTAGAGAACTCTTCATGTGCCGTGCTTTCTAGTGTCTCTCAACTTCTGGGATTTTAAGATGTCGTTCTGCCCCAGCTACGGACCCAAAGAAGTCTGTACAAACCTTAGTTTACTAAATTAAATCAGTCTTTTTCAAACAAAGGCTATTCATTAACTTTCTTAACAGCCTACAAGAAACCAAAGATAAGGTAATCACAATCTTACTAAGGTTGGCAGAAAGCCCAGAAGCAATTTGCAGAGAATCCAGACGCAAAGGAGAGCGAACTAAAGTTGTTCCCTACAATTTGCTTCAGTCGGCATTCCTCCTTAAATAGGCTAAGGGAGTGGCCGATTAGCCCCAAGCCTTACTCTTGAGGAGACCTCCTCCTGAGGAGCCATTCCTGCCTTTTGGCAGCTCTGCGTGCCCGTACATCGAGAAGAGGCTCCTCCTCTTCTTCCTCTTCACTTATGGGAGCTTCTGAAGGCCCTGGCTGCATCCCCGCCTCTGGCACGACATCTTCTCCAGCCTCCTCATTGTCTGACTCAAGTGCCAGCTGCACAGGCTGCTGGCGCAGCACCACACCAGCCTCCTCGCTGTCAGAATCAGCTACTAGCTGCACAGGCCACTGATGGGCCACAACAGATGTCTGGATTTCCAGAATTTCCCCGCCATCCCTTCTCTAATGTGATCTATGATCTATGTCAGCAATGCCCCTTAACCAGAATGATAATAATCCTCCAAAAAGGTTTATTTAGAAATTGCTCTTAACACTTTACAGCATCAGGAGGAGATCACCCCCAAACAACCAGGAAAGTCCTAGCAGCCAAAAAAGTTCGACTCATAAGGAAGCTGGAGAAAAAAATTGTAAATTTTATAGCGGGGTTTTCCCCGCTTCCCGGTCCTTTGGCATTCACACCTCAGTTCGGCAGAAATCAATATTTGTACTTCAATTCGTCGGAGAGGAAGGGATTACAAGAGAGTAAGCAAACACGAAACGGGGAACAAACATGGAAAAGAATGCATCTATGCTGGCTGTTTGCTTAATGTGCTCCTGACAAAAATATCCTGACTTTATTTTTAACCGCACCCAGTAGACCTGCTTGATTTAAATTATTTAAATGTAAAATTTGTTGCTAGCAGTTCTGTGGGTGTGGCTTGGTGATGGTGGGTAATGTGACTGGGTGGGCGTGGCCAACTTCTTTTTTTTTTTAACTTTTTTAAAGCATTTTTTTTTTTACAACCTATACTACCGTTCTCCGAACCACCTGCCACAATCGCTACCGGATCGCCTGATCCGGTCTGAACCGGAAGCATTTCACCCCTGCCTAGGACACACCATTTCTCCCAGTTTAAGATTACAGACACAAGAGTTTGAGCAGTATATAGAATTCCTCTTTATTATGTTTTATATGCCTTTAGGCAAACATTTTAAAATGCCAGAGCAAGTTAAGTCTTCAGACATCGTGTGAAGGGGCTTTGTATTTGATGGAATCATTCATTCATTCCGCCATGTCACATGGGATGGAGGGATTATCAATCTTGTAAAATTTGTATGTGCAGGTTTCTGGATCTTCCTTACTGATGCATCCTTCAATGGACATGGGACCACCATACCTAAGAGTCAACACAACATCATTTTAGACCGGAGAAATTGAAAGAAGTAGAATTATGACATGTTTTGGGATGGCAACCACATGTCGGATCTTTGAAAATATTTTTGGGAAATAAACAGAAAGGCTGAAACAACCAGAAAAATATTTTTTTTTCCTGACGGTGTAATAGACAAAGTCACAGAGCCCTTAATTTTAGAATAAGTAGCCTCCTTAACTGACTATTGGAAAACCCATTGTCAAGGAATACCCCAACAGTTTTGATACACTTTCATTTACACTTTAAGCACAATCTTTATAAAGAGGTAAAAAACCCATCAGCATTTCCAATTTTCCATCTACCTGGAGCAGCACCCTATCTGGTCAGCAGAACAGTAGCATTCCATACAATTTTTTGAATTCCATTTTGATCCCACCGGATGAACACTTCCATCAGACGAGTCGATGCACTCCTCTACTTTTTTCCCTACAGGAAAAGGGGAGATCTTGGTCAGTATGTCACAAGAATTGCAGACTACAGGAACCATTTGCACCACTCAGGTGGCCCTGAGGACACAGATAAACCTCCAAGTAGCTTCAACAACCTTCTAAAAGGATGCAAATGACCAGCTGTCTGCAAGGAGTATAAATCCTTCCGTTCCCAACCATCCAGTCAGAACTGAAGAAGCTTCTTGAATGAGAAGCGAAACATCTTCAAAAGAAAAAAACAAGAAAGCCCAGTTATCCCCTGAAGGAAAAAAAAAAAAACACGTTTTGGGACCTACCATTAACAATTTTGGGCTCGATTAATTCAACAGTGCAGAATCCATAACACAAGCTGAAGATGGTGCACAACACGATCAGGCTGAGGAGGAGTTTCTGAATAGACGGAAAAATTAATCAGCATTGGCAAGAATCATTCAAGGGTTTTTTGGTCTTATTTAATAAAAATAAAATAAAAATAAATAAAATAAAATTTACAATAATTTTATCCTGCCCTGATATAAGTCCCCTGAACACATAGAAATTAAGAATCACCAACACGAATACAATGGGATTAAAATAGCCCTTCTACGTTGGACAGGCAAGTCCTCTACTTATGATCACAATTGGGCCCCTAATTTCTGTTATTTATTTATTTATTTATTTATTTATTTATTTATTTATTTATTTATTTATTTATTGGTTCGATTTACATGCCGCCCTTCTCCGGAGACTCAGGGCGGCTTACAATGCGTTAAGCAATAGCCTTCATACTTTTGTATATACCTGCTTAGTAGGGCTTTCGGCCCCCCCCCCTAAGTGGTGTTCTTTTTTTATATATACAAAGTCAGCTTATTGCCCCCACAATCCGGGTCCTCATTTTACCTACCTCAAAAAGATGGAAGGCTGAGTCAACCTTGAGCCTGGTGACATTCGAACTTGCAGGGGAAGGATATTGCAAAATCTCCATTCCCACCCCACTCCAGGGGAAGGATGCTGCAAAATCCCCATTCCCTCCCCACTCCTGGGGGAAGGATATTGCAAAATCTCCATTCCCACCCCATTCAGGGTCCAAGCCAGAGGTGGCATTTGCTGGTTCTCCGAACGACTCAAAATTTCCGCTACTGGTTCGTGAGAACCTGCTGGATTTCACCCCTGATTGAACAGCACTTGATGTTCCTAACTTCTGCAGTTGCGAAGCGGTCAACCTGAAACAAGAAAGAAAAGAATTCTCCTTACCATAGTCGTCTTTTTGGACTGCAGCATTGAGTATTAGCCGATAGTAACTGTGAGCTCTTATTTCCCCTGTGAGTATATATACTGTTGAGTATATAGTTGATCACAATACTGATAAGAAGAAATCCTGTTCTAGTGATTAACTGTTGTTTGTCCTGAGCAAACCTAAGACCTTTCACAGGCGAAGATTCTCCAGAACAGGGTTTATTAACTTTGGCACTTGAAGACAAATGGAATACAACTCCCAGAATTTCCTGGTCTTCAGGTTGAGGTTGAGATACACAGCTCCAGAGATGACCCAGTTCTCTCTGGGCCTCAGGAACTTCTGGCCATTTCCCCCCACTATTGATATCCTTTACAGCAGTGGTTCTCAACCTGTGGGTCGGGACCCCTTTGGGGGTCAAACGACCCTTTCACAGGGGTCGCCTAAGATCATCGGAAAACAGATATTTTCAATGGCCTTAGGAACAATTTTATGGTTGGGGGTCACCACAACATGAGGAACTGTATTAAAGGGTCGCGGCATTAGGAAGGTTGAGAACCACTGCTTTACAGGAAGAGTGTCAAACTTGATTTCATTGAGGGCCACATCAGGGTTGTTGGGGTTGACCTTGGGGAGGGGGCTGGGGGCAGGAGGGGGGGCTTCAAAAATTTTAGGAAGGGGTTCTCTGCCTGGTTGTTGGGTGGGCATGGCCATGGTGGGCGTGGCCTAGTCATCCTCCTGCACCATTATGGGTGAGGGGGTGTTTTTGCCCTCCCCGGGCTCTGGAGGCTTTCTTTGAGCCTCCGAGAGGGTGAAAACAGCTTCCCCAGGCTCTGGAGGCCCTCCGGAAGCTCATTTTTCGCTCTCCCCAAGCCTCCACGTGCACCCTGCACTTACCAGCATCCAAAATGGGTCATGTGGGGATTACTGGGAAGAGCAGGGTGGGCTGGGCTGGGCCAGCCAGCAGTGAGATTTGGGAGTTCTCCAAATTGCATGGAATCTCAGCTAGAGGTTCTCCCGAACCTCTGTGAACCGCCAGCAGGCTACCCCGGCTGGGGGTGGGCGTGACTGAGGTGGGCATGGCCAGCTTGATGTCACTTGTATCGGGGCACTTGTGGTGGCCAAATGCTAAGGCAGGACTTCCCTCAGACTCTCCCTCCCACTCATTATAATTTCCTTCCTTCCTTCCTTCCTTCCTTCCTTCCTTCCTTCCTTCCTTCCTTCCTTCCTCCCTCCCTCCCTCCCTCTCTCCCTCCCTCCCTCCCTTTTCTTTTTTTCCCTTCCCTCTTCATTCTCCTTTCTTCTTCCTGCCCCTCTTTCCTTCTTTCTTCTTCCTTGTTCTCTTTCCACTTCCCTTCTTTTTTCTTTGCCTTTCCTCTTTCCCTTTCTCCTTTCCCGTCCCTTCTTGCATGCTCAAATGCAAAAAGGGAAAACATTTCTCCTTTTGTTTTCTTTTTTTTACTTTGTTTTGCTAGCCCTCGGCCAGCAAAAACGGAGCCTGGGAGGGCTGTGTGCCGTGGTGGCCTCCTGCAGCTCTCTGCCAGCGAAAACAGAGCCCAGGGAGTTAGTTTTGCTAGCCGAGGTCTGCAGGAGGCTGTCGTGGCCGAAAACGGAACCTGGGAGGGCTCTGTTTTCACTGGCAGAAGCACCGTGGGACAGTCCTTCGCTGTTTCCAGGGTGGCCCCACGGATCAGATCTAAGCACCCCATGGACCAAATCCGGGCCACGGGCCTTGAGTTTAACACCCTTGCTCTACAAAACAGCAAGAGTCTTGTAGCTAAGCTGCTTATGTGTGTCCAGTCTGATTTAAGCGGGTGTGACTGAGAGGCAAACAGAGGGAATAAATACTTCAATTTTGGAACAAACGCTAAGAAGAACAACAAAAGGTGAGAATTGGCAAAGTTTGTTTGCTTTTCATGGGAAAATTGACGCAAGGCAAACTGTTGGACTCCATTCTACATTGAAGGGGGGGAAAAAGCAGCTGTTAGGATCCGGGTAGCTCAGCTTATCATCTGACATCAACCTTTATTGCAGGAAAAGAGAAAATAACTAATTACAGATTGAAAATACGTGTGCTGATGGGGCATACCTATTTGACTGCAGAAGTCTCTTTTTTATATATACACCTTCCTACCAAGAATGACCACCTCTCCAGGCCAGACCCAGAGACTCCAGAAGGGCTGCACCCTGTAGCTGGAGGGGCGCATTGCACAAGCCATGACTTCATAGCTGGAAGGTACATGCCAGGGGAAGGTTGCATACTGGGCCAGGAGGGAACTGCCACTGCACCACGTAGAAGGAACTACTGCGTAACTCATGGTTCTTAGGCCCAGTCCTCTTCAACATCTTTGCAAATGATCTAGATGAGGGGATTGAAGGGCGACTCATCAAATTTGCAAATGATGCAAAGCTGGAGGGAATTGCTAACGCTTTGGAAGACAGATTCAAGATTCAGAAGGATCTTGACAGACTTGAGCATTGGCCCCTATCCAACAAGATGCAGTTCAGAAAAGTAAGGTCCTGCACTTAGGTAGGAAAAACCAAATGCACAGGTAGAGCAGGGCTTTTCATTCCAAAATAAATAAGTGAATGAATGAATGCCAAAAGCAACCCCTCGGCAAAATGACCCTGAGTGGGGCAGGGTTTTTCATTTCAAAATCAATCAATCAATCAATCAATCAATCAATCATCATCCATTATTCCAGTGGGTGCAGGGCCAAATTGCATGATCAAAGGCAGCAATTTGTGGGCCCGATTCATTTCGTTTCAAAATGAATCCATTCATTTCCACGAGTGAATGAAACGAGCCCGTTCAATTCAAAATGAACCAACGAATCAATCAATCAATCAATCACAAGGAAAGCGAAGAGGTGTCAATCCTTTAGCTCTTCCCTCTCACTCCCTGGCCCTTTGGAATTCACCAGTGGTGGGTTGCACCCCCCGGTTCAGACCGGTTCTATAGAACCGGTAGTAAAACTGGCGGGAGGCTCCGCCCACCGACTCTGACGTCATCAGGAAGCTTCTGCACATGTGCAGAAGAGTGCACAGCCCTGTTCCAAACCGGTAGTAAAGTTAAGTTAAGAATTCACCCCTTGCTTCTGGAGAAATTAATGTTTCTATTTACATTCACTGGAAAAATATTTTGACTTTGTTTGAGCTGCACCCAGTAGAGCTGCCTGATTTAAGTGATTAAGATATTATGGCTGTAAACAGAGATTCTGTGTGACAAGGGAGATACCAATTAGGCACCGGAATGTCAATAACGGGCAAGAAAATAAATACATTTTTCTAACCAACAGGGTTATTGAAACTACATGATGTGTGATATCATGTAGATTTATTTCAACTAGCTGGGCTGGCTTGAGTTAAATTTTAAATTGATTTTAAATTGGATTGTTTTAATTTACGGCCAAAATATTTAATTATTTTAAACTGTTTTTTAAATTTTGTATGTTCTGTTTTTTACTTTGGCTGTTCACTGCCCTGAGTCCTATTTGGAGAAGGGCGGTATAGAAATGGAAACAAACAAATAAATAAATAAAATGTCTTCACATCCTCAACACACTTCAGTGGAGGATGAAAAGCGAGAAGTTTCCCATCCTCCATTAAAGGTACTCACAGGTTACCCCAACCTTCTTTAATTAATTTAGTTATTTCTGAAACTTTTCTCTCACTTTCTGATAAATCACTCCGGCGACCTTGGGTTCTGCCACTCCCAATTTAGTGGCTGGGAATGTGAAGAGTTTCAATCTCAGGCCATATTCAGGAACCGCCTGATGGATGGCCAACATTTTGGCTTTTTTGGGGGGGGGACTCTACCCTGCAGACACTGCAGAAAGAAAGTAAACTGGAGTGAAAATTGTATGTAAAACCAACATTCCTCTAAGTCATTTTGCATATCGTATTTCAATGTATCACAGAACAAAACCTCCTTGGGATCTCAATATGGCAATAAAATCAGGTAGTTGGCCTTGCTTGAAATAAACCGAGAGTAACTAAAAAGAGAACCAAGATTAATGAACAAGTATAAGAAGGAAAAAAGATTCCTGTCATACCAATTGTTATCACTATAAAATTCATTCATTCATTCAACCTTATTATTATTGTTTTATTGGTTTGATTTATATGTTGCCCTTCTCCGGAGACTCAGGGCGGCTTACAATGCGTTAAGCAATAGCCTTCATACTTTTTGTATATACCTGCTTAGTAGGGCTTTTGGCCCCCTTAAGCGTTGTTCTATTTTATACAAAGTCAGCTTATTGCCCCCACAATCCGGGTCCTCATTTTACCTACCTTGCAAGGATGGAAGGCGGAGTCAACCTTGAGCCTGGTGAGATTCGAACTTGCAGTAATTGCAGGCAGCTGGTACTAGTTAACAGCACTTTAGTCTGCTGTGCCACCAAGGCTATTATTATTATTATTATTATTATTATTATTATTATTATTATTATTATTATTATTATTAAATCTAGACTGCATAGAATTATCTTGACTCCCCTTCTCACTTTTAAATGCTGTCCTGCCCTGAAAGAAACTTATTCTAGAAGATCCAGAAGCAAATAGAACTAAACAGTTCATTATGAGCTACGACTGCTCATGTTGTCTCTGTTTTGTGTAGCTGGTTGAGATCTTCGGGATAGATACCTTGTATTTACAGATTTATTGAAAGTTGATTTGCACGTGGAAAACATCTGCAATAGGACAGCTAATCTTCAGTATATATCTTTAATATATAGTGATAAACTAAAGGCAAGGAATAATTTTCTAATCATAGTGACATTTTTGAACAAAGAAGCCATGTTAATATTTTTTTTAATAAACTTTTTAAAAAATTTTTTTAAGACAAACAAACATTGAGTACATCATTCATTTCTTCCATGTGTCATTTCGGTGTTCTCTTCAAAAATTTCTTCTCTTCTCTGTCTCTTCTGTCTTCAATCTCACCAAATCCATTACAAAGGTTTTCCATTAATATAATATTCTAATTACAAAAAAAAAAAATCTTCTTCAATCTCTTTTAAAACTTATTTATATCTCTTTTCTAACCAATAGTAAAATTTATTCCACATCTTAAAATATTCTGAATCTTCTCTTTCCTTTATCATCATAGTTAATCTATTCATTTTTGCACAGTCTACATTTTTTTTTTAATTACTTCTCCCTCCGATGGTATATTCTCTACTTTCCAATTTGGTGCATAAATAATCCTTGCTGCTGTTATTACATGTATAATCAAATATGAAGCCAGGTTAATGTTGATTTAAGTATATGAATGCAGGAGATTTTCAGGGCACGAAATGATTGACTGAGATCCAGGAACTAGAATATTTGAATATTTATCAAAGTCACAGAATGAGCTAAACCCTTGTGGCGAAAGATCAAATCAGATCAAGGGTTTAATCCTTGAGGAGGTTTTCCTCATTGCATACATCCTGCCAATCCTGTTTTTCGTTTTGGTAGTCCTTGAAAGCAATTTGCATACATCCAGGTTGTGAAAATGTCCACAATTCTCGCCCACAGGGAAAATTTCCTGTTTTCCCATGCTGGTGAGTTGGGTAAATATAACTGGTTAAAAAAAATAATAATGTTCCTTTAAGTAAACCGGTCCAAGAAAGGGCATAGATGATACACAACCCAGAGTTTCACAACTGGCCATGGCCAACCATTGGCTCCTTGATGTCAGCGTTTCGATGCTGGCATAGAGAGCAGAAGAGAGAGAGAGATAAGCTCTGAACTTCTGCCTGCTAAATCCCTTTGATGTCCGGTTGTCGTGGAAATGAAGTGGGGGGGGAGACATTCCTGGGAAATGACGAGACAAGGAGTCTGAAGAATGACTTGGAAGAGAGCCAACGAGAAGCAGAGATTTGGGGATCGGAAAGGGAGGGATTGGGGGGCAAAAGGTCAGTCTTGTCCGCATCGAGTCATGATCCGGTGGCTGTGCTCAATTAAAGAAAAGATTTCCTTAAAGATTGGCAGTTTGGAAATTCATTTATTTTGAGATAGCATCGAAGTCTGACACTTGAACTGGTGTTGCCATTCCAGGAGAATCCCCAGATTATGCATTGGGTCCCAACTGGGACAGTTCAACCCCATCCAAGAACTAGTCCATCTTGAGAGTTTCAGCCTATATAGACTTACGTTCTTGATAAACGTATCTTTTCTTTTATGTACACTGAGAGCATATGCACCAAGACAAATTCCTTGTGTGTCCAATCATCCTTGGCCAATATAAAAATTCTATTTTATTCTATTCTATTCTTCTTGCACAAGGCTTTTAGTGCTGGTATTCGCCCTCAATGTTGATAACATCAGTACGGATTAACAGATTAACAGAGTTGGAAGGGACCTTGTAGGTCATTTAGTCCACCCCCCCACCCAAACAGGAGACCCTACACCATTTCTGACAGATGGCAGTCCAGGCTCTTCTTGAAAGCCTCCAGTGATGAAGCTCCCACAACTTCTAAAGGCAACTTCTCTTCCATGGGTTGATTGTTCTCACTGTCAGGAAATTTCTCCTTATTTCCAGGTTGAATCTCTCCTTTCAGTTTCCAGGTTGAATCTCTCCTTTCAGTACCTTTTCCCCCAAGGATAGCTCCTATGGATGCCTAGATTATCTAAAACATAGAATAGTAGGGTTGGAAGGAATAACAGAATAACCAAGAATTGAAAACGACCTTGGAAGTCTTCCTTCTTTCCTTCTGTCTTTTTCTGCATCATCACTCTACTCTTTCTATGGGATGGAGGAGAGAACCCATGAGGTTCTCCATCCAGGTCATTTTTGGAACCAAGAAATGAAAGAAAGAAAGAAAGAAAGAAAGAAAGAAAGAAAGAAAGAAAGAAAGAAAGAAAGAAAGAGCGAGAGAGAGAGAGAGAGAGAGAGAGAGAGAGAGAGAAAGAAAGAGAAAGAAAGAAAGAAAAAAGAAAGAAAGAAAAAGAAAGAGAGAGAGAGAGAGAAAGAAAGAGAAAGAAAGAAAGAAAAAAGAAAGAAAGAAAGAGAAAAAGAAAGAGAGAGAGAGAGAGAGAAAGAAAGAAAGAAAGAAAGAAAGAAAGAAAGAAAGAAAGAAAGAAAGAAAGAAGTGGCTACAATAAGTGGTTACTTTTTAGGAAGATTAGGGTTTTTTCTCTGACAAGAATATGGAACTGTTTTTACATTTTTAAATATTTTATTGTACAACAGAATACAAAAACCCCCCTCCAAGAAATAGACTGAGAACTTTAATACCTTAAGATCTAATATTAGAATCAAATCAGGAATTAACGAAACAACCAGACAACACAATAGGATTATTAATTCAATTCATGAAGAAAATAGCAATGAATAAGAACATTTAACTAACCTAAATAAGTATATTTACGGTAAAACAGAATCTTCTATTTGTAAACATTATCTTAAAAGATATTTCAGGTATCCGATATATAAAATTATAATCTATAAACAAAAAAAAAAATCCAAAATAAATACATTTCCTTTTAAAATTGCTCAGCAGCAACCAGTGGCCATATGTGTAAAGTCCATTTTAAGCTTGTTTATTAAAATCAGGGATATCCCAGGCGGGAGGATGAACTGGGAGCTCAAAAATTCAAGAGGATGGCCATGAACAGAGACCCTCAGTTTTAAGGAGGTTGTGCTTCCTGGGTTTTGGCCAACAGGGTGCAGGGCAACCATGGGGCAGATTGGGGGCAGAGATGCGGGTGGGGTGAGTTGACCCTTTTGAGGGTCAGGGCTAGGATTGACCAAGCCTGGATTGCTTGGTTTGGGGTGGGCACTTCCTTAACAACCTTTTATTCTCCGTGAAGGACCACAACCATGATTGCTGGGATCGTTATTGCTAATTGATATGGTCATGTGACATCTTGGTTTATGACCACATCAGTCTCTCGATGACCGAAACTCTGACCCCAAATGTGGTCGCACGTTCCCAGCCTGCAACCTTCCAGATGGACAAGCCCAAGTGGACGTTCTCCAAGGACAGCCGAAGCTGGGATAGCCGTAATAGAGGGAGATGTCCATTTCTTTCTCCCGCTCCTCAAAGATCTTGATCCTCCCCAGCGAAGTCCAGCAGGCTGCTTCCTCCCTCTCCATCTGGGCTTCTCGCTTCATCATCTCCCGAATGGGCCTTTGCTCGTCCGTGATGGGTTGCGAGACCTCCAGGTCGGGGGGCGGCATTCTCCAGGGTCTGAACGTGTCCCCTTTATACGGTGGCGATGAAGATGGACCTTTAGGCACCGGGACTTTGGCTGGTGCTGCAATGTTGCCGGAGCGCCCAACATTTGGTCTTAAGCCAGCTGCCTTCGACCCCAGACTGGTGGTTTTCCCGGCAGCTGCAGTCTGGGTTCTCCAGTCTCTGCTGCGTGGAAATCCGGAATCCCAGGTCTTTGGGGCAGGTGGGATCGTGGCAGGGGGCACCTGCTTCCCGAGGAGCTTTGGGTGCTGAGTAGGCACAGGGATTAATGACCGTTTTTGCCAAGGCTGTGATTGTGGCTTAGGCAGATGATGGGGTGACAGTTTGGATGGAGGGTGTGAAGGTAATTTTGACATGGAGGCTGCTGGTGGCTTGCATTGGAGATGCAGCTGGGAGGCTGGTAGGAAGTGCAGTGGCGGCTTGGGTGCAGTGGTCAGAGGTTGGGAAGATGGATAAGATGCTGGTTTAGGCAAAAGGTTGGCTTCCGTGATAAGATGGTTTGGAACCGGTGGAACGGAATGGCCTTTCTTGCTCGGCAGAGTTGGAACGGTCTGCTTGCCCAGTGGGTGAAAGACTTGTACGGACTCCATCAGTTTGAAAGCCAGGTTGGTCTTTGGGGTTGGCTTTGGGGCTCCTTCC
The DNA here is from genome assembly GCF_059756535.1 of Pantherophis guttatus. Lineage (NCBI taxonomy): Eukaryota > Metazoa > Chordata > Lepidosauria > Squamata > Colubridae > Pantherophis > Pantherophis guttatus. The sequence goes on from NC_142071.1 coordinate 2,282,178, forward strand.
GCTTCTCTTTTGGGGCAGCACTTCTTGCTTTTGGTGCCACACAGGCTCACGTTTTTCCTTGCTTCCTGCTTGTCTTGGCTCCTAGGCTGGCTCTTCTCCACGGCGCAAGAGGCATGGCCCATCTTGGAGTCCTTGGAAGAAGAAGAGTCTCCTTCTTCAGCTGGCTGCTCTGGAAGGAGTTCAGGAAGCAGGACCTTTGGCTCTTCAGGCCCAGTCAGAAGTTCAGGAGGCATCTTAGCCTGGGTGACATCTTGAGCCTCCAGAACACAAGGGGCGATTTTGGATTTCGAGGCATCCGCTGCCCCCTTTGCAGAGATATGTTTGCAAGGTTTGTTTCTCTGTGGCCCTTTTGCCCTGGCCTTAGATGGCATCTGATGCTGAGTTTTCTCCTCCTCTTTGGTTTTTTTTGCTGGAGGCTCTTCTTCAGTCCAAGGGATCTTCCTTTTCCCTTTCCCTTTTGATGAGGGCTGGAACTGACCACCATCTGGAAGGGAGAGAAGAAAAAGACTGTTTGGTGTCAGGAAACTCAGTAGGAGTTTAAGGCTGCCAAGTGAGGTCCTTCATGTTCTTCCAGAAGGAGGAGATGCGTGTCTCTACTCCTGCCCAATCTGAACCCACCTCTCTGAAAGTAGAAAAGAAGGGAGGGAGGGAGAGAGAGAGAGAGAGAGACAGAGAGAGAGACAGAGAGAGAGACAGAGACAGAGACAGAGACCATTCTAATCTCTGGGGGAATGATGTTCCAGAGAGAGGGAAGGCCCTTCTTCTGGGTCTCACCAGGGGTATCTCCCTCGGGGATGGGACCTGCAGCATTCCCTGCCTCCCTGCTCTGATGGGTCGGGTAGTTGTGACCGGCAAGAGACGGTTCCCTCAGATAACTTGGTCCCAAGCCATGTAGAGCTTTAAAGGTGACAACCAGCACCTTGAATTGCACCTGGAAGGAAATTGACAGACAATGCATCTCATGCAGGAGACACCGGGGTCTGCACAAAACTGTGTGGGCCGCTGCATTTTGCACCAACCAGAGCTTCCAGATGCTCTTCAAGGGCAGCCCTATGTAGCCATACTTATCCCACCTCCCCATTTGCCCCTGCTCTGTTATGGGGAAAGGAGAAAGGACTTTCTCCAATCTCTGCAGAGCATTTTCCAAGTAGCAACTTCATTCGTGGTTCACAATATTAGAATATGTAATCTACAATCTACAAACTTGGGTATTTTCAGCAAAATTGGTTCAGGCTGATGAACACAAGGCCAGCAAAGGTCTAGATTGCTGTCCATTATTGGTGGGGACTAATTTTCATTGGGTTGTCTTCTCTAAAGCCCACAGCAAGATTCCATACATCTTGGAAGAGCATGATGAGACTCTACAGCTTCAGGCATCTTCCAAAGAATCTACCTTCAGTTGGTGGACTGAAGGTTCTGAAGGACCTTCTCCCATCTGCAATGCTTTGGCACTCACCATTCAGCCCAAAATTTTTGCTAGGGTCTGGCTCGGATGCTTCTTGGTCTCGAGAGGCCTGTGGGACCTCAGTCTTCAGACTGGCACCTGACGGGTGTCCTCCTGGATCTTGGTCCACTGAAAGAAAGATGTCAAGAGGTGATTCTTCAAGCAAGGATGCTCTACCATACTATCTCACAGCTATGGATTCCCTTCATAAGCCTTGTAGTTCAGAATGTCGTACAAAGGCTAACAAACCTGCAGGTAATACCTGGTACCAAGTATATTTAGCACTCACCTTCCAACACTGGAAGGAGGTGAGGAATGTCCTCCAAATCGTAGTGTAACGATGAAGAAGGAGCCAAAGGTGAGCCCACAAACTGATGGAGGCTACTTCTTGGCTGATCAAGAGATCCCGGAAGATGGTAAGACTGGGCCTTCTGTGGTTCCTCTTCAGGGGCTCTGATCTCTGAAAGAGTCAAGAAGAGAAACTGAGCAAGAGAGGTGGGCACTGTACTATCCGAGCTGATCCTGCCTTGGTGGCTCAATCTGCCTGTGACTCCTACCAAGTTTTCCTTCGCATCTCTACGGAAGTGGATGAAGAGGCAGAAGAGGATGGAGATAGCTCTTGACCTAGGCCTGTGCCTACCAAGCAGCTGGTCCTGTTTCATAAATTAACTCAAGAAACATATATTCAAACATCTAGGTCTTCAAGAAACATCTCTTATTCTAGCTCTAACCTTTCTTGAAGACCTCCAGCATTGGTGGCACAGGCTTCCAACATCTGTGGCTGGGTCTAAAGTATGGCGCTGTGGGAATGAGAGCCAAAATTCCAGAGTTGCACAAGTAGCTCTCACCTTGCAAAGAGGCTGGTTGGCTGGTAGGAAGTTCGAGCGGCCACCTCTGTCCGAGTTGAAGGCCCACGTCGGAGGTGGCCTGTGCCTCTGAATGACCTGAAAGCCGATGTTGGGGATAGGAGGGTCTGGGGATCTTCTGTATGGTGCCAGGGCCAGGAAGAGTTTGATATTGAGGTGGCAGAGGTGCGTAGAAAGGCTGAGGAAAGGTAGAGACGGGAGGGTTACAGGGTGTCAGGTTAGCTAGCTGCAGTTGCTCCCCATGGATGGTTTGGAGGTGCGACACTCCCGGAGGCACAAAACTTTGCAGGCTGGCGTTGCCTGCGAGCAAGTGAGCAGGCAGATGGGGGAAAGGAGGCTGGATCCAAAGGTTGCTCAGAACCGGTGCGGCCATTCCAGAGAGATTAGGAAGGTTGTTTCCTAGAGCAGGTATGGCTATTAGTATTGGGCAACCTGGAGTTGGAAGGCTCAGGTTTTCTGGAGTCTCTGTGTTACACACCTGATCTGTAAAACACACATCAAAAGAAGAACAGAAGTCAGAAACCCTGTTTTGACCAGAGAACATCTGGAGTCCTGAATTGGATCTAGGCGCTCATAGTCTCCCGGGAGGGGCTAAACACCCATTCCTCCCCCAGGCACAAAGCCATTCCCTCCGCACACCTGACCCAGAATGAAAGGGAAAGAGATATTAGTCGGTAAGAAAGGAGCATTTTCCTTCCTTTTACAACAACCTTGGAAGCAGACGGGGAGGCTGAGGGCATCGTGTGGTTTAGCCCTCAGTCCCACCCTGAGAGGTTTGAGAGATGTAGCCCTGCCTACACCCTGCTGACCTTTGGGTCCTTCCAAAGAAAAATACATGGGGACTCAAAATAGGGACCCTCACCAAGGAATAGGTAGATATTCCTGCTAACGTTGAGACGCCACAGAGAAATCACCCAAGGCAGTTCCTTGCCAAATATTTGGTTTCCTGTATTGTGACGCCTGTTTCTTTTCCTCCCTCTGTTCTGTGAGTCCCCCTGCTAAATGTTTGATGTGACCAGGAAATAGGATTAAAAAAATGTTTCTATCAAAAACTACATTGGGGAAATATTTGTTGGAAGTGAATGTGAAACTCCACTGAATAGAGGGCCAAATATATGACCACAATCCAAGAAAAAGAAGTCAAGAACTTCCCAAAATTGGATTGAGAGATGGCTCACCCCACTGATCTTCTTCCGACTTACTTTCTATTTCTATTTCCTTCCCTTGGGTAGCCCATCCCCAAACCTTCTCCTTTCCCCAGCTGTGCTGTGTGTGTGTAATGCCATATTTGCCTCTCAATGAGATTTCCGGAGGAACAAGGGATCCCTTCCAAGAGTGAGATGGCCCAATTCCTACCTGCCATCAGGGGGAAAAGATTATATTTTGAGTGATGGTAGAGAAGGATGTTGCCTCTAACCTGCCAGCATCCGGTAAAGAGTGGTCAGTACAAGTGGAATCATTTAAAAGTGTTTACTCCTGTCCCTACGGTAACCCTGGACGTTCTGAGATGCAAAGAGAATTCTCAGAGTAGAATCTGATGATGAAACGTGATGTCACTGCGGAAGGCAAGGAGCGCATCAGTGATGGCTATCGAGCTAAGACTGGGAGGAAGGAAGACATTCAGTCCTTCTCCTGACCACTCACCTTCCCTGGTAGCCCATCGTCACTTTCAAAGATGTGGGAAATAGCTTTCATTTGGCCAGTAGATGACTTCTTTATGCCTTCAGCTATCCTGAGGGACTTAGGGGGTTGACTCCTCAGACCCAAACTCCTTGATGGTTTGGTGATTGTGATGCTGCCCTACATTTCAGGACCATCACAGGAAAACATGGGTTTGTTTCAAAGAGCCATCCCTATGTGCTACAGATCTTTGGATGTTGGCAATATCCAAAGCCTTGCTAGATGGCCTTCCATCCACCTGGGCCCAAGAGAGGGACGTTGTGTGACTTTTAGACTTAGGATCTGACTTTGCAGAGGGGGTGAAATCACCGCAAGCTTTGAGCATCTTCTTTCTTTGTCATTTGCCGGTTATTCTACTGTCTGCATTCTGTCTACATTGGGAATTTAGTTGGAGGGTAAGTGGGATTTTCTTTTTGCAATCATAGGTTTCATTCTTTGGATTTCTGTTCCAGTTTTTGGTTTTACATTATACACTGTCGAGAGTCATTGCTGAGAGATGGGCAGCCATAGAAATAAGATGAATGGAGAGAGAGTGAGAGGAAGAGAGAGAATCTCCATATATCTCTATATCTATCTCTGTCTCCATCTCTCTCTGTCTCTCTCTCTCCATCGCTATCTATCTATCTATCTCTATCTCTATCTCTATCTCTATCTCTCTGTCCATTCTTTAGAATAGAATAGAATAGAATAGAATAGAATAGAATAGAATAGAATAGAATAGAATAGAATAGAATAGAATAGAATAGAATAACAGAGTTGGAAAGGACCTTGGAGATGTTCTAGTCCAACCCCCTGCTTAGGCAGGAAATCCCACACCACTTCAGACAAACATCTTCTCGAAAACTTCGAGTGTTGGAGCATTCACAACTTCTGGAGGCAAGTTGTTCCACTGATTAATTTGTGAGAGGTGGTAGTATGGGAGGGTTTATCCTAAAGTCTACCACCATTTCTACAGTTTTGAGTGTGTTCAGTTCCAGATTGTTCCGGTCGCATCACGAGGCTAACTGTTCAACCTCCCGTCTGTATGCGGATTATAAACGAGATAATATATTTTAAAGTGGAAAAAAGTTGACCGCCAAAGTGGAAAATATATATGCTTCGTAAGTGTTACTGGTTCAACAATAGGGACTATTTGTCTTCGTTTCCAGTCTAAGGAACTGAGCATCAAATTTATTTTTCTTTTTAATGTTTCTTTATTGCTTTCATACTCCATTAACATTTAGGAAGTAAGAAATGCCCATAAGACACAGTTCCATCGTGTTCCCGGACTGATGTTCAAAAGGTACAGTGGCATTAAAACAAAACAATAAGATAGCCCTCGTTTGAGGTGTTCTAATATTAGAAGATTTATGGGACAGAGCTGAGGAGTTTAGCAGAAAGACAAGAGGGAAAATTGAAGGAAGTCTATGGCACAACTGCAGGAAGCTTCCTTTTTTTCACAATGTTCACATATTTTATTCATATTTTCAGCATGAAAATAGTTCTTTGGTTGGACGTTTAATATTGTTCTGATGCTTCTCAGGAATAAGTATTTCTATATCTAGAAATACTCATTCCTATCTACCCCTGATGTTGCATTAACATTGCAATATAGAGTTGAATTCAATATAGTTTACTGCTCTGGGATAGAAGTTATTTTTCAGCTTATCTGTCCTCATTTTTATTGTCCTGTACCGTCTGCCAGATGGTAATAGTTGAAAAAAAAAAAAGGGGTGCCCAGGATGAGATGGATCTTGAAGAATGTTTTGAACTTTCGTAAGGCAGCGGGAGCTATCAAGCTCTTCCAAGGAGGGGAGAGGGCATCCCATGATCCTCTGGGCAATGACGTTGACCCTCAATAGGAGTGCTGTCCTATTCGTCACTTTGCAATTAGCAAACAATGCACAGGTGCAGTAAGAACCTCTGCATCATGAGTGTTTACAGGTGTGTGTGTCTCTGTGTGTCTGTGTGTCAAAACCTGCAGGATGGCAATTGTAACCTTGCACCCACCACTTAGTTCATCGTAATGTACATGTCAAAATGGGGATGCCTGTTTAAAATGCTGGCTGTTTTATTAGTCTTCAGCTCCGGATTGTACTGTACAATTGTGTTGTATTTGGTTCATCACAGTCAGTGATTGTAGGGTTGTTTTCAGCACAGTTGAATGGTCTTCTCTTCCATACAGTAAATGAAGATTGAAGGGGCCTTATGACCCCCTTGGTTTTTCATGCGAGGTGTCAGCGTTGCAATGCTGACATAGAGAGCAGAGGACAGCAAAAGATAAACTCTGAAACTTTTGCCTGCAAAATCCCTTTGAAGCTCGGTTGTTGTGGAGATCAGGGGAGGGGGCACATTCCTGAGAAATGACGGGGAAAAGAAGTCTGAAGAATGACTTGGAAGACAGCCAATGAGAAGCAGAGTCTTGGGGGTCGGAAAGGGAGGGATTGGGGGGCAAAAGGTCAGTCTTGTCCGCGCGGAGTCATGATCCGGTGGCTGAGCTCAATTAAAGAAAGATTTCCTTAAAGATTGGCAGTTTGGAAATTCATTTAATTTTGAGACAGTACTGCAGTCTGACACGAGGATTTGTTCCGTAATTTGAACCAATTAATGAACCAACCTCTCTAGTCCCCAAATATATCTATTGTTCCAATCTCCACATGCATTTTTAGTTTGTTCTGTGTGAATAATAATGGATTCAAGAATGTTGTTGTGTCATCTCCCATTCCACCATTTCCATGACATTATAAACCAATATCAAGATATTAATTAATATCAAGGAAAGACAAGAAAAATCACTAAGATGGTTACGTGAAAGGTTTATTCAGGTTCATTCACATGTTAAGAGATTTAATCAGAATAACAGTGCATGGATGACGGTAGGTGTACCATTCTCTTGCATCTTGGAGGCGCATCTGAAGCACTACCGAACCTTAAATCAAAGAAATACAAAAGGAGAAGAAAAAGTTAGGGTCAGTTCTTGGCATGGAGAAATCTCAAGATTGAAAATACATTTTGGGTCTCCTTGTGTTTGATTACAGCCAGGATTATGAGTTTCTTGGAGACCTGAAACCAGGCCCAGCAGGATAAATGAAATGACAAGCCAGCTGTCTCCCAGCCCTGAGAGGCCAGGAGGAAGGAAGGAAGACAATCCTTCCCCTTGCCATCCTCAGTTTCTCCACTCCCTTCTGCACCCAACAATCCTGGGATTTCATCTAATACTCTTTGCTCAACATTAGAGAGATAAACCAGGGTCTGAACGTCTCAATGGCCTCGAAATTTAATATCATTAGCCAGAGAGGAACAGATGATATATTCACCAACATTAGCTATGGAGGACTATCATGAATTACAGTTATCATTCACTAAAACGCTTAAGCAGAAAGTTTCTGCATATGTATATATGTGTGCATTAGGGATGTGATGGCTCAGCAGTTAAAGACCCCTGAGTTTACCAGCTGGAAAGTTGACATAAAATGTTCGAGATCCGAGTGCTGCAGGATGGGATGAGCTCATGTTACTTGCCCCAGCTCCTGGCCACCAACATTTCAAAGGCAAGCGAATGTGAGTAGATAAATAGGTATCACTTCAGTATGAAGTTAACAGTGTCCGCGCATATAGTCCTGATGGCCACATGACCATGGGAGTGTATTTGGGTAATGCAGGCACCCCTGGCTAAGAAATGCACATGACTGAACATGGGAAACCTTTATTTTAATCTTTATGGGTGTTCATGGAGTCTGCTATCTCAAACGGCCTAAAGTCGCTCCATGATAAAGAAAGAAAGAAAGAAAGAAAGAAAGAAAGAAAGAAAGAAAGAAAGAAAGAAAGAAAGAAAGAAAGGAAGGAAGGAAGGAAGGAAGGAAGGAAAAAAGAAACAAACTCACTGAACATTTCTGGCTTAATTTAAGAGAAATCATGAGGAAAGTCGTGTATCCAATAGCTGCCGGGAAGATCTTCCTACCTCTGGTAGCAGTACATCCCATAAATATGGCACACGCATCTGTGGCAATTAACTCAACTTAGATTTGGCTAAGTTTTGAGCTATACGAAGGCACGGAAGGTCGTCCCCTTCAACGTAAGGAAAAAAGACTCCAATTAAACCTGCATCTTGGACAAACATTGGTCTGAAATTATATCGGGCCTGCTGCCTGAGCAGGGGGTTGGACTAGAAGACCTCCAAGCTCCCACCCAACTCTATGATTCTGTCATTCTGCACAGCCAAATCGCCAAATTGTACCAGGAAACTAACTGGAACACTTGGGGGCTGCTGTGACAAATCCACTGTTGGACAAATGTGGCAAGGGTGGAAAACACTCCCGAGTGTATTTCCAGCAATTAATTGATGGGATAAGGAGGAAAGGAAGGCTACAGATCAGAGGTGGGATTCAAAAAATTTTAGTACCGGTTCTTTGGGCATGTCCTGGTGGGCGTGGCATGGCTTGGTGAGTGTGTCTTGATGGGCGTGGCAGGGGAAGGATACTGCAAAATCCCCATTTCCTCCCAATCAGCTGGGACTCAGGAGGCAGAGAATAGATGGGGGCGGGATTAGTCAGAGGTGGTATTTACCGGTTCTCCAAACTACCCAAAATTTCCGCTACCGGTTCTGCAGAACTGGTCAGAACCTGCTCAATACCACCTCTGCTACAGATGAATATTTTTGGTATCCTGAGGCTTTAGAAACTCCTTTACAAGTTTTCTGCAAGAAGTAGAACATTTGCTCAGATAAAAGAAAGAACAATTACTTTTGTAATTGAAGTCATTAAAGGTTTTCTTTGGAAGTGCTCCTGGACACATAGCCAGCATGAAAAAGAAGGCAATCAGGATGAAGAAAACTTTCTAAGAAAGTAGAAGAAGAAAAAAAAAATACAATCAGTGACCAGAGAAGTTATGTCCAGTCACAAAACTCATGGACTCAAAGGCTATTTCTCCTGCCTTCTTCTTTTTATCTCTCTTTTACCCCATTTCTTTATTTTCTAAATTGCCACAATGCAAAGTGGGAAGCCAAAGTGCAAACAACAAAATGGAAATCATTAAAGCAGTCTAAATTTATCTTTATTTTTTAGTATTCAGCAACGTATTTTCTCCTGAAAGCTCTAGTGGGAAATTTGTGAAGCCATAAAAAAATAATATAATTTTAATGCTCCTTCCTTCCTTCCTTCCTTCCTTCCTTCCTTCCTTCCTTCCTTCCTTCCTTCCTTCCTTCCTTCCTTCCTTCCTTCCTTCCTTCCTAAAAAGGGCAATCCCGAATCTATATGACTGAGTTGATATATCCCCCATACAAAAAACGGTGTTTGTTCATTTGTGTATCTACTGTTAATCCTGCTAAATAGCTAGAAAATAAAATCTGTCTGAGTCCTTGCCCACAAATTACATCAGCAATGCCTGGATTTTACACTCAAAGTGCAATTAATTAGTTTTTCCAAATGCTCTTTTTCTACTATCTCTCTTTTGATGTTCTAAAGCAGCATCTGAGTGCATTTAAGGCTCCATTAATATTTATTCATGGGACGTGGTGGCTAAGAGGGTGAGCTTGTCGATCGAAAGGTCGGCAGTTCAGCAGTTTGAATCCCTAGTGCCGCATAATGGGGTGAGCTCCCGTCCCTTGTCCCAGCTTCTGCCAACCTAGCAGTTCGAAAGCACATAAAAGAAAATGCAAGTAGGAAAATAGGGACCACCTTTGGTGGGAAGGGAACAGCGTTCTGTGCGCCTTTGGCATTGAGTCATGCTGGCCAAATGACCACGGAGACGTCTTCGGACAGCGCTGGCTCTTCGGCTTTGAAACGGAGACGAGCACCGCCCCCTAGAGTCAGGAACGACTAGCACATATGTGCGAGGGGAACCTTTACCTTTACCTAATATTTATCCATGTATTTTTATTTTCAGCTTTGTTTCATCCCAATAATATCCAGAAAGCTGCCTCATATTATCCATCTCATTCCTACAGACATTCCCTTCTTACACCCAAGTCAGATCAAGCTCTCGCTGCAAAGGACAGCAAACAATTTTCCTTACCATCTTGGATTTGGGAAACAATCGAGGAAACTCTTCGTAGGAGGAAGGACCAGGAGTAGCAGCTCTCTCTGAGGCCAGTAAGGAACTTGCTCCTCCGATTTATATGGAAGGAGAAGGCAGCAGTGTAAAAGGGGAGACTGCCTCCTGTAAAATTATTAACCATTTTCCGGGTGCAAGTTGTGCTGAAAGAGGCACTGCCACAAGGAAAAGACATGCTTCATACTCCATTGGTCTCTGTTTTATAGATACAATCAATGGGAACCATTTCATTAACTTCAGAACAACATGGTAAGAAAACCACCAAATTATGGAGAAATTAAAAGCCTCCAGCAGAATGAGAGGACTGGAAACAGCCGTAGGTGCAGCCCCCTCCCCGCCTTCCCCCAAGATGCGCCCTACCCATTTTTAAAAAAGTTTTTTATTATATTTTTATTCGTAAGGAATAACAAAAAGGAAAAAAAATCAATACAAAAAATCAATAGTAAGGAAAGAAAAAAAAATTTTTCCCCCCCAACGTGCTATACAAACGGAAAGGAAGTTTTAGGAACTTGAAGTCTTCAATTCTTCCAGAAATCTCTTTGATAAGGTACTGGTGCCGATTCATCCAATCTCCCAAGTGCAAAGTCCACAAATGGTTGCCAAGTGTTCCAAAAAACATTTTCTTTATATATACCACTTCTAATTTTAATATCACAAGTCAATTTATCATTTAATGCAAATTTCCATGTTTCATTGTACCATTCTTCTAATTTTAAGTCAACATTTAATTTCCAATATCTAGCAATTATAATTCTCCCCATTATAACCAAAATCCTCACCAATTCTCTTTCTCCAGTTGTTAATGTTGTTTCATTCAATATTAATAATAATATGGTTTCCAATTTCAATTTGACCCTCTTCTTAATTATTTCAAATATTTCATTTTCTATCCTAGACCAAAAAAGTTCAACCCCATAAAAGTATATATATTTTAAAGTGTTCCAGCTGAAGCTTGGACCATTTCCAACAATAAAAATAAAAGCACCACGTAATTGAACTCAATGTGTCCCCATCAACATGTACGTGTCTACTACAGGCCTATTTCTATCTCTCTATTTCTATTGCGATTTTTAAGGTCACATTATATGTTTATATGCATGATCATGGTTTTAGTTTTTAATGTTCTAAGCCACCAGAGACACGTCCCAAAATGGTGCAAATGCAGCCATGTAGGCAGATAAGTGTACGTCAAGATCGGTGCATGTTGTGTTCCCTCCTTCTGTTCCTAGAACTTTAACTTGAACTTTACTTTATTGTCATGCATGTTCGTAGTTTTATTTTTTAATGTTGTAAACCACCAGAGATATGTCCCAAAATGGTGCAAATGCAGCCATGTAGGCAGATATGTGTATGTCAAGATCGGTGCACGTTGTGTTCCCTCCTTCTGTTCCTAGAACTTTAACTTTCCTTTATGGTCGTTGCACCTCGAACAACAAAATTAAATGCCACCTTCAGTGTACATATACATAAGGAAATCTATAAAATTAAAACACAAACACACATCCTTCACATTCTATATAATTGAATTAAAACCCCCCTGATGTTGCATTAATATTGCAATATAGAGTCAAATTCAATATAGTTACTGCTCTGGGATAGAAGCTATTCTTCAGCCTATCTGTCCTTGTTTTTATTGTCCTGTACCGTCTGCCGGATGGTAATAGTTAAAAAAAACAGGTGCCCGGGATGAGATGGATCTTTTAGGATATTTTGAACATTCTTAAGGCAGCGGGAGCTCTAAAGCTCTTCCAAGAAGGGGAGGGGGCATCCCATGATCCTCTGGGCAATGACGTTGACCCTCAATAGGAGTGCTGTCCTATTGGTCACTTTGCAATTAGCAAACTATGCACAGGTGCAGTAAGAACCTCTGCATCATGAGTGTTTGTGTGTCTGTGTGTGTCCATGTGAGTCAAAACCTGCAGGATGGCAATTGTAACCTTGCACCCACCCCTTAGTTCATCGTCATCGACCCATAATGTACATGTCAAAGTGGGGATGCCTGTTCAAAATGCTGGCTCTTTTATCATAGTCTTCAGGTCTGGATTGTACTGTACAATTGTGTTGTATTTGGTTGATCACAGTCGGTGACTGTGGGGTTGTTTTCAGCACAGTTGAACGGTCTTCTCTTCTGTACAGGAAATGAAGTTTGAAGGTTCTTTATGACCCCCTTGATTTTTCATGCGAGGATTTGTTCCGTAATTTGAACCAATTAATGAACCAAACTCTCTAGTCCCCAAGTATATCTCTTGTTCCAATCTCCACGTGCATTTTTAGGTTGTTCCGTGTGAATAATAATGGATTGAAGAATATCATTGTGTCATCTCCTGTTCCACCATTTCCATGACATTATAAACCAATATCAAGATGTTAATTAATATCCAGGAAAGACAAGAAAAATCACTAAGATGGTTATGTGAAAGGTTTATTCAGATTCATTCACATGTTAAGAGATTTAATCAGAATAACAGTGCATGGATGACGGTAGGTGTACTATTCTCTTGCATCTTGGAGGCGCATCTGAAGCACTACCGAACCTTAAATCAAAGAAATACAAAAGAAGAAGAAAAAGTTAGGGTCACTTCTTGGCATGGAGAAATCTCAAGATTGAAAATACATTTTGAGTCTCCCTGTGTTTGATTACAGCCAGGATTATGAGTTTCTTGGAGATCTGCAACCAGGCCCAGCAGGATAAACGAAATGACAAGACAGCTGTCTCCCAGCCCTGAGAGTCCAGGAGAAAGGAAGGAAGACAGGGAGAAATCCTTCCCCTTGCCATCCTCAGTTTTTCCACTCTCTTCTGCACCCAACCATCCTGGGACTTCACCTAATACTCTTTGCTCAACATTAGAGAGAAAAACAAGGGGCTGAATGTCTCAATGGCCTCGAAATTTAATATCATTAGCCGGAGAGGAACACATGATATAGTCACCAAGATTAGCTATGGAGGACTATCATGAATTACAGTTATCATTCACTAAAACGATTAGGCAGAATGTTTCTGCATATGTATATGTGTGCATTAGGGGTGTGATGGCTCAGCAGTGAAAGACTCCTGAGTTTACCAGCTGGAAAGCTGACAGAAGAGGTTCGAGATCCGAGTGCTGCAGGATGGGGTGAGCTCATGTTACTTGCCCCAGCTCCTGACCACCTAGCATTTCAAAGGCAAGCGAATGTGAGTAGATAAATAGGTATCACTTCAGTATGAAGTTAACAGTGTCCGTGCATATGGCTTAGGGCCGGGGTACTTACGAGACCGCCTTCTGCCACCAATAGCCTCCCACCGGCCAGTGCGCTCACACAGAGTTGGCCTCCTCAGGGTGCCGTCCGCTAGACAATGTCAGCTGGCGACCCCCAGGGGGAGAGCCTTCTCTGTGGTGGCGCCCACCCTCTGGAACAACCTCCCCCCAGAGTTACGTACAATAACAGACCTCCGGATTTTTCGTCGGGCCCTGAAAACCCATTTATTTCAACTAGCTGGGCTGGCTTGAGTCAAATTTTAAACTGATTTTAAATTGGAATTGTTTTAATCACGGCCAAAAGATTTAATTATTTTAATCAGTTTTTAGATTTTGTATGTTTTGTATGTATGTCTTGTTTTTATTTTCGGCTGTTCACCGCCCTGAGTCCTATATTGGAGAAGGGCGGTATAGAAATTTAAACAAACAAACAAATAAATAAATAAATATAGTCATGATGGTCACATGACCATGGGAGTGTATTTGGGTAACACGGGCACCCCTGGCTAAGAAATGCACATGACTGAACATGGGAAACCTTTATTTTAATCTTTATGGGTGTTCATGGAGTCTGCTATCTCAAACGGCCTAAAGTCGCTCCATGAGAAAGAAAGAAAGAAGAAAGAAAGAAAGGAAGAAAGAAAGAAAGAAAGAAAGGAAGGAAGAAAGAAAGAAAGGAAGAAAGAAAGAAAGAAAGAAAGAAAGAAGAAAGAAAGGAAGGAAGGAAGAAAGAAAGAAAGAAAGAAAGAAAGAAAGAAAGAAAGAAAGAAAGAAAGAAAGAAAGAAACTCACTGAACATTTCTGGCTTAATTTAAGAGAAATCATGAGGAAAATCATGTATCCAATAGCCGCCGGGGAGAACTTCCTACCTCTAGTAGCAATGCATCCCATAAATATGGCACACGCATCTGTGGCAGTTAACCCAACGCTTCGCTGTTTTTTTCAGGTTTACGAAAGCATGGAACACTGTTGTCTTCAAAGTAAGGCAAAAGACTCCAATTAAACCTGCATCTTGGACAAACATTGGTCTGAAATGATATCGGGCTGTGTAGGCTAACCTTTTTTGCCATCGCGTGCCAAAAGCGAGGGGAACACGCGTGCATGCCCACATCCATAATTCTATGCGCCCCGCTCCCCCCATGCTTCCCCCACTTTTGGCAAGCGATGGCACAGTGGGCTCGGTAGGCCTGTTTTTCGCTCTCCCCAGGCTCCAGAGCCTTTGTAGGAGCCTGGGGAGGGTGAAAACAGCCTTCCCCACTCCCCCAGAGGCCCTCTGGAGGCCAGAAACAGTGTGTTTCCTGACTTCTGGTGGGCCCAGAAGGCCCAAAAATCAGCTGGCCGGTGCATGCATGCATGCCGAAGCTGAGCTCGCGTGCCCACCGATAAGACTCCACGTGCCACCTGTGGCACCCGTGCCATAGGTTCGCCATCACGGATATAGGGCCTGCTGCCTGAGCAGGGGGTTGGACTAGAAGACCTCCAAGGTCCCACCCAACTCTATGATCCTGTCATTCTCAACAGCCAAATCGCCAAATTGTACCAGGAAACTAACTGGAACACTTGGGGGCTGCTGTGATGAATCCACTGTTGGACAAATGTGGCAAGGGTGGAAAACACTCCAGAGTGTATTTCCAGCAATTAATTGATGGGATAAGGAGGAAAGGAAGGCTACAGATCAGAGGTGGGATTCAAAAATTTTAGTACATGGTTCTTTGGGCATGTCTTGGTGGGCGTGGCAGGGAAAGGATACTGCAAAATCCCCATTTCCCCCAAATCAGCTGGGACTCAGGAGGAAGAGAATAGATGGGGGCGGGATTAGTCAGAGGTGGTATTTACCGGTTCTCCAAACTACCCAAAATTTCCGCTACTGGTTCTCCAGAACTGGTCAGAACCTGCTGAATACCACCTCTGCTACAGATGAATATTTTTGGTATCCTGAGGCTTCAGAAACTCCTTTACAAGCTTTCTGCAAGAAGTAGAATATTTGCTCAGATAAAGAAGGAACAATTACTTTTGTTATTGGGTTTATATGGAAGGGCTCCTTGACACGTAGCCAGCATGACAAAGAAGGCAATCAGGATGAAGAAAATTCTCTAAGAAAGTAGAAGAAGAAGAAAAATACAATCAGTGACCAGAAAAGTCATGTCCGGTCACAAAACTCATGGACTCAAAGGCTATTTCTCCTCCTTTCTCCTTTTTCTCTTTCTTTTACCCCATTTCTTTAATTTCTAAATTGTCACAATTCAAAGTGGGAAGCCAAAGTTCAAACAACAAAATGGAAATCATTAAAGCAGTTGAAATTTATCTTTATTTTTTGGTATTCAGCAATGTCTTTTCTCCTGAATGTTCTAGTGAGAGATTTATGAAGCCATAAAATAATATAATTTTAATGCTCCTCCTTCCTTCCTTCCTTCCTTCCTTCCTTCCTTCCTTCCTTCCTTCCTTCCTTCCTTCCTTCCTTCCTTCCTTCCTTCCTTCCTTCCTTCCTAAAAAGGGCAATCTTGAATCTATATGACTGAGTTGATATATCTCCCATACAAAAAACGGTGTTTGTTCATTTGTGTATCTACTGTTAATCCTGTCTGAGTCCTTGCCCAAAAATTACATCAGCAATGCCTGGATTTTACACTCATCCCATATACCACAAAGTGCAATTAATTAGTTTAGCAAGTCGTTCTTTTTCTACTATCTTTCTTTTGATGTTCTAAAGGAGCATCTGGTTGCATTTGATTCTCCATTAATATTTATCCATGTATTTTTTATTTTCTGCTTTATTTCATCGCAATAATATCCAGAAAGCTGCCTCATATTATCCATCTCATTCCTACAGACATTCCCTTCTTACATCCAAGTCAGATCAAACTCTCGCTGCAAAGGACAGCAAACAATTTTGCTTACCATCTTGGATTTGGGAAACAATCGAGGAAACTCTTCGTAGCAGGAATGACCAGGAGTAACAGCTCTCTCTGAGGCCAGTAAGGAACTTGCTCCTCCGATTTATATGGAAGGAGAAGGCAGCAGTGTAAGAGGGGAGACTGCCTCCTGTGCATTTATTAACCATTTTCCGGGTGCAAGTTGTGCTGAAATAAGCCCTGCCACAAGGAAAAGACATGCTTCATACTCCATTAGTCTCTGTTTTATAGATACAATCAAGGGGAACCATTTCATTAACTTCAGAACAACATGGTAAGAAAAGAGTACATTAAGGAGAGATTGAAAATCTCCAGCAGAATGAGAGGACTGGAAACAGCCAGATGGGCATCCTCCTCCTCCCCACTTTCCCCGAAGATGCCCCCTACCCATTTTAAGGATTGTAGACCACCTGGAAATCGGCTGTCCTACACGAAGAAGTGGGACTTATCTCACTCTTTTCCCAGAGACTCCCAAGCTAAAATCTGGCATTTTAGAGGTTTAAGAATGTCCTCTGAAGTCTCTCTTTATATGGTGTTTCCTGCATGCTTTTTGTCTATTAAAATCTTCAGTAAGGCATTTGACAGAGTAGACTTGCTTTCCCTGCAGGCTCTTTCTCTCTTGGTTACCAGCTCACATGGTTTTGTCCTGCGTTAGTCCTACCCACTTGTTCTCTGGCTCTGCTTGAGGTGAGTTTCATACTCTCCCATGGACCTCTTGTAGGAGATGTTTCTGGTAAAGGTACACAGAGCTGCTTTACTCCAGCTCTTTGGGTTTGATGAGACATGATTTCCAGGAATACCAAAACACCAATGGCAATAGCCCTAGCAATAGCACTTCACAACTTCTGGTGGCAAGTTGTTCCACTGATTCATTGTTCTCATGGTCAGGAAATTTCTCCTTAGTTCTAGGTTGCTTCTCTCCTTGATTCGTTTCCACCCGTTGCTTCTTGTCCTGCCCTCAGGTGCTTTGGAGAATAGCTTGACTCCCTCTTCTTTGGGGCAGCCCCTGAGATATTGGGACACTGCTATCCTGTCTCCCCTGGTCCTTCTTTTCATTAAACTAGACATACCCAGTTCCTGCAACCGTTCTTCATATGTTTTAGCCTCCAGTCCCTTAATCATCTTGGTTGCTCTTCTCTGCACTCTTTCTAGAGTCTCCACATCTTTTTTATAGTGTGGTGACCAAAACTGGATGCAGGATTCTAGATGTGGTCTTACCAAGGCTTTATAGAGTGGTATTAACACTTCACGCGATCTTGAGTCTATCCCCTTTTTATTTTATAGTTCCTTTCCCCCAATATTGGAATGGCTCATTCTCTCTTAAATGTTCTTCAAACTTGCCTTTCAGGTTCATTCTCTCTGCAATGCTGTTCAGACTGGCGTTTCAGGTTTCGTTTCCTTAGGAGAATAAAGCATGCAATGACTCAGCCCTTTAGAATAGGGTTACAGCTTCTCTCTCCTTTTGGTTAATTTTAAAGTCTTGTAAATGATTTATTACAAAACAGAGGTCCGTCATATGTCTTATTTCCCACGAGCAAACTATAATCCCATAGCTTTTTATCAGAGTGTAGCAGCAAAGTAAATAACATTGACACAGCGTGAGTCACGGAGAGTGTGAAAACATGCAATAAAGATGTAAAGAGCTGTAATTTATTGTTATGTAAATTACAGGCCAATCTCGCTTCTAAATGCTGACTATAAAATTCGGGCAACCATTATAGTAGAAAGACTTTAAAAGATATTAAATAATATTATACATTCGGACCAAAACAGGTTTTTACCCAAATGACAAATAAGAAACAACACAAGAATTATAATGAACATATTAGTGTACTATGAGGCTCACCCCAAAAAACAATTAGTGTTAGTACGTACTGGTGGATGCGCAAAAGGCTTTTGATAACTTAAATTGGCAGTTCTTAATCACACAACTAATCACTATGAAATTTGGAGAAAAATTTATCAGAACGAACAAGACAATATATTGAAATCAAACCGTGAAAATAATGGTAAATGGAGATCTAACAGATAAAGTCACCATAAATAAGAGGGTTAGGCAAGGATGCCCACTATCCCCTCTCCTATTTATTCTTTCTCTAGAAGTTTTATTAATTCAGGTCAGGAATAATCAGGAAATATAAGGGTTAAAATTAAAAAAGAAGAGTATAAGACACAGGCATTTGCAGATGATACGGCTTAGTTTCTACCCATTGCTTCTTGTTCTACCCTCAGGTGCTTTGGAGAATAGCTTGACTCCCTCTTCTTTGGGGCAGCCCTTGAGATATTGGGACACTGCTATCATGGCTCCCCTGGTCCTTCTCTTCATTAAACTAGACATACCCAGTTCCTGCAATCGTTCATTGTATGTTTTAGCCTCCAGTCTCCTAATCATCTTGGTTGCTCTTCTCTTCACTCTTTCTAGAGTCTCAACATCTTTTTTACATCGTAGATAGCACCCAATGTTCAAGTCTGTCAAGATCCTTCTGTATCTTGAGTCTATCTTCTGGAGTGTTGGCTATTCCTGCCAACTTGGTGTCATCTGCAAATTTGATGAGTTCCCCATCTATCCCCTCGTCCAAGTCATTGATGAAGATGTTGAAGAGCACTGGGCTTAAAACAGAGCCCTTGGGTACTCCACTGCATACTTCCCTCCATGTAGATGCAGTTCCATTGAGGACTATCCGTTGAGTACAGTTGGTCAGCCAGTTACGAATCCATCTGATGGTGATGCTGTCTAACACACGTTTTCCTACTTTATCTAGTAGTAGGTTATGGTCTACTTTATCAAATGCTTTACTAAAGTCCAAGTAAATTATATCGACAGCATTCCTCTGGTCCACTAATTTTGTCACTTTGTCAAAGAACGCAATAAGATTAGTCTGGCATGCTCTGTTTTTGACAAACCCATGTTATTTTCCTTGATCCTACTCTCTCCGCTAAAAAAAACTCTTTGACCATAGTTCATACGCTGGAAATAAGGGACAAAACAAATCATTGTTTTGTCATAAATCATATGCAAGATTTTTAATTTGCTGAGCTCTCAAAAAGAAAACAAAATCAAACATCCCTTTCAGGCTCAGTCTGCAAAACCGAATGAAAGGGAAGTCATAATTCTATCTCAAAGGCAAATCTATTTTCCTATGGAAACAAAACCAGGAAAACTAATATGACAACATTTCAATGAGAATAAACCTGAAACACTAGCCTGAACAACATTTCAGAGAGAATGAGTCATTCCAATATCTATAAACTGTAATAAAAATAACGGAGGAGGACTCCAAGCTTTATTTTACAGTACAATTCTTTTGGGTTTGACGTAAAAGAAGGAAATAGATAATTATAGGGTTTTCTTACTGCTCTGGACGTTTGGTATTCCAGGAAAGTGAAAATCATGTCTCAGCAAAGACTAAGAGCTGGAGTAAAGCAGCTCTGTGCACCTTCACCAGAAACATGTCCTACAAGAGGTCCATGGGAGAATATGAAGCTCACCTTGAACAGAGCCAGAGAGCAAGTGGGTAGGACTAACACAGAACAAAACCATGTGAGCTGATAACCAAGAGAGAAAGAGCTTGCAGGGAAAGTATGTCTACTCTGTCAAATGCCTTCACCAGAAACATCTCCTACAAGAGGTCCATGGGAGAGGTCCATGGGGCTGTGCTCAAGGGGAGAAACAGCTTCCCTTGAACACAGCCAGATAGTAAGTGGGCAAGACTAATGCAGGACAAAAACACCCGAGATTATAACCCACAAAGACCCTGCAAGGAAAGCCGTATAAAGAGAGGACATTCCTAATGCTCTCAAATGCCCCATTTTGGCTTGGGAGTCCCTGAGAAAGACTGAAGAGTAAGACCCACTCTCCAGAGTAGGTCAGTCAATAACCAGATGGGTTGCAATTACAACTACAGGTAGTAACTCAATTTACAACAGGCAGTCCAATTGTCACTTTGAATGTACACTAATCGGCATGCATTAAAGTGACATTTCGTTGCATACAGCTCTCAAAGGGTCAACACCTCCAATATACACTACATGAACATGATAGAATAAATAAATACAAAATTATGCATATACTAGTGGTGAAATTGAGCTGGTTCTATCCGGCTCGGGTGAACCGGTAGTGCCGGTGGCAGGAGGCTCCGCTCACCTGCCTGGATGTCATCACGTCCTGTTTTTGACCCTCTGTGCATGCACAGAAGTCTTTGCACCAGAGGTGGGTTCTACTTACCTTTACTACTGGTTTGCAACGGGATCCCGCTATGTGTGTGCAGAAGCTTCTGCACATACGCAAATCGCTGATGACGACATCCAGGGTGGTGGCTGGGACTTCCGGCTGGTTTTACTACCGGTTCTTGCGAACCGGTCTGAACCGGGAGCAACCCACCACTGCTCTGCACATGCATGGAGGAGGCGCACGTGCTCACATCTGCGAATCAGTAGTGAAGGTAAGTAAATTTAACCCCTGGCATATACCCACATATATTATATGACACAGAGAAGCAACACAGTCATGTAACACGGCAAAAACAACAGCACAACTGTCATTTAGTGACCCTTCAAAATGAGAACGGCACTGAAAAAAGTGAGTTATGACAGTTTTTCACCCTTATGACCGTTACAGCATCCTCGCGATCGTAAGCAATTGGCTCATATTTTTTCTTTTAAAAGCCTCTGATGATCCCAGCTGACTTGCCTGATCAGCAGAGGCTTTTTTTTTTAGTTTTAAAAGCATTTTTTTTCAGCCAAAGAGGTTGTAGAAAAAATGCTTTTAAAAATAAAAAAAAAGCTTCTGATGATTGCGCGGCTCAGCTGGGCAATGGGGGGGGGGGTGTAGGGATTTTTGCTACCGGTTCTCTGAACCACCCGCCTCCATCTCTACCGGATCGGGCGATCCGGTCCGAACCGGGAGTATTTCACCCCTGATTTGGGCTCCATTGTGGTCGTAAGCCGAGGACGACCTGTACCCGACATGGGAAGAGGGCATCTTGGGGGCAGCTGAGGAAAAGGCTGAACATCTGGCTGTTTGAAACTCACACATCCTGCTGGCCATCATTTATTTTTTATTTTATTTTATTTATTTTATTTTATTTATTTATTTGTTTCAATTTCTATACCGCCCTTCTCCAAATAGGACTCAGGGCGGTGAACGGCCAAAGTAAAAAACAGAACATACAAAATTTAAAAAACAGTTTAAAATAATTAAATATTTTGGCCGTAAATTAAAACAATCCGATTTAAAATCAATTTAAAATTTAAAGCATGTTGTTGTAAAAGATGACAAAATACTTTCCCCTTATCACATCTACAAAACAAAGAGAAACTAGTCATAAATATTTCCCTTCTGGCAATGGCTCTTCTGACACAACTTTCACTCAGAATTTTTTTTTTCTTTTTAATTGCACAAGGGACGGTCTTGGTTTTTGTATAAATTGGAGGAGCAGATTCCTTGTTGGCCTCAGAGAGAAGTGCTGCACTTTGGGCTTCCTTCCTAAAAGAGTTTCCTAGATGTTCTCCAAAGCCAAGATGGTAAGTAAAATGGTTTCTTCTTTCTTCTTTATTCACAAACCCAGAGCTCGATTTAACTCGGATGTGAGAGGAGAATGGCTGGAGGAATGAAATGGCCCCTTTTGGGACAGCGGTTCTCTGAAACCCAGAGTTGTAATTGCGCTTATAATAATGAGAGAAATACTCTGTGCATTGTTTAGATACAGTAAAGACAGAAATACAGAAAGAATTGAAGCACAAATGCTTTCTAGAGAGAAAGGACAAAAAAGAACGATGAATGAATTGCATTGGGGGATGAGTGTAAAATCCAGATGTAACTGGTGGTATTTTTTGAGTAGGGACTCAAGTAGAGTGTCAGCATTCGAGAAAAACCCCAACTCCAAGTAAAGACTCTGAAGTGAGCATTTTTCAAAGTTCTATTTACTGGAATAGGTAAACTGGCACATCTTCCCTAAGGGGAGAGCCTTCTCTATGGGGGCACCTCCGATCTGGAGCGAGCTCCCCCCAGAGATACGGAGGATCCCGGATCTGCGCACCTTCCGTCACGCGCTCAAGACTCTCTTATTTCATCAAGCTGCCCTGGCCTAAATCTTCTCCCCTTTTAACTGTAAATTTTAATTTGTTTTTAAATTATCGGGTATTTTAAATTTGTTTCAGCCAAATTATTTAATCCGTTTTTATTCTATTTTAAATTTTTGTATTTATGTGTTATTATTGTGCCTGTTCACCGCCCTGAATCCTTCGGGAGAAGGGCGGTATAGAAATCCAATAAAATAAAATAAAATAAAATAAAATAAAATAAAATAAAATAAAATAAAATAAAATAAAATAAAATAAAATAAAATAAAATAAAATAAAATAAAATAAAATAAGAGTTTTTTAAATAGACATTTAGTAGCATTAAGGATAGATACACACCAGTGGTGGGTTTCAATTTTTTTTACTAACGGTTCTGTGGGTGTGGCTTGATGGGCGTGGCATGGGTTGGTGGGCGTGGCATGGCTTGGTGGGCGTGGCAGGGGAAGGATACTGCAAAATCCCCATTTCCTCCCAATCAGCTGGGACTTGGGTGGCAGAGAATAGATGGGGGCGGGGCCAGTCAGAATTTTTACTACCGGTTCTCCAAACTACTCAAAATTTCCACTACTGGTTCTCCAGAACTGGTCAGAACCTGCTGAAACCCACCTCTGATACACACATGCAAAAATGAATGTTTGGTATGGGGCAGGGGTCTCCAACCTTGGCAACTTTAAGACTTGTGGACTTCGACTCCCAGGATTCCTCAGCCAGGAAAGCAAAGCTGGCTGAGGAATTCTGGGAGTCGAAGTCCACAAGTCTTAAAGATGTCAAGGTTGGAGACTCCTGGTATGGAGGACACAACAACTCAGTAATACAGATTCAGGGTTGTCCCCTTTTCCCCCTCCACAAAGTCTCCCAGGTGGGAGAAGGCGCGAAAAGGGGGCAGACGCTGATGTGGGGGTAAGGTATGTCCCCTTCCATTTGTAGTGGGGTCAATTCCATCAATACCAATGCAGACGTTTTGCTTCTGGAAGGGTTCATGAGTATGAAGTGGTTGCCAAGCATCTGGATTTTGATGACACGGCCATGGGGATGCTGCAAAGATCACAACTGTGAAAAATGGTCATAAGTGCCCTTGTCACTTTGAACGTTGATTAAATTAACTGTTGTAAGTTGAGGATTACTTGTATTGAAGAGGACATTAGAAAGATTTTGAACAGCTGGTTTCTGAAGCATCCACCAAGTTCTCTGGTGACTTACCTTCTTCTTTTCTTCCTTTCTCAGAGAGTCTTCTTCAGCCTGATCGTCCTCTCTTTCATGCTGGCTAAATGTCACGGAGCATGCATGTCGGAGCCCTTTAAACCTCAGTTTATAAATGGTAACCAAGCCCTTTATTGATCTGAAGAAATCATGACCGTACTGCTAGAATCCTGCACTTTTGGTCACCACACTATAAAAAGAAATATCTAGAAAGAGTGCAGAGAATATTAATGCAACATCAGAGGTTTTCAATTCAAGTGTATAGAATGTGTTTCAATTCAATTGTGTTTTATTTTTATAGTTATAATGTACACTGAAGACAGTGGTGGGTTTCAAAAATTTTTTTACTACTGGTTCTGTGGGTGTGGCTTGGTGGATGTGGCATGGCTTGGTAGGCGGTGGCAGGGGAAGGATACCGTAAAATCTCCATTCCCACCCACTCCATTCCCACCCGCTCCATTCCCACTCCAGGGGAAGGTTACTGCAAAATCCCCATTTCCTCAAACTGAGACTCAGGAGGCAGAGAATAGATGGGGGCGGGGCCAGTCAGAATTTTTACTACCGGTTCTCCAAAACTACTCAAAATTTCCACTACTGGTTCTCCAGAACTGGTCAGAACCTGCTGAAACCCACCTCTGTATATAATGTGAAGGATGTGTGTTTGTTTTTTATTTTTATAGTTATAATGTACACTGAAAATGGCATTTAATTTTGTTGTATGAGATGCAATGAGAGTAAAGTAAAGTAAAGTAAAGTAAAGTAAAGTAAAGTAAAGTAAAGTAAAGTAAAGTAAAGTAAAGTAAAGTAAAGTAAAGTAAAGTAAAGTAAAGTAAAGTGAGAAGAGCAACCAAGAGGATTTGGGGACTGGAGGCTAAAACATACAATGAACGGTTGCAGGAACTGGGCATGGCCAGTCTAGTGAAGAGAAGGACCAAGGGAGACAGGATAGAAGTCTTCCAATATTTGAGGGGCTGCCATAGAGAGGAGGAAGGGGGTCAAGGTAATTCTCCAAAGCACCCGAAGGCCAGACAAGGAATAATGGATGGAAACTGAACAAGGAGAGATTCAACCTGGAAATAAGGAGGAATTTTGTGGCAGTGAGAACGATCAACCAATAGAACAGAAGTTGCCTTCGGAAGTTGTGGGAGCTTCATCCCTGGAAGCTTTCAAGAAGAAACTGGACTGCCATCTATCAGAAATGGCGTAGGGGTCTCCTACTTGGGTTGGGGTGGGGTTTGGACTAGATGACCTACAAGGTCCCTTCCAGCTCTGTTATTTCGTTTAACCCAGATTTCCATCAAAGGTCTCCTAAACCCCCAACCATATTAATGCAGAAGTTGTTAGCTCATCAGGGGTTCTTACAAATCAGATTAATAAGCAGAATAAAATGCTTTGTAGCAAATGCTACAGAGCCTTGGTAGTACAGTGGTCTAAAGCACCCTGTTATTAAGACCAGCTGCCTGCAATTACTGCAGGTTCGAATCTCGCCAGGCTCAAGGTTGACTCAGCCTTCCATCCTTTCTAAGGTAGGTGAAATGAGGACTCAGTTTGTGGGGGCAATAAGCTGACTTTGTATAGATATACAAAAGGATGAAGGCTATTGCTTAGCGCATTGTAAGCCACCCTGAGTCTCCGGAGAAGGGCGGCATGTAAATCAATTTTTTTTTAAAAAATGCAGAGAATTTGTGTATTAGTCACCTTTGCACCATAGTAAGTTTGGATGCATCTTCCGGCTCAACTGGAGTCTTTTTTTATTTAGGAAAAGAGGTGTGGCCAACCACTTGCGTGGATCCATTTGATGGCAAAAAGCATCCCATTGGGTCCAAATGGAATACAGATGATTGTATGAGTTGCAATTGTCTCAAAGACGGATTAACATGCTGTCACAGGTAAGAAATCATGCTAGCAGCTTATGGGGGGTGGTGGTGAATGGGAGACACTGCCCTGCCCTACTTCTCTGGACTTCATGGCCAGTTCCAGTCAGTGTTGGTGGCGCAGGAGAGGTGAAGCCAGTGGTGAAATTTGTTACTACTGGTTCTGTGGGCGTGGCTTGGTGGTGGTGGGGGTAATGTGACTGGGTGGGCGTGGCCAACTTTTTTCTTTTTACTTTTAAAAGCATTTTTTTTCTACAACCTCAAAGAGGTTGTAAATAAAAATGCTTTGAAAAGCCTCTGACAATCAAGCAACTCAGCTGGGATCGTCAGAGGCTTTTAAAAGCATTTTTTCCGAAGAGGTTGTAGAAAAAATGCTTTTAAAAGCCTCTGATGATCCCAGCTGAGCCGTGCGAGGCTTTTTTTTTTTACTTTTAAAAGCATTTTTTGGGCCGAAGAGGTTGTAGAAAAAATGCTTTTAAAAATAATTTTAAAAAAAGCCTCTGATGATTGTGCGGCTCAGCTGGGCATGGGGCCGGGCAGGGATTTTTGCTACTGGTTCTCCAAATCACCTAGTAGCCACCATTGCTACTGGATCAGGTGATCCGGTCCGAACCGGGAGCATTTCACCCCTGGGTGAAGCCCCGAGTCTTTTCAATGCGGGGTGCCTCAGAGTCCTGCAAAATCCCCATTTCCTCCCAATCAGCTGAGACTTGAGAGGCAGAGAATAGATGGGGGCAGGGCCAGTCAGAATTTTTACAACCGGTTCTCAGAACTACTCAAAATTTCTGCTACCGGTTCTCCAGAACTGGTCAGAACCTGCTAAAACCCACCTCTGGTCACCACACTATAAAAAAGACATTGAGACTCTATGAAAAAGGGCAGAGAAGAGCAACCAGGATGATGAGGGGACTGGAGGCTAAAACATATGAAGAATGGTTGTAGGAACTGGGCATGGCTAGTCTAGGGAAGAGAAGGACCAGGGGAGACAGAAGAGCATCTTCCAATATTTGAGGGGCTGCCACAGAGAGGAAGGGGGTCAAGCTATTTTCCAAGGCACCCAAAGAAATAATGGATGGAAACTGATCAAGGAGAGATTCAACCTAGAAATAAGGAGGAATTTCCTGACAGTGAGAACAATCAACTAATGGAACAGAAGTTGCCTTCAGAAGTTGTGGGACTTGAAATAAAGTCTTGGCTGCATCAACATTTCTCCCAGGGAGTTTCTATCCTTTTGTGCAAGTTCAAAGGTGGCAGATGATCCTTGATGACCTTGTCAATTAAGGTCAACTTTGACTGATTATAACTTCTTCTTTTTACTCCTCCTCCCCCCCCCTTGAAGGTATGGTGGTATTGCCGTAATAGAAGGATGTAAAACAGTGATCAATCCAGAAACATGTAAACATGAATTCTATAGACTTGATGACCCATCGAAGCGATGTGATGTCTGATCTCTCCACATGGAGGAGCTGGAATAAATCTCTTATGTATACATGAAGCTGAATAAATCTCTCCTCAGCGTCTTCCTTGCCTCTTCTTTTTATTCAATAACAATCAGGTTAAACGTGAGGTGGAACTTGCGATGTAAGGCACGTATAGCTGGGAGATATTGCCTGCATTAGTCTGGCATTGTGTTAGCAAGCAAACATTGCTTGAGTATGAATGCTGCTTGTCAAAAAGCCCATCGAGAGCAAGGAAGAATTGAAAGCATTAGAAATGAGAATTCATTGTCAGCTTTTCACCTCAACATTCTTTGAAGTCTGTTTATCCTCTGGTGCTAAGCAGGCTAAGCCTAAATAATTTTTTTTTTTTGAGTCTTAGGCAGGAATTTCATATTCCCAGGCCTATTCTAGCCTTCACTCTTTCTGTTCTGGCCTCATTGAATTGCTCTGCATTGGAGATGCAGTGGTGAACTTAAAAGATAAATAATTGGGACTAAATACTGTATTTTTTTGGAGTATAAGATGCACCTTCACCCCCCCCCAAAAAAGAGGGTTAAAATCTGGGTGCGTCTTATACTCCAAATGTAGCCCCGCCCAGCCTCTGAAATTGAGATTTCAGAAGCTGAAAAAAGGCTCTGAAAGAAGCTTCAGAAAAAAAAGCCTCCAAACAGAGCTTCAAAAAAAAAAACCTTTGAAAGAAGCTTCAGAAAAAAAGCCTCCAAACAGCTTCAGAAAAAAAACCTCTGAAAGAAGCTTCAGAAAAAAAGCCTCCAAACAGAGCTTCAGAAAAAAAGCCTCCAAACAGAGCTTCAAAAAAAAAAACCCTCTGAAAGAAGCTTCAGAAAAAAAGCCTCCAAACAGAGCTTCAAAAAAAAAAAACCTCTGAAAGAAGCTTCAGAAAAAAAGCCTCCAAACAGAGCTTCAAAAAAAAAAAAACCTCTGAAAGAAGCTTCAGAAAAAAAGCCTCCAAACAGAGCTTCAAAAAAAAAAAAAACCTCTGAAAGAAGCTTCAGAAAAAAAGCCTCCAAACAGAGCTTCAGAAAAAAAACGTCTGAAAGAAGCTTCAGGAAAAAAGCCTCCGAAACAGAGCTTCAGAAAAAAAAGCCTTTGATACGAAGTTTCAGAGGATTTTTTTTTCTGAAGCTCTGTTTCGGAGGCTTTCAGAGGCAGAAAAAAATGTTTTTTCTCAAACGGAGTTTCAGAAGTTTCAGAGGCAGAAAAAAAAAAGCCTCTGAAAAAGGTGGTTTTAGAGGCTGGAAAAAAAGCAAGGCACAGAACTCTCAACCAACGAACCTGTTGTTAAAATTCACCTCTGGGAAGAGGGGGTATTCCAGGAGGCAGATCCACCCGCCAATCAGCTTTTTTCTTATTTACCTCCCCAAAAACTAAGGTGCGTCTTATACTCCGAAAAATACTCCATTGATGCAAACTTAAGAAAATGCCGGAGCTGCCACAACATAAACGTCTAAATACAAACAAACATTGGCTCCATTTGTTGAGAAAAGTATAGTTTATTAGAGATCAAGCGTATTGCATTAGTACAAAACCAGAACTGAAAATCACAGTTCTGCCTTTGCAGTATCCTGCCATCTAAATTGTTTCTGAGCTTTTGAAGAATACTGGGTCTAAAACATGCTTTGGGGTACCGCTCCACATACTTCCCTCCATGTGCATGATATTCCATTGAGGACTATACATTGAGTTGGTCTGACAATTTTGAATCCATCTTGTAGAGGTTGTGGTCTACTTTGTCAAATGCCTTACTGAAGGTTGTAACAGACAGGCAAAAAGCATGCATGGAAACCCATATAAGCAGAAGATTCAGATAACATTCTTTTTTTTTTTTTTAATTGAAAAAGTTTTCAAATACAGATTTTTTCCCCTTTTTTTCCCCCCCTCTCCCTCCCCCTCCCTAACCCCCCCTCCCCACCCCACCCATCCCCCCCGTGACTTCTTCATAACAAAAAAAAACCTAATTCGTAACAGATTACTTACTCCCTCCTCAAGATATTGACCTTTACTTACTAAAAATATTATTAATATTATAACATCCCCCTTTATCCATACATTTCAGAAAAGAGAAAAGAGAAAAGAAAGGGAAAAAAAGGAAAAAGAGAAGAAAAAAAAAGACGTTATACTATGACATTATAACTTCTCCACTTTAAAACTATACAATAAGTCCTACTTTAACATTTAATCTTCTATGTATATTACTATGACATTTCAAAGCAGCCTTCCCCATCAAATCTAGTTTAACATTTATTCCACTGTATCCATTTCCTCCACTCCCCTAAATATATCACTTAAAAATCCCTTTTCTTAGACTAATCAATCTACTGACTAGCTTATTCACCCACTATCAAGCAAAATTACCATACACAACATTTCTTAATATCATTGATTCACTGCCCACCCTACTTAAAAATCTATGTCTATATTTTCCATTATATCTAAATAAAAAAAAAAAAAGAAAGAAAAGACAATAACTTTAAATTTATAATCCATATAATATCTTCTTTAAGATCTTTCCACTGGATTGGTAGAACCAACATCCATAATCGGGTAACATAACTTGCTGGTGCAACAGTTTATTCAAGATCTTCAATCATATCTGCCCCCATCAGTAGTAAATATCTTCTTATATATATAAAAGTAAAAACAACCACCCGAGTGACATTATAATTATATTCCATATAGTAATAATTATGGGTTTCATCAAGATTATTAATTCCCGTCATCGTAGTGGGTAACAACCCGATCTTCTGCATGCCCCAGCATAATTCTCTTGCCTTGTAATTCGAGATAATATAATATATTTATCAACACAAAAAAAAAAATTCCAAAATGGATAATTCAAATCCATCAGTTTAAGGCTCCTTTCACGTCCCCAAATTACGGCCATGCAGAGATCTGCCACAATCTTCAGGATGATATTAACCATTACGTCGCCTCTTCTGTGTTTACACATAATAATTCATATTTTAAAGTCACTGGCTTCACTGTTGCCTGATTTAGAAATTTCTATTTTTATGCCACCTATTTCTTTTTTTTTTTCTTTTCTTTTTGTGGGTTTGTTTTCCATCCTGGTTTCTTTTCTACAAATTGTGTATCATCCGGTCGGATTTTGTTCTGCTTTGTAGATTGGTCTTGTTGGTTTTGTTTTTGTATCTCATATTTCTTTTTTATCCCTTGTATTTCACCTAATTGGTTTCCATGCTTATCCTTGCCTTGATAAGTCATCACCTTAAGGTTAGATGCCACTTCTCTCAGATTTGTAGATAGTCCAGCTGGGGTATCCAATAAATCCAAAGGCAATTCTTCTGGTACAGTCTCTATATTTTGATATTTTACCTTTATTTCCGGCTCCTTCTGCTTATCCTGTATTATACCTGAAGATGTTAAGTTCATTTTCAACCTATTTTGATAAAATTCTTCCGCTCTTTCAACAGTGTTTAGCTGATATCTTTCTCCTTGATATCTAAATATAATACCAACTGGGGCGTCCCACCTGTATAAGATATTTCTCTTTTTTAACTCAAGATTCAGATAACATTCTTAATGGACTAATAAGCGTGATTCTGGCTTTGAAATCCTTGGGAAATAGTGTAAGTCCCACTTATGAGAGTAGTGGAGCCAATCCTCAAAACGAGTAGGGGGCACCTTGTGGGAGGATGGGAACTGGCTGCACCCCTGTCTGTTTGACCTTGATTTGTCCATTGTTTCATTTTTTCTTAACATGTCGTTCTGAAGCTGATGAATACTTCCTCTTCACATCATCCCCAAAACAAATAGCTGCTATTTGTAAAGGAACTGTTTTCCTTCTGGCAATGGCTACTGTGGCACAAATTTAAACCAGAGACTTTCTTTTACACATGCGCAAGGGGCGGTCTTGTTTTTTTTGCAAAAATTGGAGGAGCAGATTCCTTGCCGACCTCAGAGAGAGAGGTGCTACTCCTTGACCTTCTTCCCTCCCAAGAGTTTCCTGGGGATTCCCCAAAGACAAGATGGTAAGCAAAATGGTTTATTTGCAGGAAGAACTCTAACTGGGTTAGACGTAAGAAGACAATGGCTGAAGGAATGAGGTGACCCCTTTGGGACAGTCCCTTTCTCACAGCTGAATCACCCCACACGGTTATGGTCGTGGGAAGAATCATAAGGGGATCAATCTGTGTACGTGATTTAGATAAGATAAAGGTAAAATAGAGTAAGAAGGGAAGACCAAATGGAACCAGATGTTTCTTTAGAAAAGAGAGATAGGACAAGTATAACTATTTGCAAACTACTTAGGAGGATGAACAAAAGAGTCTTCTGGTGAGTTATTTTTTCCTCCTTTTTTTCTATTCTCAGAGAGTCTTCATCTGTCTGAGCATCTTCTCTTTCATGTTGGCTACATGTCAAGAAAAGTGTTTTTCGGAGCCCCTGAGTACACCGCTAAAAGATGGTAAGGAGTCTCCTTATTCATCTGAATAAACCCTCATTGTACTGCCTGCGAAGGTCTAGCAATGCCAGCTGAAACGTCTCTGCCTTAGATTCTACAATCCAGGTTTCTATCCAAGGTCTCCTAACTGGGTCAGAAAAACACCTTCTGTACCAATGCAGGAGTCCTCACAAATCTAAGAAGTAAAATTTGATCGTATGCAGCAAAAGCAGAGAATTTATCTCCTTGTCACATTTGTCCAATAGTAGATTTCTGGAAGTTGCCTGCAGCTCTAGGGGGATTCTTGGTTGAGTTTGATGAGTTGGGTATGACTGCAGGCTCAACTGGATTCTTTTTTCTTAGGTAAAGGGGTGAAGCCAAACACCTGCGTTGATCGATATGATGGGAAAACCCATCCCATTAGGTCCAGCTGGAGGACTGCCGATTGCTTCGTTTGTGAGTGCAGTCGAGCTGGAATGAGATGTTGTGAGAGGTAGGGAAAAATTATGGGAGAGCTTTGGATGAATTAATTCATGCATGTTTTCTCCTATGTTAAGTCAAAAGAGTTTGCTAATGTAGCACATATTCCTGGATAGATACAGGTAAATAAACCTTCACACAGGTCTTCTATATTAGAGATGCCTTGAATGCAGTTGGAGGTAAACAAAGTGTAAGTTTGACTGAGGGCAGATGAGGCCCCATATGTTTGGAAGCCCCTAACCTGGCAGGGAGGAGGGCTCAAGCACGGAGCTAGTCTGGACCTTAAAAGTGCCAGAAGTGTCCCTCTCTGAATTTCTAATTGTCCCCAGGGAAGAGCTACTAGAGTGGGGTGATTCCTGCAATCTAGGCAGAATATAATACAGTCGCTCAGAATCTGATTGTTTGCTCCTGTAATTCCCTATCTGGAATTACTTTTTGATGTAACGTTGGGAAATTTTCAGGTAGCCGACCGTGCCCCTATTTTGGTTGACCAGGTCTCCTCTGGGTTAGAAGGAAGCATCACAATGAGCAATAGTCCAGCTGTCAGATAAAATCACTCAGCTTTTTTTCAGTAGGAGCCTCGTTGAGCTGAGCTTGATTATCTGGGAGGAGTTTGAGCCAACTGCTTATGAGGAAGTGCTCACATTCTTTGTGGTTGGTTAAGGTCATTATCCTTATTGCAGTCAACAGGAGGCAGCCAAAATGAATTTCTGGGTGCCTGAACCCTGAGATTTCTCCATGCAAAGGTGCATTTCCAAGAACTGGGTTTTTAGAATCAAACAAAGCGTTGGGTGGACTTGAACTACTGAACTTCCTTTCTCCAGTTCAGTAGTTCTCTGCAAATTCTAATGTGGCTGATGGTCTTAAAGGTTTTTGCCAATTCAAGTCAACTTTGAGTGGCCCTAATCTTTTCTTCTTCCTCTTCTTCACCCTCCCTTCTTTTTTCCCTTCAAAGCGACCGTTTTATCGTAATATTTGAAAGATGCAAGAAAGGGGAAAATCCAGAATCATGTGATAATGGAGCCCTGCAACGTGATGACCAATGTCGGCTTATCATCCGTATAGATATTAGAAAATTGAGAATTATGCCAATTGGGGAAAGATATCTGAATAAATATCTATTGAAAATGGTGAAGGATGCAAAATAGTGGTAAATCCAGAACTACGTAAACATGAAAATGTAGGCTAGATCGTAGTGTTGATTCGCATCCCCTCCATGCAGTACTGGAATAAATGTCTTACCTAAGCATCTTAATCTTTTCTCTTGTCTTTTCTTTTGATTCAACAAGGACCATGTTAAATAAATGATATCAGGCAGGCAGGACTGGAATTTGCTGCCTGTGTCCCTTTGATGTTTTGTATCAAATAAACACTGCTTGAGCATTAATATTGCTGGGTGAAAATCCCATCAAGATCAAGAAGGAATTGAAAAGCGTTGGACGTGAAAATTCACTCTCAGTTTGTCACTTTGAATTCCATCCTCTGTTGCTAAGCAGGCTGAATGTGAAGAAGGAATTTCAGTCTCAGCCAGGAATTTAACATTCCCTCACATTTTCCGGTCTTCACTCTTGCCATTCTGGACTATGTCAGTTGGCTTGAATTGGAGATGCAGTGGGGAATTTAGAAGATTAAGAATTGGGATTAAAGAACTCCAGTGAAGCAAAATTCGGAGAAGGCCCCAGATGTATGCCGGGTAATACCGGTAACTGAAGGAACTCGGTCACGAAAAGCTTGATAGCTGCTGATTGGCCCACATGGACCTCCAACCCCTATATCTAAGAGAATGAGAAAAATGTAACCACAGTGTCAACCCTGAAGTGATCCTGGCTGAGGACATCTTGGTGGCTTCACGGTTGCCACAAGGCAGAAGGGGGGACAGGGAGCATCGGGGAATAGATAGCTGGGTTTTGCCGTCAAAACAAAAAGCTTCCTGTGGGAACCAAGGTCATTCCAAGAGGTGGCTGGGAGAGGAGGAGCGGAGTAACAAATCAACCGGCCAGCAACACTGTTGGATAATATGATTTATGATGTGGGGGGAAGGCGGACCTTTCACTTTTTAAGAGTTCCTCTGCTAGGCTCTTCGCTAACTTCACCCCCTCCAGATGATGGGATTACTTAGGCTTCATTTTGGGGGTTTTATTTTCTTTTGGTAGAGGCCACCTTGGTTTGGAATATTTATTTATTTAGAAAAACAATGTTGGAAGGGACCTTGGAGGTCTTCTAGTCTAACCCCTTCCTGCTTAGGCAGGAAACCCGACACCCCTTCAGACAAACGTTTATCCAATCCCTTCTTTAAAACTTCCAGTGATGGAGCACCCACAACTTCTGATCACTAATCAATTGTTCCAGTCCTGTCTTAAGCATAAAAACCAGTGAGTTGAACTTGGACTAATCGCCAGGAGGCAGTGAGTTCTAATCCTGCCTTAGGCGTGAAAGCCAGCTAGATGACTTTGGGCCAGTCATTGGCCCTCAACCAATTTACCTCACGCGGCCATTGTTGTAGGGAAAAAGAGGAGGAGGAAGGAGTATTAGATATATCTGCCGCCATGAGTTACTTGTAAAAAGCAGAGGTGTGAAATAAATAAATGCATAATATAAATGAATAAATACTATTTGCTTTGCTTTTATACTCCCTGGACTGGAAACAGACACAGCATATCTCAATTTGGTAGTAAATCAAGCCACGCTCACAGAACCAGTAGTAAAAAAATTGGAAACCCACCACTGAAATAGAGGGAGAATCCGTCATGCTATTTTAGATGCCTGTGTCCCTCGCAAATCTAATCTCCTAAAGAAACAAAACCAGGAACATTCAGCTCAGAACATTTCAGAGAGGATAAGCCTGAAAGACCGGCCTTCAGAGACAACGAGCCATTCCGTATTGGGATAAAGGGATGATCAATCCTAATGTTATAAAAGTTAAAGAGAAGGTCTCCAAGATTTACTTTACAGTTAAATTTCTCTTTTGTTTTCAGCAAAGTAGAGGAAATCAACTAAATAATCAAGGATGCATTGAACGTAGCGGATTTGCAATCCAAGGTTGCTTTAGGTAAACGATAGGATACGGAAAGGGCATGAAGTTTGAAAACTATTGACAATTGATGTAAAATACAGAATTATTGCTGAAAGAAACCCTCCAGAAAATTGGGCAGGAAACTAAGCAAAATGGCCAGACAAGACAGTCAAAGAGCAGTAGCACTTAGACTTATATAGCACTTCAAAGTCAGAGGTGGGATTCAGACAGCTTGCATCAGTTTGGTCGAACTGGTAGGGAAAATTTTTCTGGGTCATGAAACTGGTAGCGACCTCTGGCTGGCCCCACCCGGCCAGTTGCCGCTCGCTTGACCCACATGCCCAGTCGCCGCTCATTCACCCTGTCCCACCTCTTCACTCCTCACTGTGTGTGGGTCCTCGTTTGTGTATGTGCACAATCTATGCTCTAAGTTTCCTGCCTAATCTGCCTTCCCACATGTTGCGTGCTTGCGCCCCAACTGAGAGGCCCTGATCGCCTCCTCCTGCCTACATGTAAGCCCGTGAGTGGATCTAGGTCCCCCCCACCATTGAGTTGGCAACGCCCACCCAGTCACATGGCCACTAAGCCATTACCACAAAGCAAGCCGCATCCACAGAACCAGTAGTAAAATACTGGGTCTAAGACAGACCTCGAGCTACCCCACTGCATACTTCCCTGTATGTAGACCATGTTCCATTGAGGACTATACATGGAGTATCGTTGGTCAGACAATTGTAAATCCATCTTGTAGAGGTTGTGGTCTACTTTGTCAAATGCCTTACTGAAGGTTGTAACAGACAGGCGAAAAGCATGCAAGGAAAGCCATATAAGTGGAAGATTCAGGTAACATTCTTAATGGTCTAATAAACCTGATTCTGGCTTTGAAATCCTTGGGAAATAGTGTAAGTCCCATTTATGAGAGTAGTGGAGCCAATCCTCAAAACGAGTAGGGGGCACCTTGTGGGAGGATGGGAACTGGCTGCACCCCTGTCTGTTTAACCTTCTCCCATTCTGTTGGGAGACTTGATTTGTCCATTGTTTCATTTTTTCTTAACATGTCGTTCTGAAGCTGATGAATACTTCCTCTTCACATCATCCATAAAACAAATAGCTGCTATTTGTAAAGGAACAATTTTCCTTCTGGCAATGGCTATTGTGGCACAACTTTAAACCATAGACTTTTTTTTACACATGCGCAAGGGGCGGTCTTGTTTTTTTTTGCAAAAATTGGAGGAGCAGATTCCTTGCCGACCTCAGAGAGAGAGGTGCTACTCCTTGTCCTTCTTCCCTCTCAAGAGTTTCCTGGGGATTCCCCAAAGCCAAGATGGTAAGCAAAATGGTTTATTTGCAGGAAGAACTCTAACTGGGGTAGATGTAAGAAGAGAACGGCTGAAGGAATGAGGTGACCCCTTTGGGACAGTCCCTTTCTCACAGGTGAATCACCCCACACGGTTATGGCCGTGGGGAGAATCATAAGGGGATCAATCTGTGTACATGATTTAGATAAGATAAAGGTAAAATAGAGTAAGAAGGGAAGACCAAATGCAACCAGATGTTTCTTTAGAAAAAAGAGACAGGACAAGAATAACTATTTGCAAACTACTTAGGAGGATGAACAAAAGGCTGAGATACTCAGGTATCCTGATCTGGGTGCAGCTGGGCCAGAGAGGGGAGGAAGATGTTCCAGGTTGACCTTGTTGTGCAACAGAGATCTCAATGCACACTTTCCCAAGATTGTAAACTTCATTTGGAGGGCTTTTCCCAAAGTTCATGAACATCATCATAAAACTGAAGAGGACATTGGAAAGATTTTGAACAGCCAGTTTCTGGAAGAACCACCGAGTCTTCTTGTGAGTCATTCTTTCCTCCTTTTCTTCCATTCTCAGAGAGTCTTCATCTGTCTGAGCATCTTCTCTTTCATGTTGGCTACATGTCAAGAAGAGTGTTTTTCGGATCATCTGAGACCACGACTTAAAGATGGTAAGGATTCCCCTTATTCATCTGAATAAACCCTCATTGTCCTGCCTGCGAAGGTCTAGCAATGCCAGCTGAAATGTCTCTGCTTTAGATTCTCCAATCCAGGTTTCTATCCAAGCTCTCTTAACTGGGTCAGAAAAACACCTTCTGTACCAATGCAGAAGTTGTTTGGTCACCAGGAGTCCTCACAAATCTAAGAGGTAAAATATGATAGTATTCAGTAGAAGCAAAGAATTTATCTCCTTGTGATATTTGTCCAATAGTAGATTTATGGAAGTTGCCTGCAGCTCTAGAGGGATTCTTGGTTGAGTTTGATGAGTTGGGTATGACTGCAGGCTCAACTGGATTCTTTTTTCTTAGGTAAAGGGGTGAAGCCAAACACCTGCCTTGATCGATATGATGGGAAAACCCATCCCATTGGGTCCAGCTGGAGTACAGCCGATTGCTTCATTTGTGAGTGCAGTCGAGATGGCATGAGATGTTGTGAGAGGTAGGAAAAAGTTATGGGTGAGCTTTGGATGTATTAAATTGTGCATGTTTTCTCCTATGTTAAATCAAAAGGGTTTACTAATATAGCACATATTCCTGGATACATATAGGTAAAAAAAACCTTCACACAAGTCTTCTATTTTGGGTAACCAGGTCTCTTCTGGGTAAAAAAGAAGCATCACAATGAGAAATATTCCAGCTGTCAGATAAAAATCACTCAGTTTTTTTCAGTGGGAGCCTCATTGAGCTGAGCTTTATTATCTGGGAGGAGTTTGAGCCAACTGCTTATGAGGAAGTGGACACGTTCTTGGTGGTTTTGATCTTGGCCAACAGGTTTTGGCACCCATGTCCCTCTCGGTTGGTTAAGGTCATTATCCTTATTGCAGTCAACAGGAGGCACCCAAAATGAATTTCAGGGTGCCTGAACCCTGAGATTTCTCCATGCAAAGGTGCATTTCCAAGAACTGGGTTTTTAGAATCAAGCAAAGTGTTGGGTGGACTTGAACTACTGAACTTCCATTCTCCAGTTCAGTAGTTCTCTGCAAGTTCTAATGTGGCTGATGATCATAAAAGTCTTCAAGTCAACTTTGAGCGGCACTAATCTTTTCTTCTTCCTCTTCTTCACCCTCCCTTCTTTTTTCCCTTCAAAGAGAACGTGGTATCGTACTAGTTGAAAGATGCAAGGAAGGGGAAAATCCAGAATCATGTAAAGATGCAGCCATTGGACTTGATGACAAATGTCAGCTTATCATCCCTATAGATGATTTATATATTAAAATATTGGAAGATTTATCAGTCCTGGAAAGAAATCTGAATAAGTTTCCCACATTCCTTTCAAAAACCCAGCCGCATTGAAAATGGTGAAGGATGCAAAATAGTGGTAAATCCAGAACTACGTAAACATGAAAATGTAGGCTAGATCGTAGTGTTGATTCTCATCCCCTCCATGGAGAACTGGAATAAATGTCTTACCTAAGCATCTTAATCTTTTCTCTTGTCTTTTCTTTTGATTCAACAAGGACCATGTTAAATAAATGATATCAGGCAGGCAGGACTGGAATTTGCTGCCTGTGTCCCTTTGGTGTTTTGTATCAAATAAACACTGCTTGAGCATTAATATTGCTGGGTGAAAATCCCATCAAGATCAAGAAGGAATTGAAAAGCGTTGGACGTGAGAATTCACTCTCAGTTTGTCACTTTGAATTCCATCCTCTGTTGCTAAGCAGGCTGAACGTGAAGAAGGAATTTCAGTCTCAGCCAGGAATTTAACATTCCCTCACACTTTCCAGTCTTCACTCTCGCCATTCTGGACTATATCAGTTGGCTTGAATTGGAGATGCAGTGGGGAATTTAGAAGGTTAAGAATTGGGATTAAAGAACTCCAGTGAAGCAAAATTCGGAGAAGGTCCCAGATGTATGCCGGGTAATATCGGTAACTGAAGGAACTCGGTCACAAAAAGCTTGATAGCTGCTGATTGGCCCACATGGACCTCCAACCCCTATATCTAAGAGAATGAGAAAAACGTAACCACAGTGTCAACCCTGAAGTGATCCTGGCCGAGGACATCTTGTTAGCTTCATGGTTGCCACAAGGCAGAAGGGGGGACAGGGAGTGGGGGGGAATAGATAGCTGGGTTTTGCCGTCAAAACAAAAAGCTTCCTGTGGGAACCAAGGTCATTCCAACAGGTGGCTGGGAGAGGAGGAGTGGAGTAACAAATCAACCAGCCAGCAACACTGTTGGATAATGTGATTTATGATGTGGGGGGAAGGTGGACCTTTCACTTTTTAAGAGTTCCTCTGCTAGGCTCTTCACCAACTTCACCCCCTCCAGATGATGGGATTACTTTGGCTTCATTTTGGGGTTTTATTTTCTTTTGGTAGAGGCCACCTTGGTTTGGAATATTTATTTATTTAGAAAAACAAAATTGGAAGGGACCTTGGAGGTCTTCTAGTCTAACCTCTTCCTGCTTAGGCAGGAAACCCAACACCCCTTCAGACAAACGTTTATCCAATCCCTTCTTTAAAACTTCCAGTGATGGAGCACCCACAACTTCTGATCACTAATCAATTGTTCCAGTCCTGTCTTAAGCATAAAAACCAGTGAGTTGAACTTGGACTAATCGCCAGGAGGCAGTGAGTTCTAATCCTGCCTTAGGCGTGAAAGCCAGCTAGATGACTTTGGGCCAGTCATTGGCCCTCAACCAATTTACCTCACACGGCCATTGTTGTAGGGAAAAAGGGGAAGAGGAAGGAGTATTAGATATATCTGCCGCCATGAGTTACTTGTAAAAAGCAGAGGTGTGAAATAAATAAATGCATAATATAAATGAATAAATACTATTTGCTTTGCTTTTATACTCCCTGGACCGGAAACAGACACAGCATATCTCAATTTGGTAGTAAATCAAGCCACGCTCACAGAACCAGTAGTAAAAAAAATTGGAAACCCACCACTGAAATAGAGGGAGAATCCGTCATGCTATTTTAGATGCCTGTGTCCCTCGCAAATCTAATCTCCTAAAGAAACAAAACCAGGAACATTCAGCTCAGAACATTTCAGAGAGGATAAGCCTGAAAGACCGGCCTTCAGAGACAACGAGCCATTCCGTATTGGGATGAAGGGATTATCAATCCTAATGTTAGAAAAGTTAAAGAGAAGGTCTCCAAGATTTACTTTACAGTTAAATTTCTCTTTTGTTTTCAGCAAAGTAGAGGAAATCAACTAAATAATCAAGGATGCATTGAACGTAGCGGATTTGCAATCCAAGGTTGCTTTAGATAAACGATAGGATATGGAAAGGGCATGAAGTTTGAAAACTATTGACAAGTGATGTAAAATACAGAATTATTGCTGAAAGAAACCCTCCAGAAAATTGGGCAGGAAACTAAGCAAAATGGCCAGACAAGACAGTCAAAGAGCAGTTGCACTTAGACTTATATAGCACTTCACAGTCAGAGGTGGGATTCAGACAGCTTGCATCAGTTTGGTCGAACTGGTAGGGAAAATTTTTCTGTGTCATGAAACTGGTAGCGACCTCTGGCTGGCCCCACCCGGCCAGTTGCCGCTCGCTTGACCCACATGCCCAGTCGCCGCTCGCTCATCCTGTCCCACCTCTTCACTCCTCACTGTGTGTGGGTCCTCGTTTGTGTATGTGCACAATCTATGCTCTAAGTTTCCTGCCTAAGCTGCCTTCCCACATGGTGCGTGCTTGCGCCCCAACTGAGAGACCCTGATCTGCCTCCTCCTGCCTACACGTAAACCTGCGAATGGCTCTAGGCCCCCCCACCACTGAGTTGGCAATGCCCACCCAGTCACATGCCCACCAGGCCATGCCCACCCAGTCACATGACCATCAAGCCATTACCACAAAGCAAGCCGCATCCACAGAACCAGTAGTAAAATACTGGGCCTAAGACAGACCTTGGGCTACCCCACTGCATACTTCCCTATATTATTATTATTATTATTATTATTATTATTATTATTATTATTATTATTATTATTATTTCAATTTTTATACCGCCCTTCTCCCAAGGGACTCAGGGCAGTGTACAGCCAAAGTAAAAACAACATATAATACAAAATTTAAAAACATTTTAAAATGTATTAAATAGTTTGGCCCAAATTTAAAATTCCAATTAAAACACCCCTAAAATTCCTATCTAGCTAGCTCAGCCTGTTGGAATAGTAAGGGCTTAAGGGCCCGACGAAAGGTACATAGGTCGGGAATCATAGGTATCCCTGGGGGCAGTTCATTCCAGAGGGCGGGTGCCCCCCCTGGGGGTCGCCAGTCAACATTGTTTGACTGACGGCACCCTGAGGAGTCCCTGTCTGTGGGAGCGTGTTGGTCGGTGGGAGGCCATCGGTGGCAGAAGGTGATCTCGTAAAAATGTAGATGATGTTCCATTGAGGACTATACATTGAGTATGGTTGGTTAGACAATTGTAGATCCATCTTGTAGAGGTTGTGGTCTACTTTGTCAAATGCCTTGTTGAAGGTTGTAACAGACAGGCGAAAAGCATGCATGGAAAGCCATATAAGCGGAAGATTCAGATAACATTCTTAATGGTCTAATAAGCCTGATTCTGGCTTTGAAATCCTTGGGAAATAGTGTAAGTCCCACTTATGAGAGTAGTGGAGCCAATCCTCAAAACGAGTAGGGGGCACCTTGTGGGAGGATGGGAACTGGCTGCACCCCTGTCTGTTTGACCTTGATTTGTCCATTGTTTCATTTTTTCTTAACATGTCGTTCTGAAGCTGATGAATACTTCCTCTTCACATCATCCCCAAAACAAATAGCTGCTATTTGTAAAGGAACTGTTTTCCTTCTGGCAATGGCTACTGTGGCACAAATTTAAACCAGAGACTTTCTTTTACACATGCGCAAGGGGCGGTCTTGTTTTTTTTGCAAAAATTGGAGGAGCAGATTCCTTGCCGACCTCAGAGAGAGAGGTGCTACTCCTTGACCTTCTTCCCTCCCAAGAGTTTCCTGGGGATTCCCCAAAGACAAGATGGTAAGCAAAATGGTTTATTTGCAGGAAGAACTCTAACTGGGTTAGACGTAAGAAGACAATGGCTGAAGGAATGAGGTGACCCCTTTGGGACAGTCCCTTTCTCACAGCTGAATCACCCCACACGGTTATGGTCGTGGGAAGAATCATAAGGGGATCAATCTGTGTACGTGATTTAGATAAGATAAAGGTAAAATAGAGTAAGAAGGGAAGACCAAATGGAACCAGATGTTTCTTTAGAAAAGAGAGATAGGACAAGTATAACTATTTGCAAACTACTTAGGAGGATGAACAAAAGAGTCTTCTGGTGAGTTATTTTTTCCTCCTTTTTTTCTATTCTCAGAGAGTCTTCATCTGTCTGAGCATCTTCTCTTTCATGTTGGCTACATGTCAAGAAAAGTGTTTTTCGGAGCCCCTGAGTACACCGCTAAAAGATGGTAAGGAGTCTCCTTATTCATCTGAATAAACCCTCATTGTACTGCCTGCGAAGGTCTAGCAATGCCAGCTGAAACGTCTCTGCCTTAGATTCTACAATCCAGGTTTCTATCCAAGGTCTCCTAACTGGGTCAGAAAAACACCTTCTGTACCAATGCAGGAGTCCTCACAAATCTAAGAAGTAAAATTTGATCGTATGCAGCAAAAGCAGAGAATTTATCTCCTTGTCACATTTGTCCAATAGTAGATTTCTGGAAGTTGCCTGCAGCTCTAGGG
The DNA here is from genome assembly GCF_059756535.1 of Pantherophis guttatus. Classification (NCBI taxonomy): domain Eukaryota; kingdom Metazoa; phylum Chordata; class Lepidosauria; order Squamata; family Colubridae; genus Pantherophis; species Pantherophis guttatus. The sequence goes on from NC_142071.1 coordinate 2,324,540, forward strand.
GGATTCTTGGTTGAGTTTGATGAGTTGGGTATGACTGCAGGCTCAACTGGATTCTTTTTTCTTAGGTAAAGGGGTGAAGCCAAACACCTGCGTTGATCGATATGATGGGAAAACCCATCCCATTAGGTCCAGCTGGAGGACTGCCGATTGCTTCGTTTGTGAGTGCAGTCGAGCTGGAATGAGATGTTGTGAGAGGTAGGGAAAAATTATGGGAGAGCTTTGGATGAATTAATTCATGCATGTTTTCTCCTATGTTAAGTCAAAAGAGTTTGCTAATGTAGCACATATTCCTGGATAGATACAGGTAAATAAACCTTCACACAGGTCTTCTATATTAGAGATGCCTTGAATGCAGTTGGAGGTAAACAAAGTGTAAGTTTGACTGAGGGCAGATGAGGCCCCATATGTTTGGAAGCCCCTAACCTGGCAGGGAGGAGGGCTCAAGCACGGAGCTAGTCTGGACCTTAAAAGTGCCAGAAGTGTCCCTCTCTGAATTTCTAATTGTCCCCAGGGAAGAGCTACTAGAGTGGGGTGATTCCTGCAATCTAGGCAGAATATAATACAGTCGCTCAGAATCTGATTGTTTGCTCCTGTAATTCCCTATCTGGAATTACTTTTTGATGTAACGTTGGGAAATTTTCAGGTAGCCGACCGTGCCCCTATTTTGGTTGACCAGGTCTCCTCTGGGTTAGAAGGAAGCATCACAATGAGCAATAGTCCAGCTGTCAGATAAAATCACTCAGCTTTTTTTCAGTAGGAGCCTCGTTGAGCTGAGCTTGATTATCTGGGAGGAGTTTGAGCCAACTGCTTATGAGGAAGTGCTCACATTCTTTGTGGTTGGTTAAGGTCATTATCCTTATTGCAGTCAACAGGAGGCAGCCAAAATGAATTTCTGGGTGCCTGAACCCTGAGATTTCTCCATGCAAAGGTGCATTTCCAAGAACTGGGTTTTTAGAATCAAACAAAGCGTTGGGTGGACTTGAACTACTGAACTTCCTTTCTCCAGTTCAGTAGTTCTCTGCAAATTCTAATGTGGCTGATGGTCTTAAAGGTTTTTGCCAATTCAAGTCAACTTTGAGTGGCCCTAATCTTTTCTTCTTCCTCTTCTTCACCCTCCCTTCTTTTTTCCCTTCAAAGCGACCGTTTTATCGTAATATTTGAAAGATGCAAGAAAGGGGAAAATCCAGAATCATGTGATAATGGAGCCCTGCAACGTGATGACCAATGTCGGCTTATCATCCGTATAGATATTAGAAAATTGAGAATTATGCCAATTGGGGAAAGATATCTGAATAAATATCTATTGAAAATGGTGAAGGATGCAAAATAGTGGTAAATCCAGAACTACGTAAACATGAAAATGTAGGCTAGATCGTAGTGTTGATTCGCATCCCCTCCATGCAGTACTGGAATAAATGTCTTACCTAAGCATCTTAATCTTTTCTCTTGTCTTTTCTTTTGATTCAACAAGGACCATGTTAAATAAATGATATCAGGCAGGCAGGACTGGAATTTGCTGCCTGTGTCCCTTTGATGTTTTGTATCAAATAAACACTGCTTGAGCATTAATATTGCTGGGTGAAAATCCCATCAAGATCAAGAAGGAATTGAAAAGCGTTGGACGTGAAAATTCACTCTCAGTTTGTCACTTTGAATTCCATCCTCTGTTGCTAAGCAGGCTGAATGTGAAGAAGGAATTTCAGTCTCAGCCAGGAATTTAACATTCCCTCACATTTTCCGGTCTTCACTCTTGCCATTCTGGACTATGTCAGTTGGCTTGAATTGGAGATGCAGTGGGGAATTTAGAAGATTAAGAATTGGGATTAAAGAACTCCAGTGAAGCAAAATTCGGAGAAGGCCCCAGATGTATGCCGGGTAATACCGGTAACTGAAGGAACTCGGTCACGAAAAGCTTGATAGCTGCTGATTGGCCCACATGGACCTCCAACCCCTATATCTAAGAGAATGAGAAAAATGTAACCACAGTGTCAACCCTGAAGTGATCCTGGCTGAGGACATCTTGGTGGCTTCACGGTTGCCACAAGGCAGAAGGGGGGACAGGGAGCATCGGGGAATAGATAGCTGGGTTTTGCCGTCAAAACAAAAAGCTTCCTGTGGGAACCAAGGTCATTCCAAGAGGTGGCTGGGAGAGGAGGAGCGGAGTAACAAATCAACCGGCCAGCAACACTGTTGGATAATATGATTTATGATGTGGGGGGAAGGCGGACCTTTCACTTTTTAAGAGTTCCTCTGCTAGGCTCTTCGCTAACTTCACCCCCTCCAGATGATGGGATTACTTAGGCTTCATTTTGGGGGTTTTATTTTCTTTTGGTAGAGGCCACCTTGGTTTGGAATATTTATTTATTTAGAAAAACAATGTTGGAAGGGACCTTGGAGGTCTTCTAGTCTAACCCCTTCCTGCTTAGGCAGGAAACCCGACACCCCTTCAGACAAACGTTTATCCAATCCCTTCTTTAAAACTTCCAGTGATGGAGCACCCACAACTTCTGATCACTAATCAATTGTTCCAGTCCTGTCTTAAGCATAAAAACCAGTGAGTTGAACTTGGACTAATCGCCAGGAGGCAGTGAGTTCTAATCCTGCCTTAGGCGTGAAAGCCAGCTAGATGACTTTGGGCCAGTCATTGGCCCTCAACCAATTTACCTCACGCGGCCATTGTTGTAGGGAAAAAGAGGAGGAGGAAGGAGTATTAGATATATCTGCCGCCATGAGTTACTTGTAAAAAGCAGAGGTGTGAAATAAATAAATGCATAATATAAATGAATAAATACTATTTGCTTTGCTTTTATACTCCCTGGACTGGAAACAGACACAGCATATCTCAATTTGGTAGTAAATCAAGCCACGCTCACAGAACCAGTAGTAAAAAAATTGGAAACCCACCACTGAAATAGAGGGAGAATCCGTCATGCTATTTTAGATGCCTGTGTCCCTCGCAAATCTAATCTCCTAAAGAAACAAAACCAGGAACATTCAGCTCAGAACATTTCAGAGAGGATAAGCCTGAAAGACCGGCCTTCAGAGACAACGAGCCATTCCGTATTGGGATAAAGGGATGATCAATCCTAATGTTATAAAAGTTAAAGAGAAGGTCTCCAAGATTTACTTTACAGTTAAATTTCTCTTTTGTTTTCAGCAAAGTAGAGGAAATCAACTAAATAATCAAGGATGCATTGAACGTAGCGGATTTGCAATCCAAGGTTGCTTTAGGTAAACGATAGGATACGGAAAGGGCATGAAGTTTGAAAACTATTGACAATTGATGTAAAATACAGAATTATTGCTGAAAGAAACCCTCCAGAAAATTGGGCAGGAAACTAAGCAAAATGGCCAGACAAGACAGTCAAAGAGCAGTAGCACTTAGACTTATATAGCACTTCAAAGTCAGAGGTGGGATTCAGACAGCTTGCATCAGTTTGGTCGAACTGGTAGGGAAAATTTTTCTGGGTCATGAAACTGGTAGCGACCTCTGGCTGGCCCCACCCGGCCAGTTGCCGCTCGCTTGACCCACATGCCCAGTCGCCGCTCATTCACCCTGTCCCACCTCTTCACTCCTCACTGTGTGTGGGTCCTCGTTTGTGTATGTGCACAATCTATGCTCTAAGTTTCCTGCCTAATCTGCCTTCCCACATGTTGCGTGCTTGCGCCCCAACTGAGAGGCCCTGATCGCCTCCTCCTGCCTACATGTAAGCCCGTGAGTGGATCTAGGTCCCCCCCACCATTGAGTTGGCAACGCCCACCCAGTCACATGGCCACTAAGCCATTACCACAAAGCAAGCCGCATCCACAGAACCAGTAGTAAAATACTGGGTCTAAGACAGACCTCGAGCTACCCCACTGCATACTTCCCTGTATGTAGACCATGTTCCATTGAGGACTATACATGGAGTATCGTTGGTCAGACAATTGTAAATCCATCTTGTAGAGGTTGTGGTCTACTTTGTCAAATGCCTTACTGAAGGTTGTAACAGACAGGCGAAAAGCATGCAAGGAAAGCCATATAAGTGGAAGATTCAGGTAACATTCTTAATGGTCTAATAAACCTGATTCTGGCTTTGAAATCCTTGGGAAATAGTGTAAGTCCCATTTATGAGAGTAGTGGAGCCAATCCTCAAAACTTTTAGGGGGCATCTTGTGGGAGGATGGGAACTGGCTGCACCCCTGTCTGTTTGACCTTCTCCCATTCTGTTGGGAGATTTGATTTGGCCATTGTTTCATTTTTTCTTAACATGTCGTTCTGAAGCTGATGAATACTTCCTCTTCACATCATCCATAAAACAAATAGCTGCTATTTGTAAAGGAACAATTTTCCTTCTGGCAATGGCTATTGTGGAACAACTTTAAACCAGAGACTTTTTTTTTACACATGCGCAAGGGGCGGTCTTGTTTTTTTGCAAAAATTGGAGGAGCAGATTCCTTGCCGACCTCAGAGAGAGAGGTGCTACTCCTTGTCCTTCTTCCCTCCCAAGAGTTTCCTGGGGATTCCCCAAAGCCAAGATGGTAAGCAAAATGGTTTATTTGCAGAAAGAACTCTAACTGGGTTAGATGTAAGAAGAGAACGGCTGAAGGAATGAGGTGACCCCTTTGGGACAGTCCCTTTCTCACAGGTGAATCACCCCACACGGTTATGGCCGTGGGAAGAATCATAAGGGGATCAATCTGTGTACATGATTTAGATAAGATAAAGGTAAAATAGAGTAAGAAGGGAAGACCAAATGCAACCAGATGTTTCTTTAGAAAAAAGAGACAGGACAAGAATAACTATTTGCAAACTACTTAGGAGGATGAACAAAAGGCTGAGATACTCAGGTATCCTGATCTGGGTGCAGCTGGGCCAGAGAGGGGAGGAAGATGTTCCAGGTTGACCTTGTTGTGCAACAGAGATCTCAATGCACACTTTCCCAAGATTGTAAACTTCATTTGGAGGGCTTTTCCCAAAGTTCATGAACATCATCATAAAACTGAAGAGGACATTGGAAAGATTTTGAACAGCCAGTTTCTGGAAGAACCACCGAGTCTTCTTGTGAGTCATTCTTTCCTCCTTTTCTTCCATTCTCAGAGAGTCTTCATCTGTCTGAGCATCTTCTCTTTCATGTTGGCTACATGTCAAGAAGAGTGTTTTTCGGATCATCTGAGACCACGACTTAAAGATGGTAAGGATTCCCCTTATTCATCTGAATAAACCCTCATTGTCCTGCCTGCGAAGGTCTAGCAATGCCAGCTGAAATGTCTCTGCTTTAGATTCTCCAATCCAGGTTTCTATCCAAGCTCTCTTAACTGGGTCAGAAAAACACCTTCTGTACCAATGCAGAAGTTGTTTGGTCACCAGGAGTCCTCACAAATCTAAGAGGTAAAATATGATAGTATTCAGTAGAAGCAAAGAATTTATCTCCTTGTGATATTTGTCCAATAGTAGATTTATGGAAGTTGCCTGCAGCTCTAGAGGGATTCTTGGTTGAGTTTGATGAGTTGGGTATGACTGCAGGCTCAACTGGATTCTTTTTTCTTAGGTAAAGGGGTGAAGCCAAACACCTGCCTTGATCGATATGATGGGAAAACCCATCCCATTGGGTCCAGCTGGAGTACAGCCGATTGCTTCATTTGTGAGTGCAGTCGAGATGGCATGAGATGTTGTGAGAGGTAGGAAAAAGTTATGGGTGAGCTTTGGATGTATTAAATTGTGCATGTTTTCTCCTATGTTAAATCAAAAGGGTTTACTAATATAGCACATATTCCTGGATACATATAGGTAAAAAAAACCTTCACACAAGTCTTCTATTTTGGGTAACCAGGTCTCTTCTGGGTAAAAAAGAAGCATCACAATGAGAAATATTCCAGCTGTCAGATAAAAATCACTCAGTTTTTTTCAGTGGGAGCCTCATTGAGCTGAGCTTTATTATCTGGGAGGAGTTTGAGCCAACTGCTTATGAGGAAGTGGACACGTTCTTGGTGGTTTTGATCTTGGCCAACAGGTTTTGGCACCCATGTCCCTCTCGGTTGGTTAAGGTCATTATCCTTATTGCAGTCAACAGGAGGCACCCAAAATGAATTTCAGGGTGCCTGAACCCTGAGATTTCTCCATGCAAAGGTGCATTTCCAAGAACTGGGTTTTTAGAATCAAGCAAAGTGTTGGGTGGACTTGAACTACTGAACTTCCATTCTCCAGTTCAGTAGTTCTCTGCAAGTTCTAATGTGGCTGATGATCATAAAAGTCTTCAAGTCAACTTTGAGCGGCACTAATCTTTTCTTCTTCCTCTTCTTCACCCTCCCTTCTTTTTTCCCTTCAAAGAGAACGTGGTATCGTACTAGTTGAAAGATGCAAGGAAGGGGAAAATCCAGAATCATGTAAAGATGCAGCCATTGGACTTGATGACAAATGTCAGCTTATCATCCCTATAGATGATTTATATATTAAAATATTGGAAGATTTATCAGTCCTGGAAAGAAATCTGAATAAGTTTCCCACATTCCTTTCAAAAACCCAGCCGCATTGAAAATGGTGAAGGATGCAAAATAGTGGTAAATCCAGAACTACGTAAACATGAAAATGTAGGCTAGATCGTAGTGTTGATTCTCATCCCCTCCATGGAGAACTGGAATAAATGTCTTACCTAAGCATCTTAATCTTTTCTCTTGTCTTTTCTTTTGATTCAACAAGGACCATGTTAAATAAATGATATCAGGCAGGCAGGACTGGAATTTGCTGCCTGTGTCCCTTTGGTGTTTTGTATCAAATAAACACTGCTTGAGCATTAATATTGCTGGGTGAAAATCCCATCGAGATCAAGAAGGAATTGAAAAGCGTTGGACGTGAAAATTCACTCTCAGTTTGTCACTTCAACTCCATCCTCTGTTGCTAAGCAGGCTGAACGTGAAGAAAGATTTCAGTCTCAGCCAGGAATTTAACGTTCCTTCACACTTTCCAGTCTTCACTCTCGCCATTCTGGACTATATCAGTTGGCTTGAATTGGAGATGCAGTGGGGAATTTAGAAGGTTAAGAATTGGGATTAAAGAACTCCAGTGAAGCAAAATTCGGAGAAGGTCCCAGATGTATGCTGGATAAACCGGTAATTGCAGGAACTTGGTCACAAAAAGTTTGATAGCTGCTGATTGGCCCACATGGACCTCCAACCCCTATATCTAAGAGAATGAGAAAAAGGTAACCACAGTATCAACCCTGAAGCGATCCTGGCTGAGGCTATCTTGGTGGTTTCACGGTTGCCACAAGGCAGAAGGGGGGACAGGGAGCATCGGGGAATAGATAGCTGGGTTTTGCCGTCAAAACAAAAAGCTTCCTGTGGGAACCAAGGTCATTCCAACAGGTGGCTGGGAGAGGAGGAGCGGAGTAACAAATCAACCGGCCAGCAACACTGTTGGATAATATGATTTATGATGTGGGGGGAAGGTGGACCTTTCACTTTTTAAGAGTTCCTCTACTAGGCTCTTCATCAACTTCACCACCTCCAGATGATGGGATTACTTTGGCTTCATTTTGGGGGTTTTATTTTCTTTTGGTAGAGGCCACCTTGGTTTGGAGCTAACGAGATAATGGGATTGTGGTTCCCTTAATCACCGATCTTCTGGGTAATTCATGTATTCACAGCAGAAAGGTAGGCAATATCGTTTCTGATCCGGGGAATCAACTCTTTTGACCTGATTAAACTCTTTTGAAGATACACTTCCAAAACAGGAAGGCTCTCTAAAGCTTTTTGAAAATGTGGGCTACACGGTTTTTCAGCGACGGCCCCAGTTGCCAAGGACAGGAGAAGAACATATTCAAGGTAGCATAGAAAGGAACCCTGATTTCATTGAAATATGAATAAAATGAAACTAAGTGAAATGAGTGCAGCTAATGCAGAGGTGGGGGCTGCTGGGGGTTCTCAGAGGTTCGGGAGAAACTCTACCTTAGATTCTATGCAGTTCGGAGAACCCCCAAATCCCACTCCTGGCTGGCCCCGCCCACCCTCCCCCACCCCTCCCAGGAGTCCGCATGCCTCTCGTTTTGGATGCCCGGAGGCTCGGGGAGGGCAAAGAATGGGCCAACCAGAAGTTCAGGAAGGCCGGAAACGGGCCTGTTTCCAGCCTCTAGAGGGCCTCTGGAGCCTGGGGAGACCGTTTTTGCCTTCCCGGAAGCTCGAGGAAAGCCTCCGGAGCCTGGGGGAGGCGAAAAGCCTCCCCCCCCATAGTGCAGGAGGCCAACTAGGACACGCCTGCCCAGCAACCAGGCAGAGAACTCTTTTCTAAAATATTTGACGTCACCCCTGAGCTAATGTGATTCCACCCCATATTCACAAGGTTTCCCTCACGTCCCATTAAAAAGTCATTTGACACAAGTCTGGGCTGATGGTTAAGGCATTGGGCTAGAAAGCAGGAATACTTATTTCTTTAGAAGAACAGAGTTGGAAGGGACCTTGGAGGTCTTCTAGTCTAACCCCTTCCTGCTTAGGCAGGAAACCCGACACCACTTCAGACAAACGTTTATCCAATCTCTTCTTAAAAACTTCCAGTGATGGAGCCCCCACAACTTCTGATCACTAATCAATTGTTCTAGTTCTGTCTTAAGCATAAAAACCAGTGAGTTGGACTTGGACCAATCGCCAGGAGGCAGTGAGTTCTAATCCTGCCTTAGTCGTGAAAGCCAGCTAGATGACTTTGGGTCAGTCATTGGCCCTCAACCAATTTACCTCACACGGCCATTGTTGTAGGGAAAAAGAGGAGGAGGAAGGAGTATTAGATATAACTGAGAGGCCCTGATCTGCCTCCTCCTGCCTACATGTAAGCCTGTGAGTGGATCTAGGTCCCCCCCCACCATTGAGTTGGCAACGCCCACCCAGTCACATGGCCACCAAGCCATGCCCACCCAGTCACATGACCACCAAGCCATTACCACAAAGCAAGCCGCATCCACAGAACCAGTAGTAAAATACTGGGCCTAAGACAGACCTCGAGCTACCCCGCTGCATACTTCCCTGTATGTAGACCATGTTCCATTGAGGACTATACATTGAGTATGGTTGGTTAGACAATTGTAGATCCATCTTGTAGAGGTTGTGGTCTACTTTGTCAAATGCCTTGCTGAAGGTTGTAACAGGCGAAAAGCATGCATGGAAAGCCATGGAAAGGTTGACTCAGCCTTCCATCCTTTCTAAGCTAGGTAAATTGAGGACCCAGTTGTGGGGGCAATAAGCTGACTTTGTATAAATATACAAAAGGATGAAGGTTATTGCTTAGCGCATTGTAAGCCGCCCTGAGAGATTCAGATAACATTCTTAATGGACTATTAAGTACGATTCTGGCTTTGAAATCCTTGGGAAATAGTGTAAGTCCCATTTATGAGAGTAGTGGAGCCAATCCTCAAAACTTTTAGGGGGCATCTTGTGGGAGGGTGGGAACTGGCTGCACCCCTGTTTGTTTGACCTTCTCCCATTCTGTTGGGAGACTTGATTTGTCCATTGTTTCATTTTTTCTTAACATGTCATTCTGAAGCTGATGAATACTTCCTCTTCACATCATCCCCAAAACAAATAGCTGCTATTTGTAAAGGAACTGTTTTCCTTCTGCCAATGGCTATTGTGGAACAATTTTAAACCATAGACTTTTTTTTTACATATGCGCAAGGGGCGGTCTTGTTTTTTTGCAAAAATTGGAGGAGCAGATTCCTTGCCGACCTCAGAGAGAGAGGTGCTACTCCTTGTCCTTTTTCCCTCCCAAGAGTTTCCTGGGGCTTCCCCAAAGCCAAGATGGTAAGCAAACTGGTTTATTTGCAGGAAGAACTCTAACTGGGTTAGATGTAAGAAGAGAATGGCTGAAGGAATGAGGTGACCCCTTTGGGACAGTCCCTTTCTCACAGCTGCATCACCCCACACGGTTATGGCTGTGGGGAGAATCATAAGGGGATCAATCTGTGTACGTGATTTAGATAAGATAAAGGTAAAATAGAGTCAGAAGGGAAGACCAAATGGAACCAGATATTTCTTTAGAAAAGAGAGATAGGACAAGTATAACTATTTGCAAACTACTTAGGAGGATGAACAAAAGAGTCTTCTGGTGAGTTATTTTTTCCTCCTTTTTTTCTATTCTCAGAGAGTCTTCATCTGTCTGAGCATCTTCTCTTTCATGTTGGCTACATGTCAAGAAAAGTGTTTTTCGGAGCCCCTGAGTACACCGCTTAAAGATGGTAAGGAGTCTCCTTATTCATCTGAATAAACCCTCATTGTACTGCCTGCGAAGGTCTAGCAATGCCAGCTGAAACGTCTCTGCCTTAGATTCTACAATCCAGGTTTCTATCCAAGGTCTCCTAACTGGGTCAGAAAAACACCTTCTGTACCAATGCAGAAGTTGTTTGGTCACCAGGAGTCCTCACAAATCTAAGAAGTAAAATTTGATCGTATGCAGCAAAAGCAGAGAATTTATCTCCTTGTCACATTTGTCCAATAGTAGATTTCTGGAAGTTGCCTGCAGCTCTAGGGGGATTCTTGGTTCAGTTTGTTGAGTTGGGTATGACTGCAGGCTCAACTGGATTCTTTTTTCTTAGGTAAAGGGGTGAAGCCAAACACCTGCGTTGATCGATATGATGGGAAAACCCATCCCATTGGGTCCAGCTGGAGGACTGCCGATTGCTTCGTTTGTGAGTGCAGTCGAGCTGGAATGAGATGTTGTGAGAGGTAGGGAAAAATTATGGGAGAGCTTTGGATGAATTAATTCGTGCATGTTTTCTCCTATGTTAAGTCAAAAGAGTTTGCTAATGTAGCACATATTCCTGGATAGATACAGGTAAATAAACCTTCACACAGGTCTTCTATATTAGAGATGCCTTGAATGCAGTTGGAGGTAAACAAAGTGTAAGTTTGACTGAGGGCAGATGAGGCCCCATATGTTTGGAAGCCCCTAACCTGGCAGGGAGGAGGGCTCAAGCACGGAGCTAGTCTGGACCTTAAAAGTGCCAGAAGTGTCCCTCTCTGAATTTCTAATTGTCCCCAGGGAAGAGCTACTAGAGTGGGGTGATTCCTGCAATCTAGGCAGAATATAATACAGTCGCTCAGAATCTGATTTTTTGCTCCTGTAATTCCCTATCTGGAATTACTTTTTGATGTAACGTTGGGAAATTTTCAGGTAGCCGACCGTGCCCCTATTTTGGTTGACCAGGTCTCCTCTGGGTTAGAAGGAAGCATCACAATGAGCAATAGTCCAGCTGTCAGATAAAATCACTCAGCTTTTTTTCAGTAGGAGCCTCGTTGAGCCGAGCTTGATTATCTGGGAGGAGTTTGAGCCAACTGCTAATGAGGAAGTGCTCACATTCTTTGTGGTTGGTTAAGGTCATTATCCTTATTGCAGTCAACAGGAGGCAGCCAAAATGAATTTCTGGGTGCCTGAACCCTGAGATTTCTCCATGCAAAGGTGCATTTCCAAGAACTGGGTTTTTAGAATCAAACAAAGCGTTGGGTGGACTTGAACTACTGAACTTCCTTTCTCCAGGAAGTTCAGTAGTTCTCTGCAAATTCTAATGTGGCTGATGGTCTTAAAGGTTTTTGCCAATTCAAGTCAACTTTGAGTGGCCCTAATCTTTTCTTCTTCCTCTTCTTCACCCTCCCTTCTTTTTTCCCTTCAAAGCGACCGTTTTATCGTAATATTTGAAAGATGCAAGAAAGGGGAAAATCCAGAATCATGTGATAATGGAGCCCTGCAACGTGATGACCAATGTCGGCTTATCATCCGTATAGATATTAGAAAATTGAGAATTATGCCAATTGGGGAAAGATATCTGAATAAATATCTATTGAAAATGGTGAAGGATGCAAAATAGTGGTAAATCCAGAACTACGTAAACATGAAAATGTAGGCTAGATCGTAGTGTTGATTCGCATCCCCTCCATGCAGTACTGGAATAAATGTCTTACCTAAGCATCTTAATCTTTTCTCTTGTCTTTTCTTTTGATTCAACAAGGACCATGTTAAGTAAATGATATCAGGCAGGCAGGACTGGAATTTGCTGCCTGTGTCCCTTTGGTGTTTTGTATCAAATAAACACTGCTTGAGCATTAATATTGCTGGGTGAAAATCCCATCAAGATCAAGAAGGAATTGAAAAGCGTTGGACGTGAAAATTCACTCTCAGTTTGTCACTTTGAATTCCATCCTCTGTTGCTAAGCAGGCTGAATGTGAAGAAGGAATTTCAGTCTCAGCCAGGAATTTAACGTTCCCTCACATTTTCTGGTCTTCACTCTTGCCATTCTGGACTATGTCAGTTGGCTTGAATTGGAGATGCAGTGGGGAATTTAGAAGGTTAAGAATTGGGATTAAAGAACTCCAGTGAAGCAAAATTCGGAGAAGGTCCCAGATGTATGCCGGGTAATACCGGTAACTGAAGGAACTCGGTCACAAAAAGCTTGATAGCTGCTGATTGGCCCACATGGACCTCCAACCCCTATATCTAAGAGAATGAGAAAAATGTAACCACAGTGTCAACCCTGAAGTGATCCTGGCTGAGGACATCTTGGTGGCTTCACGGTTGCCACAAGGCAGAAGGGGGGACAGGGAGCGTCGGGGAATAGATAGCTGGGTTTTGCCATCAAAACAAAAAGCTTCCTGTGGGAACCAAGGTCATTCCAAGAGGTGGCTGGGAGAGGAGGAGCGGAGTAACAAATCAACCGGCCAGCAACACTGTTGGATAATATGATTTATGATGTGGGGGGAAGGCGGACCTTTCACTTTTTAAGAGTTCCTCTGCTAGGCTCTTCGCTAACTTCACCCCCTCCAGATGATGGGATTACTTAGGCTTCATTTTGGGGGTTTTATTTTCTTTTGGTAGATGCCACCTTGGTTTGGAATATTTATTTATTTAGAAAAACAATGTTGGAAGGGACCAGTCTAACCCCTTCCTGCTTAGGCAGGAAACCCTACACCACTTCAGACAAGTGGGTATCCAATCCCTTCTCAAAAACTTACAGTGATGGAGCCCCCACAACTTCTGATCACTAATCAATTGTTCCAGTCCTGTCTTAAGCATAAAAACCAGTGAGTTGGACTTGGACCAATCACCAGGAGGCAGTGAGTTCTAATCCTGCCTTAGTCGTGAAAGCCAGCTAGATGACTTTGGGCCAGTCTTGCCCTCAACCAATTTACCTCACACGGCCATTGTTGTAGGGAAAAAGGGGAAGAGGAAGGAGTATTAGATATATCTGCCGCCATGAGTTATTTGTAAAAAGCAGAGGTGTGAAATAAATAAATGCATAATATAAATGAATAAATACTATTTGCTTTGCTTTTATACTCCCTGGACTGGAAACAGACACAGCATATCTCCATTTGGTAGTAAATCAAGCCACGCTCACAGAACCGGTAGTAAAAAAAATTGGAAACCCACCACTGAAATAGAGGGAGAATCCGTCATGCTATTTTAGATGCCTGTGTCCCTCGCAAATCTAATCTCCTAAAGAAACAAAACCAGGAACATTCAGCTCGGAACATTTCAGAGAGGATAAGCCTGAAAGACCGGCCTTCAGAGGCAACGAGCCATTCCGTATTGGGATAAAGGGATGATCAATCCTAATGTTATAAAAGTTAAAGAGAAGGTCTCCAAGATTTACTTTACAGTTAAATTTCTCTTTTGTTTTCAGCAAAGTAGAGGAAATCAACTAAATAATCAAGGATGCATTGAACGTAGCGGATTTGCAATCCAAGGTTGCTTTAGGTAAACGATAGGATACGGAAAGGGCGTGAAGTTTGAAAACTATTGACAATTGATGTAAAATACAGAATTATTACTGAAAGAAACCCTCCAGAAAATTGGGCAGGAAACGAAGCAAAATGGCCAGACAAGACAGTCAAAGAGCAGTAGCACTTAGACTTATATAGCACTTCACAGTCAGAGGTGGGATTCAGACAGCTTGCACCAGTTTGGTCGAACTGGTAGGGAAAATTTTTCTGGGTCATGAAATTGGTAGAGACCTCTGGCTGGCCCCACCCGGCCAGTTGCCGCTCGCTTGACCCACATGCCCAGTCGCCGCTCATTCACCCTGTCCCACCTCTTCACTCCTCACTGTGTGTGGGTCCTCGTTTGTGTATGTGCACAATCTATGCTCTAAGTTTCCTGCCTAATCTGCCTTCCCACATGTTACATGCTTGCGCCCCAACTGAGGGGCCCTGATCGCCTCCTCCTGCCTACATGTAAGCCCGTGAGTGGATCTAGGTCCCCCCCACCATTGAGTTGGCAACGCCCACCCAGTCAATGACCACCAAGCCATTACCACAAAGCAAGCCGCATCCACAGAACCAGTAGTAAAATACTGGGTCTAAGACAGACCTCGAGCTACCCCGCTGCATACTTCCCTGTATGTAGACCATGTTCCATTGAAGACTCTACATTGAGTATGGTTGGTCAGACAATTGTAAATCCATCTTGTAGAGGTTGTGGTCTACTTTGTCAAATGCCTTACTGAAGGTTGTAACAGACAGGCGAAAAGCATGCAAGGAAAGCCATATAAGTGGAAGATTCAGGTAACATTCTTAATGGTCTAATAAACCTGATTCTGGCTTTGAAATCCTTGGGAAATAGTGTAAGTCCCATTTATGAGAGTAGTGGAGCCAATCCTCAAAACGAGTAGGGGGCACCTTGTGGGAGGATGGGAACTGGCTGCACCCCTGTCTGTTTAACCTTCTCCCATTCTGTTGGGAGACTTGATTTGTCCATTGTTTCATTTTTTCTTAACATGTCGTTCTGAAGCTGATGAATACTTCCTCTTCACATCATCCATAAAACAAATAGCTGCTATTTGTAAAGGAACAATTTTCCTTCTGGCAATGGCTATTGTGGCACAACTTTAAACCATAGACTTTTTTTTACACATGCGCAAGGGGCGGTCTTGTTTTTTTTTGCAAAAATTGGAGGAGCAGATTCCTTGCCGACCTCAGAGAGAGAGGTGCTACTCCTTGTCCTTCTTCCCTCTCAAGAGTTTCCTGGGGATTCCCCAAAGCCAAGATGGTAAGCAAAATGGTTTATTTGCAGGAAGAACTCTAACTGGGTTAGATGTAAGAAGAGAACGGCTGAAGGAATGAGGTGACCCCTTTGGGACAGTCCCTTTCTCACAGGTGAATCACTCCACATGGTTATGGCCGTGGGAAGAATCATAAGGGGATCAATGTGTACATGATTTAGATAAGATAAAGGTAAAATAGAGTAAGAAGGGAAGACCAAATGCAACCAGATGTTTCTTTAGAAAAAAGAGACAGGACAAGAATAACTATTTGCAAACTACTTAGGAGGATGAACAAAAGGCTGAGATACTCAGGTATCCTGATCTGGGTGCAGCTGGGCCAGAGAGGGGAGGAAGATGTTCCAGGTTGACCTTGTTGTGCAACAGAGATCTCAATGCACACTTTCCCAAGATTGTAAACTTCATTTGGAGGGCTTTTCCCAAAGTTCATGAACATCATCATAAAACTGAAGAGGACATTGGAAAGATTTTGAACAGCCAGTTTCTGGAAGAACCACCGAGTCTTCTTGTGAGTCACTTTTTCCTCCTTTTCTTCCATTCTCAGAGAGTCTTCATCTGTCTGAGCATCTTCTCTTTCATGTTGGCTACATGTCAAGAAGAGTGTTTTTCGGATCATCTGAGACCACGACTTAAAGATGGTAAGGATTCCCCTTATTCATCTGAATAAACCCTCATTGTACTGCCTGCGAAGGTCTAGCAATGCCAGCTGAAATGTCTCTGCTTTAGATTCTCCAATCCAGGTTTCTATCCAAGCTCTCTTAACTGGGTCAGAAAAACACCTTCTGTACCAATGCAGAAGTTGTTTGGTCACCAGGAGTCCTCACAAATCTAAGAGGTAAAATTTGATCGTATGCAGCAAAAGCAGAGAATTTATCTCCTTGTCACATTTGTCCAATAGTAGATTTCTGGAAGTTGCCTGCAGCTCTAGGGGGATTCTTGGTTCAGTTTGATGAGTTGGGTATGACTGCAGGCTCAACTGGATTCTTTTTTCTTAGGTAAAGGGGTGAAGCCAAACACCTGCGTTGATCGATATGATGGGAAAACCCATCCCATTGGGTCCAGCTGGAGTACAGCCGATTGCTTCATTTGTGAGTGCAGTCGAGATGGCATGAGATGTTGTGAGAGGTAGGAAAAAGTTATGGGTGAGCTTTGGATGTATTAAATTGTGCATGTTTTCTCCTATGTTAAATCAAAAGGGTTTACTAATATAGCACATATTCCTGGATACATATAGGTAAAAAAAACCTTCACACAAGTCTTCTATTTTGGGTAACCAGGTCTCTTCTGGGTAAAAAAGAAGCATCACAATGAGAAATATTCCAGCTGTCAGATAAAAATCACTCAGTTTTTTTCAGTGGGAGCCTCATTGAGCTGAGCTTTATTATCTGGGAGGAGTTTGAGCCAACTGCTTATGAGGAAGTGGACACGTTCTTGGTGGTTTTGATCTTGGCCAACAGGTTTTGGCACCCATGTCCCTCTCGGTTGGTTAAGGTCATTATCCTTATTGCAGTCAACAGGAGGCACCCAAAATGAATTTCAGGGTGCCTGAACCCTGAGATTTCTCCATGCAAAGGTGCATTTCCAAGAACTGGGTTTTTAGAATCAAGCAAAGTGTTGGGTGGACTTGAACTACTGAACTTCCATTCTCCAGTTCAGTAGTTCTCTGCAAGTTCTAATGTGGCTGATGATCATAAAAGTCTTCAAGTCAACTTTGAGCGGCACTAATCTTTTCTTCTTCCTCTTCTTCACCCTCCCTTCTTTTTTCCCTTCAAAGAGAACGTGGTATCGTACTAGTTGAAAGATGCAAGGAAGGGGAAAATCCAGAATCATGTAAAGATGCAGCCATTGGACTTGATGACAAATGTCAGCTTATCATCCCTATAGATGATTTATATATTAAAATATTGGAAGATTTATCAGTCCTGGAAAGAAATCTGAATAAGTTTCCCACATTCCTTTCAAAAACCCAGCCGCATTGAAAATGGTGAAGGATGCAAAATAGTGGTAAATCCAGAACTACGTAAACATGAAAATGTAGGCTAGATCGTAGTGTTGATTCTCATCCCCTCCATGGAGAACTGGAATAAATGTCTTACCTAAGCATCTTAATCTTTTCTCTTGTCTTTTCTTTTGATTCAACAAGGACCATGTTAAATAAATGATATCAGGCAGGCAGGACTGGAATTTGCTGCCTGTGTCCCTTTGGTGTTTTGTATCAAATAAACACTGCTTGAGCATTAATATTGCTGGGTGAAAATCCCATCAAGATCAAGAAGGAATTGAAAAGCGTTGGACGTGAGAATTCACTCTCAGTTTGTCACTTTGAATTCCATCCTCTGTTGCTAAGCAGGCTGAACGTGAAGAAAGATTTCAGTCTCAGCCAGGAATTTAACGTTCCTTCACACTTTCCCGTCTTCACTCTCGCCATTCTGGACTATGTCAGTTGGCTTGAATTGGAGATGCAGTGGGGAATTTAGAAGATTAAGAATTGGGATTAAAGAACTCCAGTGAAGCAAAATTCGGAGAAGGTCCCAGATGTATGCCGGGTAATACCGGTAATTGCAGGAACTTGGTCACAAAAAGTTTGATAGCTGCTGATTGGCCCACATGGACCTCCAACCCCTATATCTAAGAGAATGAGAAAAAGGTAACCACAGTATCAACCCTGAAGTGATCCTGGCTGAGGCTATCTTGGTGGCTTCACGGTTGCCACAAGGCAGAAGGGGGGACAGGGAGCATCGGGGAATAGATAGCTGGGTTTTGCCGTCAAAACAAAAAGCTTCCTGTGGGAACCAAGGTCATTCCAACAGGTGGCTAGGAGAGGAGGAGCGGAGTAACAAATCAACCGGCCAGCAACACTGTTGGATAATATGATTTATGATGTGGGGGGAAGGTGGACCTTTCACTTTTTAAGAGTTCCTCTACTAGGCTCTTCATCAACTTCACCACCTCCAGATGATGGGATTACTTTGGCTTCATTTTGGGGGTTTTATTTTCTTTTGGTAGAGGCCACCTTGGTTTGGAATATTTATTTATTTAGAAAAACAAAGTTGGAAGGGACCTTGGAGGTCTTCTAGTCTAACCTCTTCCTGCTTAGGCAGGAAACCCGACACCCCTTCAGACAAACGTTTATCCAATCCCTTCTTTAAAACTTCCAGTGATGGAGCACCCACAACTTCTGATCACTAATCAATTGTTCCAGTCCTGTTTTAAGCATAAAAACCAGTGAGTTGAACTTGGACTAATCGCCAGGAGACAATGAGTTCTAATCCTGCCTTAGTCGTGAAAGCCAGCTAGATGACTTTGGGCCAGTCATTGGCCCTCAACCAATTTACCTCACGCGGCCATTGTTGTAGGGAAAAAGAGGAGGAGGAAGGAGTATTAGATATATCTGCCGCCATGAGTTACTTGTGAAAAGCAGAGGTGTGAAATAAATAAATGCATAATATAAATGAATAAATACTATTTGCTTTGCTTTTATACTCCCTGGACCGGAAACAGACACAGCATATCTCCATTTGGTAGTAAATCAAGCCACGCTCACAGAACCAGTAGTAAAAAAAATTGGAAACCCACCACTGAAATAGAGGGAGAATCCGTCATGCTATTTTAGATGCCTGTGTCCCTCGCAAATCTAATCTCCTAAAGAAACAAAACCAGGAACATTCAGCTCGGAACATTTCAGAGAGGATAAGCCTGAAAGACAACGAGCCATTCCGTATTGGGATAAAGGGATTATCAATCCTAATGTTATAAAAGTTAAAGAGAAGGTCTCCAAGATTTACTTTACAGTTAAATTTCTCTTTTGTTTTCAGCAAAGTAGAGGAAATCAACTAAATAATCAAGGATGCATTGAACGTAGGGGATTTGCAATCCAAGGTTGCTTTAGGTAAACGATAGGATACGGAAAGGGCGTGAAGTTTGAAAACTATTGACAATTGATGTAAAATACAGAATTATTGCTGAAAGAAACCCTCCAGAAAATTGGGCAGGAAACTAAGCAAAATGGCCAGACAAGACAGTCAAAGAGCAGTAGCACTTAGACTTATATAGCACTTCACAGTCAGAGGTGGGATTCAGACAGCTTGCATCAGTTTGGTCGAACTGGTAGGGAAAATTTTTCTGGGTCATGAAATTGGTAGCGACCTCTGGCTGGCCCCACCCGGCCAGTTGCCGCTCACTTGACCCACATGCCCAGTCGCCGCTCATTCACCCTGTCCCACCTCTTCACTCCTCACTGTGTGTGGGTCCTCGTTTGTGTATGTGCACAATCTATGCTCTAAGTTTCCTGCCTAATCTGCCTTCCCACATGGTGCGTGCTTGCGCCCCAACTGAGAAGCCCTGATCTGCCTCCTCCTGCCTACACGTAAACCTGCGAATGGCTCTAGGCCCCCCCACCACTGAGTTGGCAATGCCCACCCAGTCACATGCCCACCAGGCCATGCCCACCCAGTCACATGACCATCAAGCCATTACCACAAAGCAAGCCGCATCCACAGAACCAGTAGTAAAATACTGGGCCTAAGACAGACCTTGGGCTACCCCACTGCATACTTCCCTATATTATTATTATTATTATTATTATTATTATTATTATTATTATTATTATTATTATTATTATTATTTCAATTTTTATACCGCCCTTCTCCCAAGGGACTCAGGGCAGTGTACAGCCAAAGTAAAAACAACATATAATACAAAATTTAAAAACATTTTAAAATGTATTAAATAGTTTGGCCCAAATTTAAAATTCCAATTAAAACACCCCTAAAATTCCTATCTAGCTAGCTCAGCCTGTTGGAATAGTAAGGGCTTAAGGGCCCGACGAAAGGTACATAGGTCGGGAATCATAGGTATCCCTGGGGGCAGTTCATTCCAGAGGGCGGGTGCCCCCCCTGGGGGTCGCCAGTCAACATTGTTTGACTGACGGCTCCCTGAGGAGTCCCTGTCTGTGGGAGCGTGTTGGTCGGTGGGAGGCCATCGGTGGCAGAAGGTGATCTCGTAAATATGTAGATGATGTTCCATTGAGGACTATACATTGAGTATGGTTGGTTAGACAATTGTAGATCCATCTTGTAGAGGTTGTGGTCTACTTTGTCAAATGCCTTGTTG
Organism: Pantherophis guttatus; assembly: GCF_059756535.1. NCBI lineage: Eukaryota > Metazoa > Chordata > Lepidosauria > Squamata > Colubridae > Pantherophis > Pantherophis guttatus. Next base: position 2,344,667 of record NC_142071.1, read on the forward strand.
AAGGTTGTAACAGAGCATGCAAGGAAAGCCATATAAGTGGAAGATTCAGGTAACATTTTTAATGGTCTAATAAGCCTGATTCTGGCTTTGAAATCCTTGGGAAATAGTGTAAGTCCCATTTATGAGAGTAGTGGAGCCAATCCTCAAAACTTTTAGGGGGCATCTTGTGGGAGGATGGGAACTGGCTGCACCCCTGTCTGTTTGACCTTCTCCCATTCTGTTGGGAGATTTGATTTGGCCATTGTTTCATTTTTTCTTAACATGTCGTTCTGAAGCTGATGAATACTTCCTCTTCACATCATCCATAAAGCAAATAGCTGCTATTTGTAAAGGAACAATTTTCCTTCTGGCAATGGCTATTGTGGAACAACTTTAAACCAGAGACTTTTTTTTTACACATGCGCAAGGGGCGGTCTTGTTTTTTTGCAAAAATTGGAGGAGCAGATTCCTTGCCGACCTCAGAGAGAGAGGTGCTACTCCTTGTCCTTCTTCCCTCCCAAGAGTTTCCTGGGGCTTCCCCAAAGCCAAGATGGTAAGCAAACTGGTTTATTTGCAGGAAGACCTCTAACTGGGTTAGATGTAAGAAGAGAACAGCTGAAGGAATGAGGTGACCCCTTTGGGACAGTCCCTTTCTCACAGCTGCATCACCCCACACGGTTATGGCTGTGGGGAGAATCATAAGGGGATCAATCTGTGTACGTGATTTAGATAAGATAAAGGTAAAATAGAGTAAGAAGGGAAGACCAAATGCAACCAGATGTTTCATTAGAAAAGAGAGATAGGACAAGAATAACTTTGCAAACTACTTAGGAGAATGAACTAAGAGCCTGGTGACGCAGTGGACTAAGTGCTATTAAAGTAGCACTTAGTTGCCAGCTGCTTGCAATTATTGCAAGTTCAAATCTCACCAGGCTCAAGGTTGACTCAGCCTTCCATCCTTCCGAGGTAGGTAAAATGAGGACCTGGATTGTGGGGGCAATAAGCTGACTTTGTATAAAAAAGAACACTGCTTAGGAGGGGCCGAAAGCCCTACTAAGCAGGTATATACAAAAGTATGAAGGCTATTGCTTAACACATTGTAAGCTGCCCTGAGTCTCCGAAGAAGGGCGGCATATAAATCAAACTAATAAATAAACAAAAGGCTGAGATACTCGGGTATCCTGATTTGGGTGCAGCTGGCCCAGAGAGGGGAGGAAGATGTTCTAGGTTGACCTTGTTGCGCAACAGAGATCTCAACGCACACTTTCACAAGATTGTAAACTTCATCTAGAGGGCTTTTCCCAAAGTTCATGAACATCATCATAATACTGAAGAGGACATTGGAAAGATTTTGAACAGCAAGTTTCTGGAAGAACCACCGAGTCTTCTTGTGAGTCACTTTTTCCTCCTTTTCTTCCATTCTCAGAGAGTCTTCATCTGTCTGAGCATCTTCTGTTTCGTGTTGGCTACATGTCAATTTAAGTGCTTTTCGGATCCCCTGAGACCACTACTTAAAGATGGTAAGGATTCTCCTCATTCATCTGAATAAACCCTCATTATACTGCCTGCGAAGGTCTAGCAATGCCAGCTGAAACGTCTCTGCCTTAGATTCTACAATCCAGGTTTCTATCCAAGGTCTCCTAACTGGGTCAGAAAAACACCTTCTGTACCAATGCAGAAGTTGTTTGGTCACCAGGAGTCCTCACAAATCTAAGAGGTAAATGATAATCGTATGCAGCAAAAGCAGAGAATTTATCTCCTTGTCACATTTGTCCAATAGTAGATTTCTGGAAGTTGCCTGCAGCTCTAGGGGGATTCTTGGTTGAGTTTGATGAGTTGGGTATGACTGCAGGCTCAACTGGATTCTTTTTTCTTAGGTAAAGGGGTGAAGCCAAACACCTGCGTTGATCGATATGATGGGAAAACCCATCCCATTAGGTCCAGCTGGAGTACAGCCCATTGCTTCGTTTGTGAGTGCAGTCCAGCTGGAATGCAATGTTGTGAGAGGTAGGAAAAAGTTATGGGTGAGCTTTGATGTTACATTGGGAAATTTTCAGGTAGCCGACCGTGCCCCTATTTTGGTTGACCAGGTCTCCTCTGGGTTAGAAGGAAGCGTCACAATTAGAAATATTCCAGCTGTCAGATAAAATCACTCAGCTTTTTTTCAGTAGGAGCCTCGTTGAGCCAAGCTTGATTATCTGGGAGGAGTTTGAGCCAACTGCTAATGAGGAAGTGCTCACATTCTTTGTGGTTGGTTAAGGTCATTATCCTTATTGCAGTCAACAGGAGGCAGCCAAAATGAATTTCTGGGTGCCTGAACCCTGAGATTTCTCCATGCAAAGGTGCATTTCCAAAAACTGGGTTTTTAGAATCAAGCAAAGCGTTGGGTGGACTTGAACTACTGAACTTCCTTTCTCCAGGAAGTTCAATACTTCTCTGCAAATTCTAATGTGGCTGATGGTCTGAAAGGTTTTTGCCAATTCAAGTCAATTTTGAGTGGCCCTAATCTTTTCATCTTCTTCTTCTTCACCTTTCCTTCTTTTTTCCCTTCAAAGGGACCGTGGTATCGTAATACTTGAAAGATGCAAGAAAGGGGAAAATCCAGAATCATGTGATAATGGAGCCCTGCGACTTGATGGCAAATGTCGGATTATCCTCCATTTAGATATTACAAAATTGGGAATTATTCCAATCCGGGAAAGACATCAGAATAAATATCTATTGAAAATGGTGAAGGATGCAAAATAGTGGTAAATCCAGAACTACGTAAACATGAAAATGTAGGCTAGATCGTAGTGTTGATTCTCATCCCCTCCAATGCTGTACTCGAATAAACATTTTACCTAAACATCTTAATCTTTTCTCTTGTCTGTTCTTTTTAGAATAGAATAGAATAGAACAGAACGGAACGGAACGGAACGGAACGGAAGAATAGAATAGAATAGAATAGAATAGAATAGAATAGAATAGAATAGAATAGAATAGAATTCTTTGTTGGCCAAATGTGATTGGACACACAAGAAATTTGTCTTTGGTGCATATGCTCTCAGTGTAGATAAAAAGACAAGATATATTCATCAAGAATCATAAGGTAAATGATTACACTGGGATTAACAGTCGAAAAATAAGAAAAAGGAAAAAGAGATGGAAAATAATAGAAAACACAGGGCAAAATAGGAAACTTCATGACATTAAAGCACAAAAGAAAAGAAGGGGAAAGAAAAATAAAGAAATAGAAATGAAGAAAGGGAGAAAGAAATGAAAGAGGAACATGTTATGTACATTTAGAATTGAAATATGAATTGAAGTCAGATTTATAGATGTAATGAATGTTAGAAATAAGGTGAGATTGTGATATTAATTAAGTAATATAAAATAATGGAATACTATATGGATGTATGAATGAATTGAAATAAGTTTTAGAAATATGAATAAGTTTTACAAATGAGATGGTAATAGTTGGAATATTCTTACTTAAAATTAAGGGAATTGTAACAATTGGAATATTTTTAATTGTATTGTTGGAATTTATGTAATGATTGTGAGGTGAGAGTTCCACCTCTACGCCACCGCAACACTCCATAGCTGTTAAAACAAGCGATGGTAGCAAATTTGAAAGGCTGGATTATATGGTTAGAATCGTTGCTATCTTTGTTTCTATCCTCTCGGAATAAAAAGTTATAGCGAATTCAGTCTCCAAGCATTATTTTACAGGTAAAGTTCTCTTGCGTTGGAAGTAAAAGCACAGGAAATCAACCTAATGCCTCACAGTTGTAATCCAAGTTGCTTGTTAAAAAAACTATAGCAGTGGCTTGCAACCTTAAAACACTCAAAGAGCCATTTGGACCCGTTTCCCACAGAAAAGAAAACACCGGGAGCCACAAAATCTGGTGGGCGTGGCCAACTCGACGTCTCACGACGTCACACAATGCCACCAGTCACGCCTACCCAGCTAGTCATTAGGGCAGAGAATTAGTTGTTAAAAAACACCGGGAACCACAAAACCCTTTTGACATTTTTCTCTCCCTCCCTCCCCCCCTCTCCCTCTGTATCTCTCTATGTCCGTGATGGTGAACCTATGGCATGGATGCCACAGGTGGCATGCGGAGCCATGTTGCCTGGCACGCCAGCTCAGCTCCAGTGCGCATGTGTGCACCGGCCAACTGATTTTCGGGCCTTCTGGGTCCACCAGAAGTAGAGAAACAGGCTGTTTCCTGCATCCGGAGGGCCTGGGGGAGGGTGTGGAAGGCCCGTTTTTCTTTCTCATTCCAGATCCTCCAGATCCTCTCTATGCATCTGGGGAGGGCGAAAACAGCCTTCCCCACCCCCTCGGAGGCCCGAAACAGCCCGTTTTCCAACTCCCCAGATGCATAGAGAGGATATGGAGCCAGATGAGAAAGAAAAACAAGCCCACTAGGCTATCGCATGCCAGGAGCCAGGGGGAGGGGGGTCGCGTGCGCATGCGCGGGGCACGTAGAATTATGGGTGTGGGCACGCGCACGCACGAACCTTCCCCGCCCCCCGCCCCTTCCTGGCACATGATGGCAAAAAGATTAGCCATCACTGCTCTATGTCTCTCTCTCTTCCCCTCTCTCTGTATCTCTCTTTCTCTGCCCTGGTCACTTCTCAGTCCCCCATCATCGCCCTTACCTTTTCAGGCCAGGTGAGGGAGTGACTGGGAGGGGAGGGCAAGGGTGGGGGGCAGCCAGTGGTGGGAGGGAGCCACAGCAGAGGGCCCAAAGAGCCACATGTGGCTCTGGAGCCGCAGATTGATGACACCTGAACTGTAGGATGCAGAAGGGAGGCCAGGGTAATTCAGTGGGTAAAGGCGCTGAGCTTGTAAGCTGGAAATCTGACAGTCCGGGTTCGTGACCACGCAATGGGTAAGGAGAGGACCTGGTCCTCTCTGGCTAATGATTTTCAAATTCGAGGCCATTGAGAAAATCAGCCCCTTGTTTATCTTTCCAATGTTGAGCAAAGAGTATTAGGCGGAGATCCAGGATTGTTGGCTGGAGAAGGGAGTGGAAAAACATGTCCATCCAGCTCGGTGTGGTTGCAGGTCTCCAAGAGAAGCTCATTCTTCTTTTTTCACGGGGGAATTGAAGATCAACTTTCTGGGTTTCTCAGACTTGAGATTTCTCAGTGCCAAGGACTGACCCCAAATTCTTCTTTTTCTATTTGTTTGCTTTAAGAAGCAGTAGTGGTCCAGAATCTTTAAAATGCCTGCTTAGAGGACCTACACTCTGCTAAACGTGGATCCTGATCTGCTCACACAGAGGAATCTGAGTAAATCTATTACCTGTAAATCCTCTTTTAACGACCCCATAATCCCTTGCGGAGTAGAGTCTGGGCAACTAAATGGAGCTGAGTATTTACTGGCCGGATGCTCTTCCTGTTGCCAATGTGGAGTTTTTTTGCAGCAGATATATTCTCATTGGGCCCAGAGAGAGAAATATCTGCCTCTACCTAGGATCGAACTCACAGCCTCCTGATTGTGAGCTGAGAGCTCCACCTCTAGGCCACCGCACCATTCAAATCTCTTACCTGTAAATGCAGCTGAATAAATCTTCCACATAAGCATCTTAGTCTCTTTCTTGTCTTTCATTAGCCTTGAATGATAACTTTTTCAATGTCATGGAAATGCTGGAAGATGACACAGCAACATTCTTCAGCCCATATTTATGCAGATGGAACAACCTAAAAATTCATCTGGAGATTGGAACAACAGTTTATCTGTTGACTAGATCTTGGTTCATTCATTTGTTCAAATTATAGAAGTCTTTGCAAGAAAAATAAAGGGAGGGTGTCATAAGAAACCTTCACTTCCTGTACAATTCAATTGTGCTGATAGCACCTGGAAAGTCAGATCACAAGTCTAAAAGCCACACAACGTCCCTCTCTTGGGCCCAGGTGGATGGAAGGTCATCTAGCAAGGCTTTGGATATTGCCAACATCCAAAGATCTGTAGCACATAGGGATGGCCCTTTGAAACAAACCCATATTTTCCTGTGATGGTCCTGAAATGTAGGGCAGCATCACAATCACCAAACCATCAAGGAGTTTGGGTCTGAGGAGTCAACCCCCTAAGTCCCTCAGGATAGCTGAAGGCATAAAGAAGTCATCTACTGGCCGAATGAAAGCTATTTCCCACATCCTTGAAAGTGACGATGGGCTACCAGGGAAGGTGAGTGGTCAGGAGAAGGACTGAATGTCTTCCTTCCTCCCAGGCTTAGCTCGATAGCCATCACTGATGCGCTCCTTGCCTTCCGCAGTGACATCACGTTTCATCATCAGATTCTACTCTGAGAATTCTCTTTGCATCTCAGAATGTCCAGGGTTACCGTAGGGACAGGAGTAAACACTTTTAAATGATCCCACTTGTACTGACCACTCTTTACCGGATGCTGGCAGGTTAGAGGCAACATCCTTCTCTACCATCACTCAAAATATAATCTTTTCCCCCTGATGGCAGGTAGGAATTGGGCCATCTCACTCTTGGAAGGGATCCCTTGTTCCTCCGGAAATCTCATTGAGAGGCAAATATGGCATAACCCACACAGCACAGCTGGGGAAAGGAGAAGGTTTGGGGATGGGCTACCCAAGGGAAGGAAATAGAAATAGAAAGTAAGTCGGAAGAAAATCAGTGGGGTGAGCCATCTCTCAATCCAATTTTGGGAAGTTCTTGACTTCTTTTTCTTGGATTGTGGTCATATATTTGACCCTCTATTCAGTGGAGTTTCACATTCATTTCTCTGTGGCGTTTCAACGTTAGCAGGAATATCTATTCCTTGGTGAGGTTCCCCTATTTTTGAGTCCCCATGTATTTTTCTTTGGAAGGACCCAAAGGTCAACACAGTGTAGGTAGGGCTACATCTCTCAAACCTCTCAGGATGGGACTGAGGGCTAAACCACATGATGCCCTCAGCCTCCCCGTCTGCTTCCAAGGACGTTGTAAAAGGAAGGAAAATGCTCCTTTCTTACCCACTAGGGTCCCTTTCATTCTGGGTCAGGTGTGTGGAGGGAATGGCTTTGTGCCTGGGGGAGGAATGGGTGTTTAGCCCCTCCCGGGAGACTATGAGCACCTGGATCCAATTCAGGACCCCAGATGTTCTCTGGTCGAAACAGGGTTTCTGACTTCTGTTCTTCTTTTGATGTGTGTTTTACAGATCAGGTGTGTAACACAGAGACTCCAGAAAACCTGAGCCTTCCGACTCCAGGTTGCCCAATACTAATAGCCATACCTGCTCTAGGAAACAACCTTCCTAATCTCTCTGGAATGGCTGCACCGGTTCTGAGCAACCTTTGGATCCAGCCTCCTTTCCCCCATCTGCCTGCTCACTTGCTCGCAGGCAACGCCAGCCTGCAAAGTTTTGTGCCTCCGGGAGTGTCGCACCTCCAAACCATCCATGGGGAGCAACTGCAGCTAGCTAACCTGACACCCTGTAACCCTCCCGTCTCTACCTTTCCTCAGCCTTTCTACGCACCTCTGCCACCTCAATATCAAACTCTTCCTGGCCCTGGCACCATACAGAAGATCCCCAGACCCTCCTATCCCCAACATCGGCTTTCAGGTCATTCAGAGGCACAGGCCACCTCCGACGTGGGCCTTCAACTCGGACAGAGGTGGCCGCTCGAACTTCCTACCAGCCAACCAGCCTCTTTGCAAGGTGAGAGCTACTTGTGCAACCTAGGAATTTTGGCTCTCATTCCCACAGCGCCATACTTTAGACCCAGCCACAGATGTTGGAAGCCTGTGCCACCAATGCTGGAGGTCTTCAAGAAAGGTTAGAGCTAGAATAAGAGATGTTTCTTGAAGACCTAGATGTTTGAATATATGTTTCTTGAGTTAATTTATGAAACAGGACCAGCTGCTTGGTAGGCACAGGCCTCGGTCAAGAGCTGTCTCCATCCTCTCCTGCCTCTTCATCCACTTCCGTAGAGCTGCGAAGGAAAACTTGGTAGGAGTCACAGGCAGATTGAGCCACCAAGGCAGGATCAGCTCGGATAGTACAGTGTCCACGTCTCTTGCTCAGTTTCTCTTCTTGACTCTTTCAGAGATCAGAGCCCCTGAAGAGGAACCACAGAAGGCCCAGTCTTACCATCTTCCGGGATCTCTTGATCAGCCAAGAAGTAGCCTCCATCAGTTTGTGGGCTCACCTTTGGCTCCTTCTTCATCGTTACACTACGATTTGGAGGACATTCCTCACCTCCTTCCAGTGTTGGAAGGTGAGTGCTAAATATACTTGGTACCAGGAATTACCTGCAGGTATTGATCCTTGTTAGCCTTTGTACTACATCCTGGACTTCACGGCTTATGAAGGGAATCCATAGCTGTGAGATAGTATGGTAGAGCATCCTTGAAGAATCACCTCTTGACATCTTTCTTTCAGTGGACCAAGATCCAGGAGGACACCCGTCAGGTGCCAGTCTGAAGGCTGAGGTCCCACAGGCCTCTCGAGACCAAGAAGCATCCGAGCCAGACCCTAGCAAAAATTTTGGGCTGAATGGTGAGTGCCAAAGCATTGCAGATGGGAGGACAGTCCACCAACTGAAGGTAGATTCTTTGGAAGATGCCTGAAGCTGTAGAGTCTCATCATGCTCTTCCAAGATGTATAGAATCTTGCTGTGGGCTTTAGAGAAGACAACCCAATGAAAATTAGTCCCCATCAATAATGGACAGCAATCTAGACCTCTGCTGGCCTTGTGTTCATCAGCCTGAACCAATTTTGCTGAAAATTCCCTAGATTGCAGATTCCTTCTTCTAATACTGTGAACCAGGAATGAAGTTGCTACTTGGAGAATGCTCTGCAGAGATTGAAAACAATCATTTTTCTGTTCCTCATAGCAAAGCAGGAGCAAATGGGGAGGTGGGAGAAGTATGGGAGCTTAAAAGTAGCTCAAATTTTGTCTGAGCTACCTGGTTGGTATCCTCCAAACACAGACTTTTTTTCCTCTTTCTTTCTTTCTTTCTTTCTTTCTTTCTTTCTTTCTTTCTTTCTTTCTTTCTTTCTTCCTTCCTTCCTTCCTTCCTTCCTTCCTTCCATCCTCCCTCCCTCCCTCCCTCCCTCCCTTCTTTTCTACTTTCAGAGAGGTGGGTTCAGATTGGGCAGGAGTAGGGCCACGCATCTCCTCCTTCTGGAAGAACATGAAGGACCTCGCTTGGCAGGCTTAAACTCCTGATTGGGTTTCCTGACACCGAACAGTCTTTTTCTTCTCTCCCTTCCAGATGGTGGTCAGTTCCAGCCCTCATCAAAAGGGAAAGGGAAAAGGAAGATCCCTTGGACTGAAGAAGATCCTCCAGCAAAAAAAACCAAAGAGGAGGAGAAAACTCAGCATCAGATGCCATCTAAGGCCAGGGCAAAAGGGCCGCAGAGGAACAAACCTTGCAAACATATCTCTGCAAAGGGGGCAGCGGATGCCTCGAAATCCAAAATCGCCCCTTGTGTTCTGGAGGCTCAAGATCTCACCCAGGCAAAGATGCCTCCTGAACTTCTGACTGGGCCTGAAGAGCCAAAGGTTGTGCTTCCTGAACTCCTTCCAGAGCAGCCAGCTGAAGAAGGAGACTCTTCTTCTTCCAAGGACTCCAAGATGGGCCATGCCTCTTGCGCCGTGGAGAAGAGCCAGCCTAGAAGCCAAGACAAGCAGGAAGCAAGGAAAAACGTGAGCCTGTGTGGCACCAAAAGCAAGAAGTGCTGCCCCAAAAGAGAAGCGGAAGGAGCCCCAAAGCCAACCCCAAAGACCAACCTGGCTTTCAAACTGATGGAGTCCGTACAAGTTTTTCACCCACTGGGCAAGCAGACCGTTCCAACTCTGCCGAGCAAGAAAGGCCATTCCGTTCCACCTGTTCCAAACCATCTTATCACGGAAGCCAACCTTTTGCCTAAACCAGCATCTTATCCATCTTCCCAACCTCTGACCACTGCACCCAAGCCGCCACTCCACTTCCTACCAGCCTCCCAGCTGCATCTCCAATGCAAGCCACCAGCAGCCTCCATGTCAAAATTACCTTCACACCTTCCATCCAAACCGTCACCCCATCATCTGCCTAAGCCACAATCACAGCCTTGGCAAAAACGGTCATTAATCCCTGTGCCTACTCAGCACCCAAAGCTCCTCGGGAAGCAGGTGCCCCCTGCCACGATCCCACCTGCCCCAAAGACCTGGGATTCTGGATTTCCATGCAGCAGAGACTGGAGAACCCCGACTGCAGCTGCCGGGAAAACTACCAGTCTGGGGTCGAAGGCAGCTGGTTTAAGACCAAATGTTGGGCGCTCCGGCAACATTGCAGCACCAGCCAAAGTCCCGGTGCCTAAAGGTCCATCTTCATCGCCACCGTATAAAGGGGACACGTTCAGACCCTGGAGAATGCCACCCCCCAACCTGGAGGTCTCGCAACCCATCACGGACGAGCAAAGGCCCATTCGGGAGATGATGAAGCGAGAAGCCCAGATGGAGAGGGAGGAAGCAGCCTGCTGGACTTCGCTGGGGAGGATCAAGATCTTTGAGGAGCGGGAGAAAGAAATGGACATCTCCCTCTATTACGGTTATCCCAGCTTCGGCTGTCCTTGGAGAACGTCCACGTGGGCTTGTCCATCTGGAAGGTTGCAGGCTGGGAACGTACGACCACATTTGGGGTCAGAGTTTCGGTCATCGAGAGACTGATGCGGTTGTAAACCAAGATGTCACATGACCATATCGATTAGCAATAACGATCCCAGCACTCATGGTTGTGGTCCTCCATGGAGAATAAAGGGTTGTTAAGGAAGTGCCCATCCCAAACCAAGCAATCCAGGCTTGGTCCCTCATGGCCCTGATCCTCAAAAAGCTCAACTCACCCCACCCGCATCTCTGCCCCATGGCTGCCCTGCACCCTGTTGGCCCCAGCCCAGGAAGCCACAGCTACCCAGACCAGTTCTGGCCACAGCCCCACTGCGTTAATACCAAGGGTCCTTGTTCATCTGGCCATGGCCATCCTCTTGAATTTTTGAGCTCCCAGTTCATCCTCCCACCTGGGATGTCCCTCGTTTTAATAAACAGGCTTCAAATGGGTTTCACACACATGGCCACTGGTTGCTGCTGAGCAATTTTAGAAGGAAATGTATTTATTTGGATTTTTCCTTGATAGATTATAGTTTAATAGATCAGATATCTGAGAGTTCATTTAACATAAAGTTTACAAACAGTAGATTCTGTTTTACCATAAACGTACTGCTTTAGATTAGTTAAAACATTCTTGTTCATTGTTATTATAGTCTTATGAATTCAATTAATAATCCTACTGTGTTGTCCGGTTGTTTTGTTAATTCCGGGATTTGATTGTAATATTTAAAGTTCTCAGCGTGTTCCTTGTATTTTATATTCTGTTTTACAAAAAAAAATGTTATTTTTTTTTTTAAAAAAAATGCAGTTAAATATTCCTATCCCTCAGCAAAAGCCATCGGTTTCTGCTAAAGAGTTTAAAAATGAAATGTATTTATTTGGATTTTTTAATAAATTATATCTTAATATATGAAATATCTGAAATTAGAGTTCCTTTCTTGTAAAATTTCAAAACACTAAATTATGATTTACCATAAATGTACTTTCTTCCTCTTCTTCTTCTTCTTCCTCTTTGTCAGCCTCTGCTTTTACTGCTTTGGCTGCCATAAGAAATGGGAGGGGGAGAGCTAGGGGGCCGGGGGGGGGAAGCGTGCTGGAGGACTTTGGAAGAAACGAAACTGAATCTTTGAAGTTGCTATCGGGTCAACCGTTGTGGCATTCCTGATTGATGACGCTGCCAGACGTGCTTCCACCTGACTCTGGGAGACCTTTGGATTGGATGATTTACGATGTTCAGTGGGAGGGGATGCTTTCTATATGCACTTTTCACACTTATTGCCTTTAATTTCAGCTTTCCTTGGTTGCGTTCACTTCATTTTCTAGTAAAAGTACCTTTCTCTATAAAACATGGAGTTTGGGTCATTCTTTCCATTACTTTGAAGGAAGCACACCTGACATTAAGCTGAAATACATCTCCAGCCATCCCGGATAAACACCGAGGGGGCGGACACCAAAGTATGTCGGACCAGGAGGGTGAAGAAGACCAGATGGTAGCATCTGGTTCTACCATAACTTCATTTCAAGCAGAGAAAGAGGCTGCAGAATGGATGGAAAAACTTTGGCTGAGAGAGGAGCCTGAAGAAGCTAGATGGCCGAGAGGAGTAGGAAGGCTGCCGGACCTGGGGAGGACCCCCCAGGGAGTAACCAGCTCCAGACCCCGTAGGAGAGAGGCAGTATGGCTGCAAGAGAAAAAGGAAAGCCTCATGATGGCGCAAGCGTTGCAACTCCTCCGTGATATCGAAGAAAGCTGGAAAAGCCGTGAGTCTTACGGGTTCCTGTGGAGAAGGGAGGAGACTGCCCCAGGGGGGATCCAGAAGAGACAGCCTGTGGGGGAGAAGAAGGGGAAGCTGGGGAAGAAACATCTCAGGCTTCTGGAGCTCAAGTGGGGGATGCAGCAGCCCAGGGACCCCCAGCCTTGCAGGCCCCACCCCACAGGCGTAAAAAACCAACCCCCCCAACCAGAAAATATGATGGGAATCCGAAGACCTTGGGGCTTTTCTTGACCCAAGTGTGGAACCACATGCAGGACTGGGGGGAGGACTACTTATCAGATGCGGCTTGAGTGAGATGCGTCATGAACGTCCTAGAGGGAGTAGCCGCTGAATGGATGGTGGTCCTCCACAATAATAACTCCCCCTTGCTGAAGAACTACCACCAGTTCATGGGGGCTCTTAGGAGGCGGTTTGAAGACCACCTAGCTGAACGGAAGGCGAGACTCAGAATGAAGGGTATCCTGCAGGGCCGGAGATCAGTGGCAGAATACACCCAAGAATTTCACGAGCTGGCACCCTACATGACAAGGTAGTCAGAAGCAGCTCTACTGGAGAGTTTCAAGGATGGGCTGAATGAAGAAATATACAAGGACTGTAGAGGACGGGGGGTCAATTGTTCATGCAATTGATTAACGAAGTACTGCATGAGCACCTGTATAAGGGGGTACTGGTCTACTTGGATGACATTCTTATCTACATGAGAACATGGACGACCATGTGAAGTTGGTGCGAACGGTCCTGAAAAAACTCAGGGCTGCTGAACTATATGCCAAACTTTCTAAGTGTGAGTTCCACCAAAGCAGAATTGACTATCTTGGGTATCGCATATCACATGAGGGGACAGAGATGGACCCTGGAAAGGTTCGGGCCATATTGGAATGGGCCGCGCCACGCACCCGCAAACAACTACAGAGTTTCCTGGGATTTGCTAACTTCTATAGACAGTTTATCCCCTCGTTTGCAAAAATTGTGCTGCCAATAACAAATCTTCTGAAAACTAAAGGTGAAGTAAAACCAAGACCCTCACGACCCCTTGAATGGACTATGGACTGTCAAGCGGCCTTCAAAAAATTGAAACGGTTGTTTGCTGCTGAACCAGTCCTCAAACATCCGGACATGGAAGAACCTTTTGTAGTACAGGCTGACGTGAGCGACGTGGCCGTGGGAGAAGTACTTCTGCAGAAGAACGCAGAAGGGGAATTACAACCCTGTGCTTACAAGTCCCGTAAATTGTCAGAAACCGAGAGGACATGGGCCATATGGGAAAAGGAAGCTTTTGCAGTGCAGTGGGCATTGTTAATGTGGAGACAATTTCTGGAAGGAGCAAAGCATCCTTTTGAAGTTTGGACTGACCATAAAAACCTGGAGGCGTTGAAAACACTGCGTAAACTGTCACCAAAGCAAGCTCGTTGGGCCCAGCACTTCAACCGTTTTAATTTCACTCTACAATACCTTCCTGGTGGAAAGAACTTCATGGCGGATGCACTTTCCAGATTGCCTCAATACAACAGCACCAAGGAGGAAGTGGTTCGTCCTATCATCCCTTCGACACAACTAGCAGCACCAATGACTACCAGAGCGCAGGCAAAGGCCGATTCAGCCCACTCGGGCGAGTTACTTCAGAAACTGAAAGAAGCCTTGAAAACTGACGAATGGTTTAAAACCCACTCAAATGAATGTACACGCCGTGATGGTCTAGCTTGGATTGGGGCGAAATTGTATGTTCCTGTCAGTTTAAGAGTAACAGTGTTGCAGTACGCTCATGACGCCAAGGCGGCAGGACACTTTGGATTTGTTAAAACTCTACATCTCGTTAAAAGACAATTTTGGTGGCCTGCACTCAAAAAGGACATAGAGGCATATGTGGCTAGTTGTCCGGTATGTGCCTCAGCTAAGAGACCTCCGGGGAAGCCGCCTGGTTTACTTCAGAGTGTGGCAAGGCCGAATGCCCCTTGGAAAGAGATATCCATGGATTTTATTGTTGACCTACCAGAAAGTGAAGGGTGCACAGTCATTTGGGCAGTAACGGATTTGTTTTCCAAACAAGTACACTTTATCCCCTGTTCAAAAATCCTTTCAGCTAAAACCCTTGCAAAATTGTTTATTCGTCATGTTTATCGATTACATGGGGCTCCAAATGTATAATTTCGGACAGGGGTGTACAATTTACTTCCAACTTTTGGAAGGAGTTTTTAAGGTTGATAGGCTCCACCCAGGGGTTAAGCTTCACCCACCACCCCCAGACTAATGGGGCTTGTGAGAGAACCAATGCCGTGTTAGAACAGTACTTGAGATGTTACGTAAGTTACCAGCAAGACAACTGGGTGGACTTATTGCCGCAATTTGCAGAGGTGGTGTACAATAACTCCATACATAGCAGCACCGGGTTCACTCTGTTTAAGGTAGCGTCTGGTCAGGAGTTTGTGCCGATCCCCGAGCGACCACAGGATAACCCGCAGAACCCCTCTTTGATTGAGTGGATCGAACAGTTATGGGGTACTTGGGCAGTAACTTGAAAAGCTTTAGATGACGCACACCGAGCACATAAAACCCAGGCTGAAAAAAAAGGTCCCTGGCACATGTGTACAAAGTGGGTGATGAGGTTTATCTTTCCACCAAATATTTACAGACTTCCCAGAAATCAAAAAAGCTTGGACCCAAGTATGTGGGTCCTTTCCTAATCACTAGACTCATTAACCCAGTAACAGTTGAATTGGAATTGCCAAAAATTCTGAGACGAATCCACCCTGGCAACTTTAAGCCTGGCAGACTTCAACTGCCACAATTCCCCAGCCAGCAAAGCATTGTGGGAGTTGAAGTCCTCCGGGCTTAAAGTTGCCAAGGTTGGAGAGCCCTGATCTAGGACAATGTACCACAGCCATCTTCTCATGGCTTACTCACTGTGGCCATCTTGGCGCAGCAAACTCGCCAGAGGACAACTCGTCACAGCCTGCTTGCCACGGGACAAGTCACTACAGACAATTCCACGAGGGATAACTCAATGCAACCTATGTTATCCACCACTGTTCCTTCGGCATTGTTTCCATCGACAAAAGATGGATAATTTTTTTTTTCATGTGGAGTTATCCCGAATGGAACTTCCCGTGTTGAGTTGACCGTGGCAAGATGGCCACGGTGAGTGTGCTGTGGACGAATTGTTCCATTCCACCCTCAGATGTCCTCAGCTGCACCGATCTTGTAGAATCTGCTGCCCTCCACTCTATTTCCTCTTCTCTGCCCTGAGAAAAAAAAAACAACCCACGGAACTTTGATTTTAAGATTCGGTGATTTGAAAGGTTTTGTAATCCTAGAAATCCGTGCAGGAAGACAAACGGGCAAGGCCACGCATGCCAGGCGAAATGGCTTTGCATGCCACTTTGGGCACGTGTGCCATAGGTTCGCCATCACGGATATATAGTAACAAAATTCCATTTTTTTTGCTCCAGGTCTTTTCCCATTAGACCCAAAAGGAAAAACATCTTTTTCTAACCATGTTGCTCTGAAGCTGATGAAATACTTTCCTTCCTTCACATGGACAAAACAAACACCGACTATTTACAAAACAAATATTTTCCTTCTGGCAGTGGAAAATTTTGGCACAACTTACACCCCCCAATTTTTTTTAAAAAAAATGTGGACAAGGGGCAGCCGTGGTTTTTGTATAAATTGGAAGAGCAAGTTTCTTGCTGACTTCAGAGAGAGAAGCCAGTCTTTGTTCTTCCTCCCTACCAAGACTTTCTCGCGTCTTCCCCCCCAAAAAACAAAATGGTAAGTTAAATTTCTTTTTCTTTGCAACCGCAGCTCAATTGAACTTTTTTTTTTTTTTTAATTTGATTTATATGCCGCCCTTCTCCGGAGAGTCAGGGCGGCTTACAGTGCGTTAAGCAATAGCCTTCATACTTTTTGTATATTTATACAAAGTCAGCTTATTGCCCCCACAATCTGGGTCCTCATTTTACCTACCTTAGAAAGGATGGAAGGCTGAGTCAACCTTGAGCCTTGGCGAGATTCGAACCTGCAGTAATTGCAGGCAGCTGGTGTTAAATTACAGTGCTCTGTCTGTTGAGCTATCCAGGCTCCTGATGTGAAAAGGGAATGGCTGGAAGAATGAAGTGGCTCCTTTGGGACAGCTACTCTCTTGCAGCTGAACCCAGAACCGTAGCTGTAAGAGGACAATTCTGTACATTATTAAGATTAAATAAAGACAGAAATATATGAAGATCAAATCAGATGTCTATGGAGACTCTCAGTCGTCCAGGTCATGGTTGTCCCAAAGGTGCTTTTTCAAGAGGCAACTGGACTTTCTGGTTTCTCTTTGAAGACGTTTTGCTTCTCATCCAAGAAGCTTCTTCAGCTCTGACTGGATGGTGGGGAAT
The DNA here is from genome assembly GCF_059756535.1 of Pantherophis guttatus. Classification (NCBI taxonomy): domain Eukaryota; kingdom Metazoa; phylum Chordata; class Lepidosauria; order Squamata; family Colubridae; genus Pantherophis; species Pantherophis guttatus. The sequence continues at coordinate 2,361,393 of NC_142071.1, forward strand.
GGAAGGATTTGTACACTTTGCAGGCAGCTGGTCATGAAATCCTCCCATTGCCCATCATCCAGTCCAGGGGTGGGTTCTAAATTTTTTTATTACTGGTTCTGTGGGTGTGGCTTATTTTGTGGGTGTGGCTTAATGGTCATGTGACAATTCTTTAGGATCTAGCAGAGGTACTGGTCTACCAGGCATTTAACTGCTTGCAGAGCTGTACCGGTCTACTCATTTGTTTTTGGAGGCACCAGTCTACTCATTTGTTTTTGGAGGCACCGGTCTACTCATTTGTTTTTGGAGGCACCGGTTTACCAGCACACTGCCTTTTAACACTGATCAGCTGTAGGGCGGCCCTTTGAAGCCCCCCGGCAAGAGTTTAAACGGTTTATTTCCTTCTAGCCAATCAGCTGGGGCTCAGGAGGCAGCAATAGATTGGGGGTGGGGCCAAATAAAAGGTAAGAATAACGTGGAGGGGCTGGGGGGCAGGAGGGCAGAACCGGTTTGGTGACATCATATCATCACCGCTCCCGGCTCGGCAGAACCGGGCTGAACCAGGAGGAACCCACCACTGATCCAGTCAGAGCTGAAGAAGCTTCTTGGATGAGAAGCGAAACGTCTTCAAAGAAAAACCAGGAAGTCCAGTCGCCTCTTGAAAAAAAGCTCCTTTGGGATAGATGTTTCTTTAGAACTCCTTAGAGAGAAAAGGGACAAAACAAAATATTCACACAACCAATTAATAGCATTTTGTAGTGTTTGGGGGATGGAAGTAATATCCAAAATTCCCTGGGGTACTACATGGGCAAGGAGTCTTGCATTTTGTTTGTTTTCAGGTTATTACGTGCTATTAACTGTAGATAAGCAAAAGCACGAGTTAATTATTGCGTGGGCCACATATCAATTCTGGAATAAAGAGTTAGGATTGTCACATCAGGGGTAGGAGAAGGTATGAAAAGGGACATCTCCCTCCATCTCTGGTGGGGTCAATCAATGGAGGGTTTTGTCTCTGGAGGGGAGAAGGACGGAAAGACGTTGCACAGTGAGGACTATTAGGGATATGAAAAAAGGGCCGAGATATTCGGGTATCCTAGATTGTGTGCAGCTGACAAAAAGAGGGGAGGGAGATGTTCCAGGGTGACCCTCTTATGCAACAGAGACCAAACTGCACATTGCACAAGATGGTAAACTTAAGCCAAAGAGCTTTTTCTAAAGTCCATGGACAACATCGCATTATCAAAGAGGACTTTTGTAAACCTTTGAACAGGCAGCTGCTCCACCAACTACTAAGTTCTCCGATGGCCTTTTCTTGTTTTCCTTTCTTTCCAGAAAGTTTTCTTCCTCCTGATCATCTTCTCTATCGTGCTGGCTACGTGTCAAGGATACTGTATGACGACTCTTATGCTCCCTAAGTATAAAGATGGTAACCTACCTCCTTATTCATCTGTACAAATTGCAAAGGTCTCATCATGCCAGGAGAAATGTGGATTAAATGTTGATCCAGGTTTCAGTCCAAAGTCTCCTAACTGGGCTAAGAAACACCTTCCGTATTAATGCAGAAGTCTTTGGGTCAACAGGGGTCCTTTCAAAGCTCATAAATAAATTGAAATGAAATAAAATGGTATGCAGCAAATGCAGAGAATATACAGGTAGTCCTCAATTTACAGCTACAATTAAACCCAAAATTTCTGTTGCTAAGTGAAAGAGTTGTAAAGTGAATTCGGTTCTCATTTTATGGCCTTTCCTGCCACAGTTCTTTCGTGAACCCCTTCAGTTGTGAAGTTAGTGAAACATTTTTAAGTGAACCTGGCTTCCCCGTTGAGTCTGCTTGTTGGAAGGCAGGAAAAAATGACCACGTGACCCCCAGGACATAATAAATCATAAATATGCATCTCAATTTTGATCACGTGACTATGGGGATGCTTCAGTGGTCGGAAGGGTGAAGAAGGGTCATAAGTCATTTCATCCAGTGCCGTCGTAACTTTGAAATCTCACTAAACAAACTGTTGTAATTCATGGACCACCTGTATCTGTCCATTAGGAGATTGGTACTGTACTTTGTCTGTGATCTGTCCCCATCTACACACACACACAAACACAGCCAGCCGAGGGTTAAGAAAGTACTTGGCACGCACACAGGTCGTTATCTCAAACTTGGCAACAATATAAGCACTGTCTGCCAAGAGCTTTACTGCAACAGATAACATAAAATTACATACGCATTGCAAATAGTCCAGCAAAACAATATCCCTTCGGCAGCTTCAGATGTTGTTCAAGTGACTAGCCAAAGTTAGTTTTTGTTCGTCACAGAGTTTTACCAGCCACCACCCTCTCTTATATAGTCTCTGGGGTGTGGTCCAGTGACTCAGTTCTAATCCCTAGCACGCCTCCTTAACTGCTGCAACCATTTATCACGCCTTCGTTGGCGTGCATCCAGGAACGACGGCTCTTCTTCCTCGCTCTCATCCGAGACACCTGGCTCCTGGCTAATCTCCTCTCCCTCGGCCGGCACCTGAGACAGTGCCAGAGGGGAGGGGCCTGGAGAGGGAGGCCTGGCTGACTCCTCTCCCTCATGTTCAGAGCCTTCTTCCTCCGATGAGATAGGCTCAGAGGGCGGGGCCACAACAGTCTGTTAGTAGTTTTCTGAGAGGAGCCTTCAACCCTAGTAGAAGGTTTCTCCTCGCAGGTTGACAATTTTGAGTGCAGTTGCAAAGTTCATCTTGACTTTTTTTCCCTTAGGCAAAGTGGTGCCGCATACCACGTGTCCTGGTAATGGGAAAAATCATCTCGTAGGCTCCGTCTGGTACTCAGGGCATGGCTTGCGTTGTGAGTGCAAACCGAATGAATGGATGTGTTGCGAAACGTGAGTAAAGGTTCCGAGCAACACTCAGATCTTTTAATTTTCTCACGTCTTCTCCTAAGATTCATGGATACATATAACACTTTGTACCTAGGTCTGATGCAACAGTGGAATCTATGACACTGCCTCCCAACCTTTAGGGCACCAGGGACCGGAGAGAGGTTTTTCCGTGAACCAGAAGGTGAGTAGCTTCCTACAGATGGGGCTTTGCTTGTTTCTGCGGCCCAGTTTCTGGCATGCCACGGACCGGTGCTGGTCCATGGACCAAGGCTTGGGGACCTCTGACCTAGCACGCTGCTCGAAGAAGAGGATGAGACTGAGCGGAAATAAGAGGCAATATTAGGACATACCTTGTAGTGATAGGAATGGGAAAGTGTAATTGCCTTTCTGCCTTTATTGCATTTGTAGAAAGTCAACCAGCAGCCCTATTGGTCTCTCCTGGGTGTAAGGGGGAGGTGAGGTGGAGAGGGGAATATCCTTCCAGCGGATGTTAGCCAGGCCCCTTTAAGATTTCGGAAAAACAGTGGGATAGGGTGAGATTGATGGGAATGCTTGGTGGTGGATTGTTAGGGTTGATTATGGTGCCAGGTTTTTACAATTTGTGTTTTCAATACATACACTTACATTAATTGTTGGCTGGTATCCAACCTTTGACATTTATTTATTCATTAGTTAGATTTATATGCCGCCCTTCTCCAGAGGGCGGTATATAAATGCGTTAAGGCGGCTTACAATGCGTTAAGCAATAGCTGTCGTACCTTTGTATATACCTGCTTAGTGCGGCTTTCGCTACCCCCTAAGCGGTGTTCTTTTTTATACAAAGTCAACTTATTGCTCCCTCAATCCGGGTCCTCATTTGACCTACCTCGAACGGATGGAAGGCTGAGTCAACCTTGAGTCTGGTGAGATTCGAACTAGCAGTAATTGCAGGCAGCTGGCAACTAAGTGGTACTTTAACAGAATAGAATAGAATAGAATAGAATAGAATAGAATAGAATAGAGTAGAGTAGAGTAGAGTAGAGTAGAGTAGAGTAGAGTAGAGTAGAGTAGAGTAGAGTAGAATAGAATAGAATAGAATAGAATAGAATAGAATAGAATAGAATAGAATAGAATAGAATAGAATTTTTTATTGGCCAAGTGTGATTGGACACACAAGGAATTTGTCTTGGTGCGTACAGTATGCTCTCAGTGTACATAAAAGAAAAGATACGTTCATCAAGAATCATAAGGTACAACACTTAATGATATCTCAGGTTTCAAGGCCATGTGTGGTTTTATCATAGCTTCTAGCCATATGCGAATTTTCTTCCAATACTTTTTTGCTTTTTCAATGCTGAGCAAGCAATATTATGTGGCGACCCAGAATTCTTGGGTGCAGAAGAGAGGAGAGAAACTGAGGCTGGCAACACCTTGTCTGAATCTACCTTCCTCCCAGGAAGACTCAATAGTTCGCTGCAGGTTCTAAGGTGGCAGATGATCTTAGACTCAGAGGTCCTTACCGATGAGGTCCAACTTTGACTGACCATACCTTCTTCTTCTTCTTTCCATCAGAGATATGGTGCTGTCGCCCATCATCTGGGATGCATCACAGTGGAAAATCCAGAATTACGTCAATATGATTTCGAGAACATCCACGATACATTACAGCGCTGTTAAGCTTGTTAGATTCTCCTCTCTTCATACGAGTGAATTTGAGTCAACCTTTTCTGTTTAAGTGAACCTGAATAAATCCCTCCTCTCTATATTTTTTCTTCTCTTTTTGTTTTATTAAATAACAGCCATGTTAAAGACAGAAACATGGGAACAGGAATTCTATAGGACATATGACCACCGTTGGTGTCTCACCCCTTCACACAGAGCAGAGGTGGAGAGCTATGGCCCCTATGTGCATTGTGGACTTCAACTCCCAGAGTTCCTCAGCCAGCTATGAAAGTCCATAGGTCATAAAAAGGCCACCGCTGACATTGAGGAATCGTAACAGATAACTCACATGTAAATAAAGCTGAATATCTCTCTCAAATAAGCATCTTAATCTTTGATATTCTTTGAAGTCCATTCCTCTCCTATGAAGCAGGATACCTGAAGAAGGAATTTCTGCCTCAGTCATGAATTTGATGTGCCCTGACATATTCTGGTCTTTACTCCCACCATTCTAGAATCCATGAATTCACTTGCATTGAAGATGCAACGGGGAATTTAGAAGATTAGAAATTGGGATTAAATAACTGCAGTGGTGGACAGCTAAGAGAAGTTCCCAGGTGTACACCATCTAATAGTTGTGCTAGGGACTTGCATTCAAACAGCTTAATAGCTGCAGGTTGGCCCTCATGGACTCCTCCACTTCCCAGAGAATGATATAAATCTTCAAATAACCAAAGGACTATTATGCACCTTCCTGATGGTAGCAAAAAATTTTAGATTTCACCCCTGGAGGGGGCCCCTTTAGGACAGTCACACTTTCACAGCAAAATCATCCGACAGGGTTGCAACCGTGGGGGAAAATAATAGGAGGTTCATTCTGTATGTTATTTGGATAAAATAAAGATAGAAATAACAGAAAGAAATGACGATTGAATGCCATCAGATACAGTTTCTTTAAAACTTCAGAAGTGTGGTTTTTTTTGTGATATGTGGAGTGAATTTAACATCCAAACTTTCCTGGGGTACTATGTGGGCCAGGATTCTTGAGTTTGGTTTTCCTTCTAGCTATTTAGTAGGATTAAAAGTAGATACACAAATGCAGGAACAGTGGCAGAAGGCATGAAAAAGTAGCAGATCCCACCAATGTGAGGATAAGGCACATTTCCGCCCATCTATGGTGGGCTCAATCCCAACAACATCAATGGAGAGAGAGATATTCAAGTATTCTGGAGGAAGATGTTCCAGGTTGACCCTGTTGGGTAATAGAGTTCAAATGCCCACTTGCACAATTTTGTAAACTTAACCTAGAGGGCCTTTTCCAAAGTTCATGAACAACATCATATTATGAAAGAGGACATTGGAACCTTGAACAGAAAAGTCTCTTACAAGAGATCCGTTGGGGGAATATGTAGCTCACCTTGAGCAGGGCCAGAGAGCAAGTGGGCAGGATTAATGCAAGACAGAAACCCCTGAGATTGTCACCCACAAGGAGCCTGCAGGGAAAGCCATATCAAGAGAGGACATTCCTGAGGCTCTCAAATGCCCCATTCTGGCTTGGGAGTCCCTGGGAAAGACTGAGAGTGAATCCCACTTCTGAGAGGGCAGTAGACCTGGTGGTCTGCTATCTTGAGTACTCAATATGGATAGGGGGCCTTTTGTGTAGAGGTGGGTTTCAGCAGGTTCTGACCGGTAGAAGAAATTTTGAGAAGTTCAAAGAACCGGTAGCAAATTGGCCCCACCCCCAACTATTCTCTGCCTCCCAAGTCCCAGCTGATCAGAACGAAATGGGGATTTTGCAGTAATCTTCCCCTGGATTGGGGAGGGAATGGAGATTTTATAGAATCCTTCCCCTGCCATGCCCACCAAGCCACGCCCACCAAGCCATGCCACACCCACCAAGCCATGCCCACAGAACTGGTAGTAAAAATTTTTGAAACCCACTACAGGGCCATAGCTCTCCACCTCTGCTCTATGTGAAGGGATGAGACACCAACAGTGGTCATCCGTCCTATAGAATTCATGTTCCCATGTTTTTGTCTTTAACATTTATTCTTATTTAATAAAACGAAAAGAAGACAAGATATTGAGAGGAGGGATTTATTCAGGTTCACTTAAACAGAAAAGTTTGATTCAAATTCACTCGTATGAAGAGAGGAGAATCCAACAGGCTTAACAGCGCTGTAATGTATCATGGATGTTATCGAAATCATATTGACATGTTTCTGGATTTACCACTGTTATGCTTCCCAGATCTCTCTGTTGGGAAAAAAAAGAGGGGTGAGGAGGATGAGGAAGAAGAAGAAGAAGAGGGTATGGTCAGTCAAAGTTGGCCTTCATCGGTAAGGACCTCTGAATCTAAGATCATCTGCCACCTTAGAACCTGAACCAAACTATAGACTCATCCTAGGAGAAAGGAAGTTTCAGCCAAGATCTGATTTGATTCCAAACACCCAATTCTTGGACATCCTCCCTGGCATAGAGAAACCTCAAGGTTGGGACACATAGGATTTGATTTTGGATGGTCCCGTGTTGGATTGTGATATGGATAGGGAGCTTCTTGGAGAAATGCAACCATGGCCAGCAGGATGGACAAAACGAGGATTCCCCAGTCCTGATTGGCCAGGAAAAGGAAGGGAAGCAAGGAGAAATCCTCCTTCTTGCCAGCCTCAGTTTCTCTACTCTCTTCTGCACCCAACAATATTGGGTCCCTACATAACGTTGCTTGCTCAGCATTGGAAAGATAATGAACGTAAGCTGCCCACCATTTCCTTTAGGTAAGTTGGGAAGCCTATAAATTTTATAAGTAAGGAAGTAAATATTTCAGAAAGACAAACATCTAGCTCAGGGGTGAGCAACTGTGGCCTTTTTACAACCTGTGGACTTCAACTCCCAGAATTCCTGAGACAGCTTGCCAAGCTGAATTCTGGGAGTTGAAGTCTACAGGTTGTAATAGGGCCACAGTTGCCCACCCCTGATCTAGCTCAACTTCTCAATGGCCTCCAAAGTCAATATAATGAGCCAGAAAGCAGCAGGCCACCTATTAACCCAGATTAGCTATGGGGAACTATCATGAAATATTTATTGAAACCATTGATCATCTAAGAATGAAAAAGGCCAACAGTTAAGGCAGCATCATAGCACAATTAATGTAAGTGTGTGCATTGAAAACACAAATTGTAAAAACCTGGCACCATAATCAACACTAACAATCCATCCCAAGCATGCTCATCAATCTCACCCTATCCCACTGTTTTTCCGAAATCTTAAAGGGGCCTGGCTAACATCCGCTGGAAGGATATTCCCCTCTCCACCTCACCTCCCCCTTACACCCAGGAGAGACCAATAGGGCTGCTGGTTGACTTTCTACAAATGCAATAAAGGCAATTACACTTTCTCATTCCTATCACTACAAGGTATGTCCTAATATTGCCTCTTATTTCCGCTCAGTCTCATCCTCTTCTTCGAGCAGCGTGCTAGGTCAGAGGTCCCCAAGCCTTGGTCCACGGACCAGCACCGGTCCGTGGCATGCCAGAAACTGGGCCGCAGAAACAAGCAAAGCCCCATCTGTGGGAAGCTACTCACCTTCTGGTTCACGAAAAAATCTGTCTCCGGTCCCTGGTGCCCTAAAGGTTGGGAGGCAGTGTCATAGATTCCACTGTTGCATCCGACCTAGGTACAAAGTGTTATATGTATCCATGAATCTTAGGAGAAGACGTGAGAAAATTAAAAGATCTGAAAGTTGCTCGGAACCTTTACTCACGTTTCGCAACAAAGCAATCCATTTGTACGGCACTCACAACGGAAGTTACCCATGGACCAGGTGGACCCAAAGAGATGCTCTCTCCCGTCATGCATGTCAGGACATGTGCTAGGCGGCACCTCTTTGCCTAAGGGAAAAAAGTCAAGATGAACTTTGCAACTGCACTCAAATTGTCAACCTGCAATGGGAAACCTTCTAGTAGGGTTGAAGGCTCCTCTCAGAAATCTACTAACAGACAAAGGACAGTACCAATCTACTAAGGGACAAATACAGCTAGTCCACGAATTTCAACAGTTTGTTTAGTGAGAATTCAAAGTTACAACGGCACTGGATGAAATGACTTATGACCCTTTTTCAACCTTCTGACCATTGAAGCATCCCCATAGTCACGTGATCAAAATTGAGATGCATATTTATGACGGTTGAAATGTCCTGGGGGTCATGTGGTCAATTTTTTCTGCCTTCTAACAAGCAGACTCAATGGGAAAGCCAGATTCACTTAACAAACCATCCCGTTAACTTCACAACCGAAGGGATTCATTTAAGAAGTATGGCAGCAAAGGTCATAAAATGAGACAAAATTCACTTAACAACTCTTTCACTTAGCAACAGAAATTTTGGGCTTAATGGTGGCTGTAAATTGACAACTACCTGTATAATATATATATATTCGAGAATATATATATTCGAGAATATATATATATTCTCTGCATTAGCTGCATACTATTTTATTTTATTCCATTTCATTTATGAGCTTTGAAAGGACCCCTGTTGACCCAAAGACTTCTGCATTAATACGGAAGGTGTTTCTCAGCCCAGTTAGGAGACTTTGGACTGAAACCTGGATCAACATTTAATCCACATTTCTCCTGGCATGATGAGACCTTTGCAATTTGTACAGATGAATAAGGAGGTAGGTTACCATCTTTATACTTAGCGAGAACAGTATTTGCAATACAGTGTCCTTGACACGTAGCCAGCATGAGAGAGAAGATGATCAGAATGAAGAAAACTTTCTGGAAAGAAAGGAAAACAAGAAAAGGCCATCAGAGAACTTAGTAGTTGTTGGAGCAGCTGACTGTTCAAAGATTTACAAAAGTCCTCTTTGATAATGCGATGTTGTCCATGAACTTTAGGAGAAGCCCTTTAGCTTAAGTTTACAAGTTTGTGCAAGTGTGCAGTTTGGTCTCTGTTGCACAAGAGGGTCAACCTGGAACATCTCCCTTCCCTCTTTGTGCCAGCTGCACACAATCCAGGATACCCGAATATCTCAGCCATTTTTTCATATCCCTAGCAGTCCTCACCCTGGAACGTCTTTCCGTCCTTCTCCCCTCCAGAGGCAAAATTGCTGGGATTCACCCCACACAGTGAAGGGAAATATGCCTTACCCAGATACATCCGTTTCTGCTCCTTTTTCGGGCCTTTTCCCACCTGCGATGCTTTGTCCATCGTGACTCTGTGCCCCTGAGTTGTCATGCCCCTCACACTAAAAGTGCATTTCGGTATTTGTGTCTCTGTCATTAATCCTTCCAAATAGCTAGAAAATAGACTGCTTTGAAGCCCTTGTCCCAAAATTAGACCATCAACCTCTGGATTTTAAACACATCCCACTCACCCCAAAATGCCACTAATTGGTGTTGCAAATAGTTCTTTCTGTCCTATCTCTCTTTTGGAGTTCTAAAGAAACATCTGATGGCGTTTTATTTCTTCCTGCATTTCTATCTTTATTTGATCTAAATAACATACAGAATGAACCTCTTATTATTTTCCCCAAACTTACAACCTTCTACGGTGACTTTCTAAGGTGGGCTTTAGTTGCAAATGAAGAACAAACCATTTTACTTACCATCTTGGCTTCGGGGGAGACCCAGGAAACTCTTGATGGGGAGGAAGGACAAGGAGCCGCACTTCTCTCTGAGGCCACAAAGGAATCTGCTCCTCCAATTTAAATGAAAACCCAAGACCGCCCCTTCTGCAATTTTCTTTAAAAAAATATTCTGAGCGAAGGTTTTGGCAAAATATCCACTTTCAGAGGGAGAACATTTGCTTTACAAATAGTTTTGTGTTTGTTTTGCAGATGTGATGAAAGAAGAGCATTTCATCAGCTTCAGATCCACCTGGCTAGAAAAAGACCAAATGATGGAGAGATTGAAGATCTCCAGCAGAATGTGAGAAATTGAAATGGCCAGATGTGCAGCCTCCAGCCCAGCTTCCCCCAAGATGCCCCCTACCCATATTGAGGACTCAGGATAGTAGACCACCAGGTGATGCTGTCCTCTCGGAAGTGGGATTCAGTCTCAGTCTTTCCCAGGGACTCCCAAGCCAGAATGGGGCATTTGAGAGCCTCAGGAATGTCCTTTCTTGATATGGCTTTCCCTGCAGGCTCCTTGTGGGTGACAAGAAGGCATGAAAAAGTGGCAGATCCCACCAATGTGAGGGTAAGGAAACATCTCAGCCCATCTGTGGTGGACTTAAATCCCAACAACATCAATGGAGAGAGAGATATTCAAATATTCTGGAGGAAGATGTTCTCAGTTGACCCTGTTGGGTAATACAGTTGAAATGCACACTTGCACAAGATTGTAAACTTAACATAGAGGGCCTTTTCCAAAGTTCATGAACAAAGTCATATTATGAAAGAGGACATTGGAACCTTTAAGAGAAAGATCTCGTAACTATTTGTCTAAAGATCTAAAGAGGACGAGACTATTTGTAAAGCAAATGTTTTCCCTCTGAAAGTGGATATCTTTACACAACTTTCAGTCAGAATATTTTTTTAAAGAAAATTGCAGAAGGGGCAGTCTTGGGTTTTAATTTAGATTAGAGGAGCAGATTCCTTGCTGGCCTCAGAGAGAAGAGGTGCTCCTTGTCCTTCCTCCCTACCAAGAGTTTCCTGGGTCTCCCCTGAAGCCAAGATGGTAAGTAAAATGGTTTATTCTTCGCTTCCAACCGGAGCCCAATTTCCTTGGATGTGAGAAGGGAAGGGCCGGAGGAATGAGGGGGCCCTTTGGGACAGTCACTGTACCAGGTCGTAACTGTGGGGAAAGTAATCAGAGGTTCATTCTGTATGTTATTTAGATCAAATTAAGATAGAAATACAGGAAGAAATCAAACTTTTGGAGTTTCTTTAGAACTCCAAAAGAGAGATAGGACAAAAAGAACTATTTGCAAAACCAATTAGTTGCATTTTGGGGTGAGTGGGATGAGTTTAAAATCCAGAGGTTTATGGTCTAATTTTGGGACAAGGGCTTCAAAGCAGAGTGAACTTTTCAGCTATTTGGAAGGATTAATGACAGATACACAAATACCGAAATGCACTTTTGGTGTGAGGGACATAAGAACTCAGGGGCACAGAGTCAAGATGGACAAAGCATCACGGGTGGCAAAAAACCCTGAAAAAGGAGCAGAAACAGATGTATCTGGGTAAGGCATATTTCCCTTCACTGTGTGGGGTGAATCCCAGCAATTTAGCCTCTGGAGGGGAGAAGGACGGAAAGACGTTCCAGGGTGAGGACTGCTAGGGATATGAAAAAATGGCTGAGATATTCGGGTATCCTAGGTTGTGTGCAGCTGGCAAGAAGAGGGGAGGGAGATGTCCCAGGGTGACCCTCTTGTGCAACAGAGACCGAACTGCACACTTGCACAAGATTGTAAACTTAACCCAAAGGGCTTTTCCTAAAGTTCATAGACAACATCGCATTATCAAAGAGGACTTTTGTAAAACGTTGAACAGTCAGTTGCTCCAACAACTGCTAAGTTCTCTGATGGTCTTTTCTTGTTTTCCTTTCTTTCCAGAAAGTTTTCATCATCCTGATCTGCTCTTTCATGCTGGTTACGTGTCGAGAAGAATGTATTGGGTCTACTTATCCTCCTGAGTATAAAGATGGTAACCTACCTCCTTATTCATCTGTACAAATTGCAAAGGTCTCATAATGTCAGGAGAAATGTGGATTAAATGTTGACCCAGGTTTCAGTCAAAAGTCTTGCGACCAGGTAGTGAAGCCAACTTACAGCCAAACAGTTGTGGAAATGAAGGAGAGATTCCAAAAACAAGCAGGTCAAAATTCCCACCAAAGTCAGGGGCCTCTGCCGAGGTTTGTCAACAAGTCCGGTGGTCCGTGTTTCAGGGCTTGGAAGGAGACGCCACAGGAATAGTCCAAGCCAGGAATGCTTGGGGGGCAAAGGTCAGTATTGACCGTCTGTCAGGTTTCGATGCTATCTCAAAATAAATGAACTTCCAAACTGCCAGTCTTTAAGGAAATTTTCTCTTTATTCGAGCACAGCAACCTGATCCTGACTCTTCGCGGTCAATACCTACCTGTGCCCCCCAATCCCTCCCTTTCCGATCCCCAATTCTCTACTTCTCATTGGCTATCTTCCAAGTCACTCTCCTGATTCCTTTTCCGTCAGTTCACAGGAATGTTTCCCCCCTCCTCATCTCCAAGGAGACCGAATCTTCAAAGGGATTTAGCAGGCAAAAGTTCAGGCTTCATCCTCCCTTTTCTATGTCAGTGCCGAGACGCTGACGGCAAGGGGTCTTTTTCAGTGAAGCTAGCCATGAACAAGCTTCAGACTAACCTTCCAGGGAATGGCCAATTAGTCCATCCGACAGATCACCGGCTGCTGCAAACACGAACATGAATGCTCTTTGCAACCGAATTAAATCCACGAGCTGCAGAGTTCCAGAAACACAAACAACCATCTGGCCATGATCCACACACCTTACGTCCAGCAGCACCTCCCTCTGCCTGCCCCAATCGGTGCCACCCATTAAGTGGGGCGGGGCCTTTTCCCCATCAATCTGGCAGATCTCCGCCTCTCAGCCCTGCCTGCTCTAGCATCTACCTGTTCTGTCCCCAACCCCATGCACACACACCAACAGACGTTCAGGAGTTAAAGACCAAACCAGCCGGCAAAATCCTTTTCCTTATGATAACGGAACTTGGCAACAAACTAGTGGCTGCCTGCCAAAAGTTTATTATTTACAAAGAGGAGAGATAACTTCTCCCCACTCCTGGTACATCAAAAGAAAAAGCTCAATAATTACGGAGCCAATCTAGTCCAGAGATAATCCAGCAAAGTCTATAGCAAAAAGTCCAGCAATGCAGAATGGCGTGGAAGCTTTCAGCTTTGTTCGTCACAAGGTTTGACTGGCCACCACGCTCCCTTTTATATCCTGTGGGGTGTGGTCCAGTGACTCAGCCTAATCTCGGGCACGCCCTTTCTTCTGTTGCACGCGCTTATCTCTGCGACGCTGGCGTGGGTCCAGCCAAGACTTATTACCCTCATCACTGTCCACCTGTGGCTGCGTAGATGTACTTGGCCCAGGCCCTATCTCTTGCCCTTCGATGGACACCGAAGGCATTGCCAGAGAGGAGGGTCCTGGAGAGGGAGGCCTTGCCAACTCCTCCCCTTCACTCTCGGAGTCCTCTCCTGCTGATGACACAGGCTCAGATAACGGAGCCACAACACTACCAAGGCCGGCTGCTCCTCCCCCTCTTCCTCATTGGCCTGCAAGCTCTCCCCAGCCAAGGCATGCTCATTCTCTCATTCTCCCCCAAAGCCTCTGAGGAAGACATGGATGAGCCATCATCCACAGGAGACATCACACATTGTGACTTGGAATTCTCCCTAAAAAAATTGTAAGTCAGGGACTACCTGTATTTGTCCATTAGTAGATTGGTAATGTACTTCGTCTATTAGTAGTTTTCAGAAAATAGTCTTCAAGTTTTTTTTTTTTTTTATTTGATTTATATGCCGCCCTTCTCCGGAGACTCAGGGCGGCTTACAATGCGTTAAGCAATAGCCTTCATACTTTTGTATATTTTATACAAAGTCAGCTTATTGCCCCCACAAACTGGGTCCTCAATTTACCTACCTTAGAAAGGATGGAAGGCTGAGTCAACCTTGAGCCTGGCGAGATTCGATCTTACTTTAATTGCAGACAGCTGGTGTTACATTACAGTGCTTCTGTCTGTTGAGCTAAACCAAGCTCCCGATTTCAAGTCTAGGAGAAGGTTTCTCAGTTTGACAATTTGAATACAGTTGCAAATTCAACTTGACTTTTTTCCCTTAGGAAAACTGGTGGAGCATAACACATGTCCTGATCTAAACGGGAGAAAGCATCTCATTGGGTCCACCTGGGACGATGATAATGGCTTCCATTGTGAGTGTCGTAGAGATGGAAGTCATTGTTGCAAAAGGTGGGTAAAGGTTCCGAGCAACCCTCAGATCTTTCAATTTTCTCACGTCTTCTCCTAAGATTCATGGATACATATAAAACTTTGTGCCTAGGGTTGAGGAACCTATAGCAATGCCTGCCAACGTTTAGGGCACCAGGGACCGGAGAGAAGTTTTCCATGAACCAGAGGGTGAGTAGCTTCCCACAAATGGGGCTTTTTTGGTTTCTACAGCCCAGTTTCTGGCATGCCATGGATGGGTGCTGGTCCGTGGACTAAGGGTGAGGGACTCCTGATCTACAGCGCTGCTCGAAGAAGAAGATGAGTGAGGCCAACTGAGCAGAAATATGAGCCTATATTAGGACAAACCTTCTAGTGATAGCAATGGGAAAGTGTAATTGTAGAGGGTCAACCAGCAGCCCTGTTGGTCTCTCCTGGGTAAGGGGGAGATGGGGTCAGGAGGTGCACCCTTCCACCGGATGTTTGCCAGGCCTCTCTAAGATTTCAGAAAAGCAGAGGGATAGGGTGAGATTGATGAGCATGCTTGGTGTGGATTGTTAGTGTTGGTTATGGTGCCAGGTTTTTACTATTTGTGGTTTTAATACACACACTTACACTAGTTGTACTATAACGATGCTTTAACTGTTGGCTGGTTGCCATCCGTTCTTCAGTGTCAGATGGGTGGCTAGATCAATGGTTTCAACAAACATTTCAATGATAGTTACTATTTCATGATAGTCCTCCATGACTAATCTAGGTTAATAGGTGACCTGCCCCTCTCTGGCTCATTATATTAACTTTGGAGGCCATTGAGAAGTTGAGCTAGATGTTTGTCTTTCTTAACTGTTTACTTACTTGCTTATAAAATGTATAGGCGGGGCCATCCAAAATCAATTCCTACATGTCCCAACCTTAAGATTTCTCTATACAATTGTTTCTCAGCCTTGGAAGCTTGAAGATGGGTGGGAGTTGAAGTCCACCCATCTTCAAGCTACCAAGGTTGAGAAACACTGCTCTATACAAAGAAGGATGTCCCAAAATTCAGAATCAAACCAGACCTTGGCTGAATCAACCGTTCTCCTAGGAAGGTTCAATGGTTCTCTGCAAGTTCTGAGGTGGCAGATGATCTTAGAGGTCCTTACCAATGAAGGCCAACTTTGACTGACCATACCCTCTTCTTCTTCTTCCAACTCTTCCCCATCCTGTTTTTTTTTTCCATCAAGATATGGTGAGGTCCCCCATCGTCCGGGATGCATTGCAATGGCTAATCCAGAAACATGCGGATATGATTTCTATAAGGTTGATGCCCCATTACAGCGCTGTTAAGCTTGTTGGATTTTCCTCTCTTCATACGAGTGAACGTGAATCAACCTTTTCTGTTTAAATGAACCTGAATAAATCCCTCATCTCAATAATTTTCTTCTCGGTTTGTTTTATTAAATAACAGCCATGTTAAAGACAGAAACATGGGAACAAGAATTCTATAGGACTGATGACTACAGTTGGTGTCTCATCCCTTCACTGTTCTGCCTCAGCGACGGACCCCAAAGAACTCAGCACACACAAAGTCTGTTCAAAACTTAATTTACTAAAATAACTCAGTCTTTTTCAAACAAAGGCTGTTAATAAACTTTCTTAACAGCCTACAAGAATCCAAAGACAAAGCAATCACAATCTTACAAAGGTTGGCAGAAAGCCCAGAAGCAATTTGCAGAGAATCCAGACGCGAAGGAGAATAAACTAAAGTTGTTCCCTACAAATTGCTTCAGTTGGCATTCCTCCTTAAATAGGCTAAGGGAGTGGCCAATTAGCCCCAAGCCTTATTCTCGAGGAGACCTCCTCCTGAGGAGCCACTCCTGCCTTTTGGCAGCTCTGCGCGCCTGTGCATCGAGAAGAGGCTCCTCCTCTTCGTCCTCTTCACTTAAAGAAGCTTCTGGAGGTTCTGAAGGCCCTGGCTGAATCCCTGCCTCTGGCACCACATCTTCTCCAGCCTCCTCATTGTCTGACTTGAGTGCTGGCGCAACACCACACCAGCCTCCTCATTGTCAGAATCAACTACAATCTGCACAGGCCGCTGACGGACCACAACATTCATATAGAGCAGAGGTGGTGAGTTATGGCCCCTATGTGGCATGTGGACTTCAAGTCCCAGAATTCCTCATCCAGCCATGAAGGTCCATAGGTCATAAAAAGCCATCTCTGACATTGAGGCATCATAACAGATAACTCACATGTGAATGAAGCTGAATATATAGGTCTCAAATAAGCATCTTAATCTTTGATATTCTTTGGAGTCCATCCTCTCCTGTGAAGGAGGATACCCGAGGAAGGAATTTTTGCCTCTGTCGGGAATTTGATGTGCTCTGACATATTCTGGCCTTCACCCCCACTATTCTAGCCTCCATGAATTCATTTGCATTGAAGATGCAATGGGGAACTTCGAAGATTAGACATTGGAATAAATATACATATGTGTATTAATAGAATTATACTCTATTATTATAGAATTATGTATTAATGATTGTGATTGGTACTAGGAGTGTACATTGAGGCAATGAATACTGAAAGATTGAAGGATGATTTTTTTAAAATAAATTTTTATTGAAAATTATTAAAAAATACAGGAAAAAAAAGTATAACAATATGGATAGAATTGCAGAGAGTAATATAATACATATAGAGTTTTAAAGTATCAATTTTCACCTAGAGAAAGTACAAACGTCCATTAAGCCAACTCATCAAAAGAAGGAAAAGTTTAGGATGAATTTTTGATATCAATTGATGTGAAGAGTTAACTAAAGGAAGTGGGGTGGGACATGTCTTTGACTATTATAGCGATATTGGAAGGGATAAAAACAAATTAAAATTGAGATAAAAATAAGAGGGGAATAATAATAGATTTATTTATTTATTTATTTATTTATTGTCAGATTTGTATGCCGCCCTACTCCCGTAGGACTCGGGGCGGCTCACAACAATAAAAACAACCCGACAATGAAAATTATTTAATTAATATTAAAACCAAATAAAATCCCCCAAATCCCCAAAATTAAAATCAGCAACAGATCAGGGAAACTGCTGAAAGAGCCATGTCTTAAGGTCGGCGTGGAAGGTGCGGAGATCGGGGGCTGTCTGGAGCTTGACGGGCAACTCATTCCAGAGGGTCGGTGCGACCACAGAGAATGCCCTCATCCTGGGGACTGCCAGCCAACACTGTCTGGCTGAGGGGACCCGGAGGAGGGCCACCCTATGTGAGCGCACTGGGGCATGGGAGGCCAGTAGGAGGTGTTCCTGCAAATACCCTGTGCCCGTGCCATGAAGGGCTTTATACGTGAGTACCAGCACCTTGAAGCAGATCCGGAGGACCACTGGCAGCCAATGCAGTTCGCGCAAAAGTGGTGTCACATGGGAGTAGCGGGAAGCACCTGTAACTACTCGCACGGCTGCATTCTAGACCAGTTGGACTCTCCGGGTGCACCCCAAGGGCAGCCCCATGTAGAGGGCATTGCAGTAATCCAACTGAGAGATGATGAGAGCGTGAGTGACCGTACGGAGGGCGTCCCTGTCTAGGAAGGGGACTAGATGATCGATAGATCGATAGATCGATAGATCGATAGATCGAAAGATAGATCGATAGATCGATAGATCGATAGATCGATAGATCGAAAGATCGAAAGATAGATCGATAGATTGATAGATCGATAGATCGATAGATAGATAGATAGATAGATAGATAGATAGATAGATAGATGATAGATAGATCGATAGATAGATCGATAGATAGATAGATCGATAGATCGAAAGATAGATCGATAGATAGATAGATAGATCGATAGATCGATAGATCGATCGATAGATCGATAGATCGATAGATCGATCGATAGATCAATAGATCGATAGATAGAAAGATCGAAAGATAGATAGATAGATAGATAGATAGATAGATAGATAGATAGATAGATAGATAGAAAGATAGATAGATAGATAGATAGATAGATAGATAGATAGATAGATAGATAGATAGATGATAGATAGATATATTGACACGAAGGTATATGAAAGAACAAAAGGGTGATAGTTAAAGATATGTGTATATGAAACTATGAAAATGAAATAACTAGGAGTAATAACTTTATGTTTATAGTAATGAAATGTATGATACGCAGCTATCACACTATTCACGCATTGATATGTATAAACAATATAAAATATAAATATAAAATATAATATAAAACTTTGAACAGTCAGTTGCTCCAACAACTACTAAGTTCTCTGATGGCCTTTTCTTATTTTCCTTTCTTTCCAGAAAGTTTCCTTCATTCTGATCTTCTTCTCTTTCATGCCGGCTACGTGTCAAAGGCTTTTGCGTCTTTTTGTCGACCTGAGCTTAAAGACGGTAACCCAACTCCTTATTCATCTGAACCAATTGCAAAGGTCTCACCATGCTAGGAGAAATGTGGATTAAATGTTGACCCAGGTTTCAGCAAAAACTGTCCGTTTAACGATCATTCAAATTTGCAATGGCACTGAAAAATAGTGACAAATGATCACTTTTCACACTTATGACCATTGGGCATAACACTCACTTGGACATGTGATGAAAAATTTGGTCGCTTGGTAGCATCTTTATGATGGTTATAGTGTTCCGGGGTATTGTGGTGACGGTTGAAGATTATTGAAAACCTGAAAAAATCTCCAAATCTGGGTTTAGGACTCTCCATTAAGGTTACCCGGTGACCTTTTAATCTTGCAAATTAGCCATTATCCAACCTTTCATTATGTCGCTGAAGGTGATGAAATGCTTTCCCGTTATCACATCTGCAAAACAAACACAAAACTATTTCTAAAGCAAATGTTTTCCCTCTGAAAGTGGACATTTTGCCAAAACCTTTACTCAGAATTTTTTTTTTTTAAGGAAAATTGCAGAAGGGGCGGTCTTGGGTTTTAATTTAAATTGGAGGAGCAGATTCCTTTGTGGCCTCCGAGAGAAGTGCGGCTCCTTGTCCTTCCTCCCTACCGAGAGTTTCCTGGGTCTCCCCCGAAGCCAAGATGGTAAGTAAAATGGTTTGTTCTTCGCTTCCAACCGGAGCCCAATTTCCTTGGACGTGAGAAGGGAAGGGCCGGAGGAATGAGGGGGCCCTTTGGGACATTCACTGTACGAGGTCGTAACTGTGGGGAAAATAATCAGAGGTTCATTCTGTACGTTATTTGGATAAAATATCCAAAGAAGAAATCTTTTTTAAAAAAATAAAGCTTTTTTTTAAAAAAAAAGAGAGAGAGAGAGAGAGAGAAAAGGGAAAACAGACAATAAGGAAGGATGGCAAAATCTTTCATGCCTGTATGTCACAGTTTCGCAAAGACAGTGGGAAATGATACTGCGTTATCTTCCTTGCCTAAACACACAAGATTAAAAAGGGTGACAACTTCCATATTTTCTTAAAGGATAATGTTGTTGTGAATGAAATGGATAATAGGAAAACAATTATGCATTCTCTTACCCAGCTGCTGTAATTCAAGTAACCTGAGAGATATTATGTGACTCCCAAATTACCATGGCTATAACAAAAATTGTATTAAACTTAATCTGTAAACTGCCTTTGATATATTAGAATAAAAAGGTTTTTTATTGAAAAAAAAAATATAGGAAGAGATCAAACGCCATCAGATGTTTCTTTACGACTGCAAAAGAGAGAGAGGACAAAAAGAAAAGTTTGCAAAACCAATTAGTTGCATTTTGGGGTGAGTGGGATGAGTTTAAAATCCAGAGGTTTGTGGTCTAATTTTGGGACAAGGGCTTCAAAGCAGAGTGAACTTTCTAGCTATTTGGAAGGATTAATGACAGAGACACAAATACCAAAATGCACTTTTGGTGTGAGGGACATCACAACTCAGGGGCACAGAGTCAAGATGGACAAAGCATCATGGGTGGCAAAAAACCCTGAAAAAGGAGCAGAAACGGATATATCTGGGTAAGGCATATTTCCCTTCACTGTGTGGGGTGAATCCCAACAATTTTGCCTCTGGGGGGGAGAAGGACAGAAAGACGTTCCATGGTGAGGACTGCTAGGGAGGCGGACAAACAAAGGGTTAGATAAACAAAGGCAGCCAAAAAAGCCAATTCAATCCTAAATTGCAGAGGGATACAATCAAGAGCAAGTGAGTTGCTAATACCACTCTATAAAGCCTTGGTAAGACCACACCTAGAATCCTGCATCCAGTTGTGGTCACCACACTATAAAAAAGATGTCTAGACTCTAGAAAGAGTGCAGAGAAGAGCAACCAGGATGATTAGGCTAAAGCATATGATGAATGGTTGCAGGAACCGGGCATGGCCAGTCTAGTGAAGAGAAGGACGAGAGGAGACACGATAGCAGTCTTCTAATATTTGAGGGGCTGTCAAAAGAGGAAGGGGGTCAAGCTATTTTCCAAAGCACCTGAAGGCCAGACAAGGAATAATGGATGGAAACTGAACCAAGAGAGATTCAACATAGAAATAAGGCGGAATTTTCTGACAGTGAGAACCATCAACAGATGGGACAGAAGTTGCCTTCAGAAGTTGTGGGAGCTTCATCACCGGAAGCTTTCAAGAAGACATTGGACTGCCCTCTGTCAGAAATGGTCTAGGGCCTCCTGCTTGGGTGGAAGGGTTGACTAGATGGCCTACAAAGTTCCCCCAACTCTGTTAATCTGTTAACCTCTGTTAAAGTGTTGAGATATTCAGGTATCCTGGATTGTGGGCAGCGGACACAAAGAGGGGAGGAGATGTTCCAGGGTGACCCTCTTGTTCAACAGAGACCGAACTGCACACTTGCACAAGATGGTAAACTTAACCCAGAGGGCTTGTTCCATAGTTCATGAACCTCATTGAATTATCGGAGGGGAATTTGAAAGACTTTGAACAGCCAGTTTCTGAAACAATTAGTAAGATCTCTTATCACTTATTCTTTCTTTTATCTTTCCCTTTCTCAGAAAGTCTTCTTCAGCCTGATCGTCTTCTCTCTCGTGCTGGTTACATGTCAAGCATGCTATGTGGTTACCTTTGACCTTCAGGCTCCACCTGGTAACCAAACTCTTTACACATTTAATCAAATCATCGCTGTACTGCTTGCCAAGGTTTAGTAATGCAGGGAGAAACGTTGTGGGCTTAATTTTTACAACCCAGGTTTTCATTAAAGTGGGCCAGGAAACACCGATTGTGTTAATGCAGAAGATGTTTGATCATCAGGGCTCCTTACAAGTCTAATCAATCATTAAATGGTAGTCAGTCAATGCAGAGAATTAATATACTTGTCACATTGATCCCAATGGTGGTTTTTTTCAGGAGGTAACTGAACTGACTTATTTTTTCTTTGAAGACGTTTCGCTTCTCATCCAAGAAGCTTCTTCAGCTCTGACTGGATGGTGGAGAATGGAAGGATTGATATTCCTTGCAGACAGCTCGTCATTTGCATCCTTTTAGAGGGTGGTTGAAGCACTTGGAGGCTTATCTGTGTCCTCAGGATCACCTGAGTAATTCTAATTGTTCCTGTAGTCTGCAATTTTTCTTCTGGAAATCAATTCCTACCCCCACACCATTCCCAGGGTGTCCATCCCAAATTTTATAGCTAAAAGTCTGTAGAGATTCTCAGTCATCCAGGTGATTTTTGTCCCATCTTTGGGACAACCCTAACCTGGATGACTGAGAATCTCTATAGACTTTGTCACATTTATCCAATAGTAGATTTCTGGTAGTAGTCTCCAACTTTCTTGCAACAGTTTGGCGGCTTGGATTCTGCTGCAGGTTCAACTTTCAACTCTTCTGTTCTTCCTTCTCAGGTGAATATGTGCCACCAAACGTATGTCTTGATGAGTATGATCGGAAAATGCATCTCATTGGGTCCCGTTGGATCGCAGCGGATTGTTATAGGTGCCACTGTGGTAGAAATGGAATGTTCTGCTGCCACGGGTAGGAAGAGTTTCGAGGACACCATCAAATATATGAATTTGCACATTTTCTCTTACATTAAGCCACAAGCATTTATTTTTTTCATATTCATAGTTTTATTATGACATCAATTTGGAAAGGAAAAAGGGAAATGGATAGTGGGAGAAAGCAAGGGGGGGGAAAGCATTGACCTCCAACTTCCTTTGGTGCAGTAAAATAAGGCATTGAGATCTACCCTCAACTTTTTACTTTTTCATCATGAAAGACACTAGCCATTTCTATAATGCACAGGAATTTATTGAGATATCACATATTCAAGAAGGAAGGAAGGAAGGAAGGAAGAAAAAAGAAAGAAAGAAAGAAAGAAAGAAAGAAAGAAAGAAAGAAAGAAAGAAAGAAAGAAAGAAAGAAAGAAAGATGGAAGGAAAAGACCTTCTACATCAATCTTCTGCATTAGAGATGTCCAGAGTGCTGCTGGAGGCAGACAAAGAGTAAGGCCAAAGAGGGCAAGTAAGAACCTACCTTAGGACTTACCTTCTGGTGAAAGAGAAACAGACAGGAAAGTGTAATGACTTCTCCACCCTTTTTGCATTGACGACCAGCAGCCCTATTTTGGGTGTTCAGGTCCCTCCTTGGTACACGGGAGGTGGGGGATGCTTTCCAGGGGGCTGTGCAAAAAATATTCCATCTCTCAGATAGAGCTCAGCTTTCCTCAGAGTTGGTTCCTAACTGGGCAGATCCTGGCTGATCCTTGTTATCTAGGAAAATTTTGGCCAGTTGCTCTTGAGGAACTAGACATGGTCTTAGTAGGTGAGAGATTGGTGAGCTTGACCCTCCTGGGAGAAAGCAAGTGGTTAATCGGAGGATATTTAAGCCCTCTCTGTGGAAGGGGGTGAAACTCCTGACGTCTTAAGAGGCCATCCTTAGACCCAACAGATAACTTTCATGCAATTGTTGAGAGAGTATACAAAGGGACCAAGCTGAAGCAAATTCCCAGATTCCTTTAACTCTGGTTTCAGAGTGGGACATAGCATTGAAATGTCATCAGTGACACTTGTTGACGTTCTTTGGAGAGCCTGGGATGGAGAAATGCAACCATTCTGGCTTTTCTGGACCTCTCAGTGACTTTCGATGCCATCAACCATGGTTCCCTCCTGGACCTCCTTTCTGGGAGACATTGTTTTCAGTAGTTCTCTTCTTTCCACCATGGCCACTTCCAGTTGGTACTGGCGGAGAAGGAGAAGTCATGTCCTCCACAACGTGGACACCTCAGGGATCAAGACTCCCACCTCTCCTTTTCAACCTCTACATGGAGTTTTGGGGGAAGTCATCCCATCACTATGGGGTGCAGAACCAACATGCTGGTGATCCCCAGTTAGTGACCTACCCTTACTCAAATAGATGATGCTGTGGTGGTTCTGGCCAAGTACCTGGAGGCCCTTAAAGGATGAGGAGGAAGCAGTTTTGATTCAACTATAGCATCATAGAATGGATGTGGGTTTTTGCTCCCTGCCCAAAGGACCTGGTCATATATCACCTTTGGCTCTATATTGGGTGGCACTCCCCCAGATTGAACGGCTACACAATTTGGGGGAGGGTCTTCTTAAACTCACAGCTCCTGCTAAAAGAGCTGGTGGCAGCCATGGCTCGGGGGGCTTTTGCTCAATCTTGACTAGAATGGCTGGAGGAATGTGGTGGCCCTTTGGGACTGTCACGCTCTCATAGCAGAACCGAGAGTCATCGTTGTAGCTACAAAAATGGGAGAAATACTCTGTACATTATTTAGATACAATAAAGACAGAAATACTATCTGGAACTTTGACTGACCATGACCTCTCCTTCTTCCTCCTCCTCCCTTTTCTTCCTCCTTCATAGAGAAGTTAAAAAGATTCCAGGGTGCAAAGCAGTGCAAAATGATGTGACATGTCAATACGAATACTATAAACTTGATGACCCAACGCAGCGCTGTGATGTCTGATCTCTTCGCGTGGACAAACTGGAATGAATCTCTCATGTGTAAATGAACCTGAATAAACCTCTCACATCAGTTTTTGGGGAAATGTCATAAACTGTGACCAAGAGATGCTGCAAATGGCAATGAATGTTGCCAAGTTTGGAAAACTTTGGTCTATACGAATATATATATAAAGATAAAATACTTCTTATGACTATGCAAAGCTATGTACCATACAAAATTGCATTGATTGGAAATCTTGAATAAAAAGGAGCAATTTTTCCATCATTTCTTTAAAAGTCACATATTCCTGTGTAAGATTCTTTGCTGGCCTCAGAGAGAAATATAGCTCCTTCTCCTTCCTCCCGACTAGGAATTTTTTGGGTCTCCCCCAAAGCCAGGATGGTAAGTAAAATGGTTTGTTCTTCACTTGCAACCGGAGCCCAATTTCCTTGGCCGGGAGAAGGGAAGGGAATGGCCGGAGGAAATGGGGGGGGGGGCTTTGGGACAATTAGGTTGTAACTGTTGGGGAAATAATCAGAGGTTCATTGTGTACGTAATTTAGAGAAAATAAAGATAGAAATAACAGAAAGAAATGACAATCGGATGCCATCAGGTCAAGTTTCTTTACAACTTCAGAAGAGACAAAGGACAAAATATATACATTCACAAAACGAATGAATTACATTTTGTGATACATGGGGTGAATGTAACATCCAAATTTCCCTGGGGTACTATGTGGGCCAGGACTCTTGCATTTTGTTTACTCTCTAGCTATTTAGTAGGATTAACAGGGGACACACAAATGCAGAAACACATTTATTGGTATGGGGGACATATCATCTCAGGATTACAGTCAGAGCTATCCCTTCTCCTCCCACCAAAGCATCACGAGTGGCAGAAGGCATGAAAAAGTGGCAGATCCCACCAATGCGAGGATAAGGCACATCTCTGCCCATCTATGGTGGGCTCAATCCCAACAACATCAATGGAGAGAGAGATATTCAAGTATTCTGGAGGAAGATGTTCCAGGTTGACCCTGTTGGGTAATAGAGTTCAAATGCCCACTTGCACAATTTTGTAAACTTAACCTAGAGGGCCTTTTCCAAAGTTCATGAACAACATCATATTATGAAAGAGGACATTGGAACCTTGAACAGAAAAGTCTCTTACAGGAGATCCGTTGGGGGAATATGTAGCTCACCTTGAGCAGGGCCAGAGAGCAAGTGGGCAGGATTAATGAAGGACAGAAACCCCTGAGATTGTCACCCACAAGGAGCCTGCAGGGAAATCCATATCAAGAGAGGACATTCCTGAGGCTCTCAAATGCCCCATTCTGGCTTGGAAGTCCCTGGGAAAGACTGAGACTGAATCCCACTTCCGAGAGAACAGTAGACCTGGTGGTCTACCATCCTGAGTCCTCAATATGGGTAGGGGGCATCTTGGGAGAAGCTGGGCTGGAGGCTGCACATCTGGCCGTTTCAATTTCTCACATTCTTCTGGAGATCTTCAATCTCTCCGTCATTTGGTCTTTTTCTAGCCAGGTGGATCTGAAGCTGATGAAATGCTTTCCCTTTATCACATCTGCAAAACAAACACAAAACTATTTGTAAAGAAATGTTTTCCCTCTGAAAGTGGATATTTTGCCAAAACCTTCGCTCAGAATATATTTTTTTAAGAAAATTGCAGAAGGGGAGGTCTTGGGTTTTCATTTAAATTGGAGGAGCAGATTCCTTTGTGGCCTCAGAGAGAAGTGCGGCTCCTTGTCCTTCCTCCCTACCAAGAGTTTCTTGGGTCTCCCCCGAAGCCAAGATGGTAAGTAAAATGGTTTGTTCTTCATTTGCAACTAAAGCCCACCTTAGAAAGTCACCGTAGAAGATGTTAAGTTTGGGGAAAATAATCAGAGATTCATTCTGTATGTTATTTGGATCGAAGAAGGATAGAAATACAGGAAGAAATCAAATGCCATCAGATGTTTCTTTTGAACTCCAAAAGAGAGATAGGACAGAAAGAACTTTTTGCAAAACCAATAAGTTGCATTTTGGGGTGAGTGGGATGAGTTTAAAATCCAGAGTTTTGTGGTCTAATTTTGGGACAAGGGCTTCAAAGCAGAGTGAACTTTCTAGCTATTTGGAAGGATTAATGACAGATACCCAAATACCAAAATGCACTTTTGGTGTGAGGGACATCACAACTCAAGGGCACAGAGTCACAATGGACAAAGCATCGCGGGTGGGAAAAGGCCCGAAAAAGGAGCAGGAATGTATATATCTGGGTAAGGCATATTTCCCTTCACTGTGTGGGGTGAATCCCAACAATTTTGCCTCTGGGGGGGAGAAGGACAGAAAGACGTTCCATGGTGAGGACTGCTAGGGAGGCGGACAAACAAAGGGTTAGATAAACAAAGGCAGTCAAAAAAGCCAATTCAATCCTAAATTGCATTAACAGAGGGATACAATCAAGAGCAAGTGAGTTGCTAATACCACTCTATAAAGCCTTGGTAAGACCACACCTAGAATCCTGCATCCAGTTTTGGTCACCACACTATAAAAAAGATGTCGAGACTCTAGAAAGAGTGCAGAGAAGAGCAACCAGGATGATTAGGCTAAAGCATATGATCCATGGTTGCAGGAACCGGGCATGGCCAGTCTAGTGAAGAGAAGGACGAGAGGAGACACGATAGCAGTCTTCCAATATTTGAGGGGCTATCAAAAGAGGAAGGGGGTCAAGCTATTTTCCAAAGCACCTGAAGGCCAGACAAGGAATAATGGATGGAAACTGAACCAAGAGAGATTCAACATAGAAATAAGGAGGAATTTTCTGACAGTGAAAGCAATCAAGAGATGGGACAGAAGTTGCCTTCAGAAGTTGTGGGAGCTTCATCACTGGAAGCTTTCAAGAAGACATTGGACTGCCCTCTGTCAGAAATGGTCTAGGGCCTCCTGCTTGGGTGGAAGGGTTGACTAGATGGCCTACAAAGTTCCCCCAACTCTGTTAATCTGTTAACCTCTGTGAAAGTGTTGAGATATTCGGGTATCCTGGATTGTGTGCACCTGGCACAAAGAGCGGAGGGAGATGTTCCAGGGTGACCCTCTTGTTCAACAGAGACCGAACTGCACACTTGCAGAAGATGGTAAACTTAACCCAGAGGGCTTGTTCCATAGTTCATGAACCTGATTGAATTATCGGAGGGGAATTAGAAAAAGTTTGAACAGCCAGTTTCTGAAACAATTAGTAAGATCTCTTATGACTTATTCTTTCTTTTTTCTTTCCCTTTCTCAGAAAGTCTTCTTCAGCCTGATCGTCTTCTCTCTCCTGCTGGTTCCATGTCAAGCATGCTATCTGGTTGACTTTGAGCTTCAAGCTAAACCTGGTAACCAAACTCTTTATACATTTAATCAAATCATCGCTGTGCTGCTTGCCAAGGTTTAGTAATGCAGGGAGAAACGTTGTGGGCTTAATTTTTACAACCCAGGTTTTCATTAAAGTGGGCCAGGAAACACCGACGGTGTTAATGCAGAAGATGTTTGATCATCAGGGCTCCTTACTAATCTAATCAATCATTAAAATATAATGGTAGTTAGTCAATGCAAAGAAATTTTATACTTGTCACATTTATCCCAAAGGTGGGTTTTTTCAGGAGACAACTGGACTTTGTTTTTTCTTTGAAGATGTTTTGCTTCTCATCCAAGAATCTTCTTCAACTCTGACTGGATGGTGGAGAATGGAAGGATTGATATTCCTTGCAGACAGCTGGTCATTTGCATCCTTTTAGAGGGTGGTTGAAGCACTTGGAGGCTTATCTGTGTCCTCAGGATCACCTGAGTGGTGCTCCTGGTTCCTGTAGTCTGCAATTTTTCTTCTGGAAATCCATTCCCAGGGTGTCCTTCCCAAATTTTATAGCTAAAAGTCTGAAGAGATTCTCAGTCATCCAGGTGATTTTTGTCCCATCTTTGGGACAACCATAACCTGGATGACTGAGAATCTCTATAGACTTTGTCACATTTAACCAATAGTAGATTTCTGGTAGTAGTCTCCAACTTTCTTGCAACGGTTTGGCGGTTTGGATTCTGCTGCAGGTTCAACTTTCAACTCTTCCGTTCTTCCTTCTCAGGTCAATACGTGCCACCAAACGTATGTCTTGATCTCTATGATCGGAAAATGCATCTCATTGGGTCCCATTGGATCGCAGAGGATTGTTATAGGTGCCACTGTGGTAGAGATGGAATGTTCTGCTGCCACGGGTACGAAGAGCTTCGAGGACACCATAAAATATATGAATTTGCACATTTTCTCTTACATTAAGCCACAAGCATTTATTTTGTCATATTCATAGTTTCATTATGACATATGATATTGCATACAAAAAGAATAGAAAAGGAATTGGGTGGCACTCCCCCAGATTGAACGGCTACACAATTTGGGGGAGGGTCTTCTTAAACTCACAGCTGCTGCTGAAGGAGCTGGTGGCAGCCATGGCTAGGGGGGCTTTTGCTCAATCTTGACTAGAATGGCTGGAGGAATGTGATGGCCCTTTAGGGACCGTTACGCTCTCATAGCAGAACCAAGAGTCATAGCTGTGGCTACAAAAATGGGAGAAATACTCTGTACATTATTTAGATACAATAAAGACAGAAATGCCATCTGAAATTTTGACTGACCATGGCCACTCCTTCTTCCTCCTCCTCCCTTTTCTTCCTCCTTCATAGAGAAATTAAAGATACTCCAGGGTGCAAATGGCAGGTAAATCATACGACATGTGAATATGAATACTATAAACTTGATGACCCAACGCAGCGCTGTGATGTCTGATCTCTTCGCGTGGACAAACTGGAATGAATCTCTCATGTGTAAATGAACCTGAATAAATCTCTCAAATCAGCATCTAAAACCATTTTTCTTGCCTTTTCTTTTTATTAAATAACAGTTATGTAAAATATGAAGCTTATGTCATAATGTCAGCCATGCAGTACGGCAAGGTATGGCAGAGCCAGAGAGCAGGTGGGCAGGATTAATGCAGGACAAAAACCCCCGAGATTGTCACCCACAAGGAGCCTGCAGGGAAATCCATATCACGAGAGGACGTTCCTGAGGCTCTCAAATGCCCCATTCTGGCTTGGGAGTCCCTGGGAAAGACTGAGACTGAATCCCACTTCTGAGAGGACAGCATCACCTGGTGGTCTACTATCCTGAGTCCTCAATATGGGTAGGGGGCATCTTGGGAGAAGCTGGGCTGGAGGCTGCACATCTGGCCGTTTCAATTTCTCACATTCTGCTGGAGATCTTCAATCTCTCCGTCATTTGGTCTTTTTCTAGCCAGGTGGATCTGAAGCTGATGAAATGCTCTTCTTTCATCACATCTGCAAAACAAACACAAAACTATTTGTAAAGCAAATGTTTTCCCTCTGGAAGTGGATATTTTGCCAAAACCTTCACTCAGAATATTTTTTAAAGAAAATTGCAGAAGGGGAGGTCTTGGGTTTTCATTTAATTTAGGAGCAGATTCCTTGCTGGCCTCAGAGAGAAGTGCGGCTCCTTGTCCTTCCTCCCTACCAAGAGTTTCCTGGGTCTCCCCCGAAGCCAAGATGGTAAGTAAAATGGTTTGTTCTTCGCTTCCAACCGGAGCCCAATTTCCTTGGACGTGAGAAGGGAAGGGCCGGACAAATGAGGGGGCCCTTTGGGACAGTCACTGTACGAGGTCGTAACTGTGGGGAAAATAATCAGAGGTTCATTCTGTACGTTATTTAGATCAAATTAAGACAGTTGACTAGATGACCTACAGGGTTCTTTCCAAATCTGTTAACCTGTTAACCTCTGTTAAAGTGTTGAGATATTCAGGTATCCTGGATTGTGTGCAGTGGACACAAAGAGGGGAGGGAGATATTCCAGGGTGACCCTCTTGTGCAACAGAGACCAAACTGCACACTTGCACAAGATGGTAAACTTAACCTAGAGGGCTTGTTCCAAAGTTCATGAACCTCATTGAATTATCAGAGGGGAATTAGAAAAAGTTTGAACAGCCAGTTTCTGAAACAATTAGCAAGATATCTCATGACTTATTCTTTCTTTTTTCTTTCCCTTTCTCAGAAAGTCTTCTGTGATAAATAGCCAGCTTTCTGGTTCAACCCATCAAGGCAGGCAAGGCCTTGTCCTCTTAAGTAGTCTGACTGACCTCCATTGCTCCTGCCTTTTCTCTGCTCTATGGGTTTTCAGATCAGGTGCAGAAGACAGTTCCTCCCCCTCTTCGCTGGCCATCTGCCACTCCAAGCTTTTCCTAGCTGTAGCCTCCTCCAAATCTCTTCCGGCCAGCCATTCAGAGCCATCAATCAACTCCTGCCGTTTCTGCCGTGCCAGGAATGGGCTCATCCTCCTCTGAGTCAGCTCAGAGGAGGAATTCGTGGAGTTGTCCAAGAGAAACATCATAGTTAAGTGGCACTATTATTATTACTATCCTCATCCTCATCCTCATCATCCTCATCATCATTAGTTAACTTTATTTACTACCTGTCTTACTATGGGGCTACACAAGATTTGTTTTGTCTTTCTTACTGACAAGTTTTAACTCTGGTGTGTTAACCCCACTCACACACACACACACACACACACACACACACACCTGTGGTTCAATGAATTTATTAATATTCCCCAGCAATTCCCTTCACTTTCAGTAAACAGTGGGATACACAAAGCGTGTGAAGTAAAATTTGAAAACCATCATCGGTACGTGACTCAAAACGTAGAATCATATATGAAAGACTCTGTGGAGAAAAAATGGACTGTGTAAATCACATTGTTCAGAGAAGCAGGAAAAATAGCCAGACAAGAAAAGACAGACAAACAAACAATCAGGCTATTTAAACATTTGAAACAAACAAACATGGCATAGGACTGGAGACTTTAGCCAAAAGCTTCAGGAAGAAAATCATGCATGGTTCAATCAAGGATTCCTGTTGCTTAAAACAAAGATTGGGTGCACATTTCTTGAGAAGCATTAAACGCCTTGTGCTTTGGAAGTGGTTTGCAGCAACATTTGTGGCCGGTGCAAAGAACTGTACAAGAAGGAAGTAGAGAATTATGGAAGCCTCTTACTGCTCCAGGCCATCAACCACCTTGGAATATTGGAATTCCTGGAAAGTAGAAATTTTGTCTCATTAAAGACCAAGAATTGGGGCAAAGCACTCTGTGCACCTTTAACAGAAAGAGGAGGAAATCTGCAGGAAATCCATGGGAGAGTACTCAGTTCCTCTTGAGCAGAGCCAGAGAGCCTGTGGGTAGGACTATCACAGGACAAAAACATGTGAGATTGTAACCAAGAGAGAAAGAGCCTTCAGGGAAAGCAAGTCTACTCTGTCAAATGCCTTATTGAAGATTTGAATGGACAGATAAAAAGCATGCAGGGAAAACCATATAAAGGCAGGACTCAGAGGATATTACCAAAGCTCTAACATGCTTAATTTTGGTTTGGGAGTCCCTGGAAAGTAATAAGAGTAAATCCCACTCCCAAGAATAGGACAACCAAATACTTTGGGTTACAATCCTCAAAATGGGTAGGGTTCATCTTGGGAGAAGGTGGTGAGGAAGCTGCACATCTGGCTGTTTCAACTTCTCATATTTTGCTAGAGGCTTTCAATCTCACCGTAATCTGGTCTTTTTCTAGCCATGTTGTCCTAAAGTTGACGAAATACTTTCCCTTTATCATATCTCCAAAATAAACACAAATTAGTCCTAGAGCAAATGTTTTCCTTCTGGCAGTGGCTATTCTGACAAAACTTTCACTCAGCACTTTTTTAAAAAAAAAATTGCACAAGGGGCGGTCTTCGTTTTTGTATAAATTGGAGGAGCAGATTCCTTGCTGGCCTCAGAGAGAGGTGCTGCTCCTTCTCCTTCCTCCCTACCAAGAGTTTCCTGGGTCTTCCCCAAAGCCAGGATGGTAAGTAAAACGGTTTAATCTTCATTTGCAAGAGAAGCTTGAACTGACTTGGACGTGAGAAAAGAATGGCTGGAGGAATGAAGTGGCCCCTTTGGGATAGTCACGCTCTCGCAGCAGAACTGAGAGTTGTAACTGTGGTTATAATAGTGGAAGAAATACTCTGTACACTATTTAGATACAATAAAAGAAGAAAGAAATGAAGACCAGAAGTCATCAGATGCTTCTTTAGAACTCCAAAGTAGAGATGGGACAAACTGAACTCTTTGCAAAACCAATGAATTACATTTTGGGGTGTGTGAGATAAATTTAAAATCCAGATGTTGCTGGTCTAATTTTTGGGCAAGGACTCAAAAGCAGAGTTTATATTCTAGTTATTTAACAGTATTTTAGAGAGATACACAAATGCAGGAATGCACTATTTGGTATGAAGGGAATACCAAGTCAGGAATGGAGAGTCAGGATTGTCACTTTCCTTCCACAAAGCATCCCAGGTGGAAGAAGGTATGAAAAGGGGAGGAAACTGGTGTGGGGCTAAGGCACATCTGTGGTGTGGGAGTCAATCCCAATGATACCAATGGGGAGTTTTGTCTCTGGAGGAGACAAAATATTCTGTAGGATGGAAAAATATTTCACACTGAGGACTACTGGGTGGATGAACAAATGATTGAGATATTGAGGTATTCTGGATTGTGTGCAACTGACACAAAAAGGGGAGGGAGATGTTCCAGGTTGATCCTCTTGTGCAACAGGGATTAAACTCCACGCTTGCACAAGATGGTAAACGTAACCCAGAGGGCTTTTCCTAAAGTTCATGGACAACATCGCATTATCAAACAGGACTTTTATAAAACTTTGAACAGTCAGTTGCTCAAACAAGTAGTAATATCTCTCATGGTTTATTCTTTCTTTTTTTCTTTCCCTTTCTCAGAAAGTCTTCTTCAGCCTGATCATCTTCTCTCTCTTGCTGACTACATGTCAAGGAGCATGCTTTGTAGGTCCCTTTAAGGTTGAGTTTATAGATGGTAACCAAACTCTTTATTCATTTGAGCAAATCATCACTGTACTGCTTGCCAAGGTTTAGCAAATGCCAGGAGAAATGTTGCGGGCTTAATTTTTACACCCCAAGCTTTCATTAAAGGTCTCTTAACTGGGCCATGAAACACCTTTTGCATTAATGTAGAAGTCATTTGATCATCAGGGGTCCTTCCAAAACTGATCAATCAATAAAATAAACTGCTTTGCATCGAGTGCGGATAATTTGTATACTAGTCACATTTGTCCAATGGTAGATTTCTAAAAGAAGTAGGTTTCTCAGTACAGCTTGGGGATTGTGGGTTATGTTGATGGTTCAACTTTCAACTCTTCCATCCTTTTTTTGTTAGGTAAAGTAGTGAAGCCAAGCACATGTCTTGATAGACATGATGGGACAAAGCATCTCATTGGGTCCACTTGGAACACAGCTAATTGTTTAAGATGCGGGTGCGATAAAGATGGAATGGATTGCTGCCACAGGTAGGAAGAGCTTCTAGGCCACCATCAGAGATAATAATTTGCATGTTTTCTCTTAGGTTAAGCCACAAGCATTTATTTTTTTTATATTCATAGTTCCATTAATTTATAATATGACTTACAAAAAGAATAGAAAAGCAAATCTTAGGTCAAGTTGGAAAAAGGGAAGTGGATAGTGGGGGAAAGGAAGAGAAAATGTGGGGGGGGAGGCATTGACGTCCGACTCCTTTGATGCAGTAAAATAAGACGTTAAGATCTACCCTCAACTTTTTACTTTTTCATAATATTAGAAACTAGCCAATTCTATAAGCCACAGGCATTTATTGAGATAGCATGTATTCCGAAAGAGAAAGAAAGAAAGAAAGAAAGAAAGAAAGAAAGAAAGAAAGAAAGAAAGAAAACAGACAGAAAGAAAGACAGAAAGAAAAGAAAGAAAAAAAGACAGACAGAAAGAAAGAAAGAAAGAAAGAAAAAAAAACACAGACAGAAAGAAAGACAGAAAGACAGAAAGAAAAGAAAGAAAGACAGAAAAAAGAAAGAAAGAAAGAAAAGAAAAAACACAGACAGAAAGAAAGAAAGAAAAGAAAAAACAGACAGAAAGACAGAAAGAAAGACAGAAAAAAGACAGAAAGAAAAGAAAGAAACAAAGACAGAAAGAAAAGAAAGAAAGAAAGACAGAAAAAAGACAGACAGACAGAAAGAAAGAAAGAAAGAAAAGACAAAGAAACATAGACAGAAAAAAAGACAGAAAGAAAGAAAAGACAAAGAAACATAGACAGAAAAAAAGACAGAAAGAAAGAAGAAGAAGAAAGACAGACAGACAGACAGAAAGAAAAAGAAAGAAAGAAAGAAAGAAAGAAATAAAGAAAGAAAGAAAGAAAGAAAGAAAGAAAGAAAGAAAGAAAGAAAGAAAGAAAAGGGCAGAACTTCTACATAAATCTTCTGCATTAGGGATGCCCAGAGTGATGCTGGAGGCAGACAAAGAGTAAGGCCAAAGAGGGCAAGTAAGAACCTGCCTTAGGACTTACCTTCAGATGAAAGAGGAACGGACAGGAAAGTGTAATGACTTCTCCACCCTTTTTGCATTGACAGATAACTGTCCAGCAGCTCTATTTTGGGTGATCAGGTGTCTCTTGGATAAGGGGCAGGTAGGGGAGGCTTTCCTGGGTGGCTGTGAGGAATATTCCATCTTTCAAGTAGAATATCTCAGCTTTCCTCAGAGTTGGACCTTAGCTGGGCAGATCCTGACTGAGTCTTGTTATCTGGTAAAAGTTTGAGTCAGTTGCTCTTGAGGAACTGGACATGGTCTTAGTAGATGTGAGATTGATGACCTGGAACCTTTGGCCAAATCAACCTTTCTCCCAGAAATAGTTCAATAGTTCTCTCCAACTTCTAAAGTGGCAGATAATCGTAGCGTTATTTGCCAATTAAAATCAACGTTGACTGACCATTACCCTTCCTTCTTCCTCTTCTTCCACCTCCTTTCCCCCCTCCCCTTCAAAGATATGGTGGTCTTGCAAGTGTTGAAGGGTGCACAACGGTGATAAATCCAGAAACATGTGAACATGAGCACTATCGACTAGATGACCCATCGCAGCGCTGTGGTGTCTGATCTCCACACATGGACGAACCGGAATAAATCTCCTATGTGCAAATGAACCGGAATAAATCTCCTATGTGCAAATGAACCGGAATAAATCTCTTGCACCAGCATCTTAAATCTTTTTTCTTGCCTTGTCTTTTTTATTAAATAAGAATTACGTAAAACATGAAGCTAGTGTCATGATGTCAATCCCGCAAAACAGAAGGATCCTGACTGTGTTAGTACAGCACTCTATGTCAAACAATCACCGCTTAATAGCAATAGAACTTAGACTAGACTAGACTAGGCTAGACTAGACTAGACTAGACTAGACTAGACTAGACTAGACTAGACTAGACTAGACTAGATTAGACTAGAACAGAACAGAACAGAACAGAACAGAACAGAATTCTTTATTGGCCAAGTGTGATTGGACACACAAGGAATTTGTCTTGGTGCATATGCTCTCAGTGTACATAAAAGAGTAGAGTAGAGTAGAGTAGAGTAGAGTAGAGTAGAGTAGAATAGAATAGAATAGAATAGAATAGAATAGAATAGAATAGAATAGAATAGAATAATGGAGAGGAGAGGAGAGACTAGAAGAGAAGAGAGAATACAATAGAGTAGAGTAGAATAGAGTAGAGTAGAGTAGAGTAGAGTAGAGTAGAGTAGAGTAGAATAGAAAAGAATAGAATAGAATAGAATAGAATAGAATAGAATAGAATAGAATAGAATAGAATAGAATAGAATAGAATAGAATAGAATAGAGCAGAGCAGAGCAGAACAGAACAGAACAGAATTCTTTATTGGCCAAGTGTGATTGGACACACAAGGAATTTGTCTTGGTGCATACGCTCTCGGAGTACTTAAAAGAAAAGATACGTTCCTCAAGAATCATAAGGTACATCACATAATGATAGTCATTAAGCAATCAAATCATATTAGGAAACAGTCAATATAAATTGTAAAGATACAAGCAACATGGTTTTAGTCATAAGTGGAAGGAGATGGGTGATAGGAACGATGAGAAGATTAATAGTAGTGCAGACTTAGTAAATAGTGTGACAGTGTTGAGGGAATTAGTTGTTTAGCAGAGTGATGGCGTTAGGGAAAAAACTGTCCTTGTGTCTAGTTGTTCTGGTGTACAGTGCTCTATAGCGTCGTTTTGAGGGTAGGAGTTGAGACAGTTTATATCCAGGATGCGAGGGGTCTATAAATATTTTCACAGCTCTCTTTTTGACTTGTGTTTTCCAGCCCTCTCTAAGTGGTCTACAGAGTCAGCCTCTTGCTCCCAACAAACCGGGTCCTCATTTTACTGACCTTGGAAGGATGGAAGACTGAGTCAACCTTGAGCCGATGAGACCCGAACTGCCAAATTGCAGGCAGCCAGCAGTCAGCAGAAGTAGCTTGCAGTAATGCACTCTAACCACTGCACCACCATAGCTCGTTCCTGTCACTTGTTGAAAAGCCAACAGAGACCAAGAAAGAATTGAAATCATTAGAAGTGAGAATTGACTGTCAATCACTCGCTTCAAAGTCCATCCTCTGATGCTAAGCAGGCTAAACCTAAAGAAGTTTTAGTTTGGGTCTTAGCCAGGAATCTCATGTCCCTTGGCATAATCTGCTCTTCATTCTCACCATTCTGGCCTATTACAATTGGCTTGAGTTGGGAGATACCGGTGGAAATTTGAGAAGATTAGGAATTAGGATTAAACAAATCCGGTGGTGCAAATTTAAGAGAAGGTCCCAGCTGTATGACATTAATAACTGCACACGATCTTGGTCTCAAATACGTTTATAGTTGCAGGTTGGCCTTTGTCATGCCCTGTCGGAGTCTGAATCCGAAGGGGAAGAGTGAGAGAGGGGATCCGTTGGCTGTGGAAGAAACTGGGGAAGGGCAAAGTCAGGCTGGGCAGAGCAGGGGAGAGTTAGAACAAGGGAGAAGGGATTCAATTGAAGACCAAGGCCTACCCCCTCCTCTTCCTAGGCAGCACAGGGAGGAACGGAGAAGAGAGCAACATGGGTTGCCTGGCTTATGAGGGAGGAAAGGGCCCCGATTCCCTTCACAAGGCACACCTGGGGATGGAGTTTAAAGGAGAGGCAAATGGGAGGGCTGGTTGTCTGGAACAAACACTGAGTTCATCTGGTGCTTATCTGAATTCCTGGCATCCTCCCAACTGGTTTGATTTACTGCCGTGCTACTTCACTTCCGGAATTCCCTATTTTGCTTGCCCTGCCAGATTAATTACCTGTGGGATTTTTAGTTGTTTACAACGTTTGGGACTGAAGTATTGCCAGCCAAAGTCTATTACAGGTGGAAGAACTCTCTCCAGGCCGGAGAGCTGAAAGGGATATTTGGGGCACAGTTGGTGATAATAAAGGGACTCATTTCAGTTCTCTGGCTGTGTTGCCTTTGTGTCACGCCCCGGGCAGGGGTGGGTTCTAAAATTTTTTACTGTGGGCGTGGCTTATTTTGTGGGTGTGGTTTGATGGTCAGGTGACAATTCTTTAGGATTTAGCAGAGGTACTGGTCTACCAGGCTTTTAACTGCTTGCACAGTTGTACCGGTCTACCCATTTGTTTTTCGAGTGCACTGGTCTACCCATTTGTTCTTGGAGCGTCCCGGTCTACCTATTTGTTTTTTGAGGCACCGGTCTATTCATTTGTTTTTGGAGGCACTGGTCTACCACCACACTGCCTTTTAACACTGATCAGCTGTAGGGCGGCCCTTTGAAGCCCCGCGGCAAGAGTTTAAACAGTTTTTTTCCTTCTAGCCGATCAGCTGGGACTCGGGAGGCAGCAAATAGATTGGGGGCGGGGCCAAATAAAAGGTAAAAATAACATGCCTGAACTCTGGTGCAGCCAAGATTGGCACCTCCTTCCAAACCCCTCCCTTTCCGTTCTTCAACCCCAATGTCTCATTGGCCATCATGCAGATCCATCTCTTCGTCCCAAGCACTTTCTTTTCACAGGAATTTCCCCCCTCCCTCTGTTACCCAGGTAACGCTATCTACTGAAGAGCCAGGAACTAGGTAAAAGTTCATCTCAGCATTAAAGCAAGGCTTCTCCCTCTTTCATTCATTTCATGTCAGCG
Source organism: Pantherophis guttatus (assembly GCF_059756535.1). NCBI lineage: Eukaryota > Metazoa > Chordata > Lepidosauria > Squamata > Colubridae > Pantherophis > Pantherophis guttatus. The sequence goes on from NC_142071.1 coordinate 2,399,808, forward strand.
CTGAAAGAGATCATAATTTGGAATGCTGACATTTAAAAATTCTTAAAAGTATTATATTTAAGGCCAAAATTAGCTTAAAACCCCCAAAAAATTAAGAACTCCAAATTTAAAACTCAATTATGAAGCTAGCCCTGCCTGTCAGAAAAGCAGAGTCTTAAGAGCACAGCGGAAAACTCGAAGGTCAGAGATCTTGCGTTTGAGAGTAAGCCCCACTCCCAAGAGTAGGACAACCAATTACTGTGGGTTACAATCCTCAATATGGGTAGGGCTCATCCTGGGAGAAGGTGGGGAGGAAGCTGTAGATCTGACCATTTCAATTTCTCACATTCTGCCGGAGGCTTTCAATCTCATCATAATCCGGTCTTTTTCTAGCCAGGTGGATCTGAAGCTGACGAAATGCTTTCCCTTTATCGCATCTGCAAAACAAACACAAAACTATTTGTAAAGCAAATGTTTTCCCTCTGAAAGTAGATATTTTTATACAACTTTCACTCAGAATATTTTTTTTAAAAAAAAATTGCACAAGGGGCGGTCTAGGTTTTTAATTTAAATTGGAGGAGCAGATTCCTTGCTGGCCTCAGAGAGAGGTGCTGCTCCTTCTCCTTCCTCCCTACCAAGAGTTTCCTGGGTCTCCCCCAAAGCCAGGATGGTAAGTAAAACGGTTTAATCTTCATTTGCAAGAGGAGCTTGAACTGACTTGGATGTGAGAAAAGAATGGCTGGAGGAATGAAGTGGCCCCTTTGGGATAGTCACGCTCTCGCAGCAGAATTGAGAGTTGTAACTGTGGTTATAATAGTGGAAGAAATACTCTGTATATTATTTAGATACAATAAAGGAAGAAAGAAATGAAGATCAGAAGTCATCAGATGCTTCTTTAGAACCCCAAAGTAGAGATAGGACAAACTGAACTCTTTGCAAAACCAAGGAATTACATTTTGGGTTGGGTGAGATAAGTTTAAAATCCAGACATTGCTGGTCTAATTTTTCAGCAAGGACTCAAAAGCAGAGTTTATTTTCTAGTTATTCAAGAGTATTACGGATAGATGCACAAATGCAGAAATGTACTATTTGTACGGAGGACATATCAAGTCAGAAATAGAGAGTCAGGATTGTCATTTCTTCCCACAAAGCATCCCAGGTGGAAAAAGGTATGTGAAGGGAAGGAAACTGATGTGGGGCTGAGACACATTTGTGGTGGTGGGGTCAATCCCAATGATACCAATGGGGAGTTTTGTCTCTGGAGGGGGGTAGGATGGAAAAATATTTCACACTGAGGACTTCTTGAGGACTGAGGACTGAGATGTTTTCCCTCCGGAGTGGGGGGAGGACTGAAAATTATTCCATCCCGAGTACTACTAGGTGGATGAACAAATGGTTGAGATATTCGGGTATCCTGGATTGTGTGCAGCTGACATAAAGAAGGGAGAGAGATGTTCCAGGTTGTCCCTCTTGTGCAAGAGAGTCCAAACTGCACATTTGCACAAGATTGTAAACTTAACCCAGAGAGCTTTTTGTAAAGTTCATGAACTTCATCGTATTATCAAACGGGACTTTTGTTAAACTATGAATAGTCAGTTTGTCAAAGAATTAGTAAGGTCTCTCATGGCTTATTCTTTCTTTTTTCTTTAACTTTCTCAGAAAGTCTTCTTCAGCTTGATCGTCTTCTCTCTCATGTTGGCTACATGTCAAGGAGCGTGCTTGAGAATTCCCTTTCAAGCTGAATTTGAAAATGGTAACCAAACTCTTTATACATTTGAGCAAATCACCGCTGTACTGCTTGCCAAGGTTTAGGAATCCCAGGAGAAATGTTGTGGGCTTAATTTTTACAATCCAGGTTTTCATTAAAGTGGGCCAGGAAACATCGACTGTATTAATGCAGAAGACGTTTGATCATTAGGGATCCTTGCAAATCTAAACAATCCTTAAAATAGAATGATATTCAGCAAATGTGCAGAATTTGTATACTAATCACATTTGTCCAAGAGGAGATTTCTAAAAGTAGCCTCCAACTCTAGCAGGTTTCTCAATGCTGCATGGTAATTTAGGCTTGTTTGAAGGTTCAATTTTCAACTCTTCCATCCTTTTTTTCGTAGGTAAACCAGTGCGGCCAAACACATGCCTTGATAGACTTGATGGGAGAAAGCATCTCATTGGGTCCACTTGGAACACAGCTAATTGTTTGAGATGCAGCTGCAGCAAATATGGATTGGGTTGCTGCCAAAGGTAGGAAGAGATTCCAGGCCACCATCAGATATATTAATTTGCACATTTTCTCCTAGATTAAGTCACAAGCACTTATTCAGGTAGTACATATTAAGAAAGGAAGGAAGGAAGGAAGGAAGGAAGGAAGGAAGGAGGGAGGGAGGGAGGGAGGGAGGGAGGAAGGAAGGAAGGAAGGAAGGAAGGAAGGAAGGAAGGAAGGAAGGAAGGAAGGAGGGAGGGAGGGACAGATTGAGGGAGGGAGAGAGAGAGAGAGCTAGAGAGGGTGAAACCACCTGCTGTCTTAAGAGGCCATCCTTAGACCCAACAGACAACTTTCATCCAGTCTCCAATCTTCCCTTTTTGAGGAAGATTGTTGAGAGTGTACAAAGGGACCAAGTTGAAGCAAATTCAGTCTGGTTTCAGAGTGGGACACAGAATTGAAATGTCATCGGTGACACTTTTTGATGTTCTTTGGAGAACCTGGGATGAACCTGGATGTTCTTTGGAGAACCTGGCTTTTCTGGACTTCTCAGTGACTTTCAATGCCATCAACTATGGTTCCCTCCTGGACCAGTTTCCGCATAGACATTATTTTTCAGTAGTTCTCTTCTTTCCACCATGGCCAGTTCCAGTTGGTGTTGGTGGAGAAGGAGAGATCAAGTCCTTTGCAACATGGACCCCTCAGGGATCAAGACTCCTACCTCTCCTTTTCAACCTCTTCATGGAGTTTTGGGGAAGTCATCCCATCACTATGGGATACAAAACCAACATGCTGATGATACCCAGTTAGTGACCTAGCCCTACTCAGATACAAGAAGCTGTGGTGATTCTGGTCAAGTACCTGGAGGCCCTTAAAGGATGAGGAGGAAGCAGTTTTGACTCAACCATGGGCAACGTAGAATGGATGTGGGTTTTGCCCTCTGCCCAAAGGACCAGGTCATATATCACCTTTGGCTCTATATTGGGTGGCACTCCCCCAGATTGAACTGCTACACAATTTTGGGGAGGGTCTTCTTAAACTCACAGCTCCTGCTGAAGGAACTTGTGGCAGCCATGGCCATGGGGGGGTTTGCTCAATTTCGACTAGAATGGCTGGAGGAATGTGGTGGCCCCTTTGGGACAGCCACGAACCGAGAGTCATAGCTGTGGTTACAACAATGGGACAAATAATGGGAGAAATACTCTGTAGATTATTTAGATACAATAAAGACAGAAATGCCATCTGAAACTTTGACTGACCATCACATCTCCTTCTTTCTCCTCCTCCCTTTTTTTCCTCCTTCGAAGATTTGTTGGTTGTTAGCGTTGTTGAAGGGTGCAAAACAGTGGCAAATCACGTGACATGTGAACATGAATTCTATAGACTTGATGACCCAACGCAGCACTGTGATGTCTGATCTCTTCACGTGGACGAACTAGAATAAATCTCTCATGTGTAAATGAACCTGAATAAATCTCTCAAATCAGCATCTAAAACCGTTTTTCTTGCCTTTTCTTTTTATTAAATAACATGAAGCTCATGTCATAATTATGGACCTGGTGGCTCAGCAGACTAAAGCATTGTGATTAACATCAGCTGTCTGCAATTACTGTAAATTCGAATCTCACCAGGCTCAAGGTTGACTCAGCCTTCCCTCCTTTCTAAGGTAGGTAAATTGAGGACCCAGTTTGTGGGGGCAATAAGCTGACTTTGTATAAATATACAAAAGTATGAAGGCTATTGCTTAACGCATTGTAAGCCGCCCTGAATCTCCGGAGAAGGGCGGCATGTAAATCAATTTTTTTTAAAAATGTCAGCCATGCAGTACGGGAGAGTTCGGTCTGCATCAGTTTGCCATGGCAGTGTATCAATGCTTGTGCATTGGTGTGTCAGTGTGTTCTGCCCCAACTACGGGTCCCAAGAAGTGTAGCACACACATACACAGCTCCAAAAACTCCGTTTAATACGAACAGACTGTCAGATATAAATGCCTTATTCTCCAATGTGTAAATAGTGTACAGACAGGGTATCAGGGGTTAACTTATTCTTCACTTCTTAATGTATTCATAATTCACCACTCCCACATATAGCTCCACCCATTGTATATATAAGGAGCTACCTACACCATTTCCCTTCCTTCTATCTGTGAATATTCAGTGAATATAGAATGCCTAATGTAAATAAAAGAATATATAGTTAAATCTTTAACTCTTGTTGATCTTATTGAGTCTGATCCTGAAAATATTGCAACAAACTGGTAGCAGAGGATGGTTAATTGACTCAATAAAAGGCTTTAAAATGTCTAAGAAAGATAGGCCCAACACCAGGGCCTACAGCAAAGAAATGGAAACGGAACAAGAAATAATCAACGAATCCACGAATGCAATTTCGAGAGAATCCGAAGAATACACCACTGAAGACGAAGAAATAATTGATGACCAGGAGGAAATCGAAATAGAAAATAACGAACTCAGGTCAGAGATATTAAAACTATTGAAAAGCCAGAAGAATGATGAAAGCCTCATCGCGGACCTCCAAGATATGCTAAAGAACAGCGGAGCAGCGAGAGAGAAAAACATCACCAATGAAAAACCCAAAGATCCAAAAATAGTGAGTAATATGACTGCGGAGAAAATCATTACAAAGAAGAAAAACGATGATCCCGCGCAAAAATTTGAATGGCGGCCATCTTGGTTTCAACCGGCCTCCAAGATGAACGAAGCAGAGCCAATCAGCAAGCTCAATTCAAAATTTCTGACGCGAAAAATATTATCGGACAACGAAAACGAAAAGGAAGATTCAAACACCTCAGAAGAATCAGAACCAGAAAGCGAGGAAGATCCAACAAAACACCAAATAAAATCAGCGATGAAAACGCTCTTTGCTGCATTTGGGCCAAAACTGAAAATTACTAAAAAGACACCAAAAAAGCGAACGAGCAAGCCAATGCCTCAAGACCTGCCCGCTCCCATCCTGACTACTAGAGCGCTGACGCCGGAACCCAGAGAGCCCTGCCGATACCGCCCCACGCCGCAGACCGAAGCAAGCACCAACGCTTTCAATAGAAGAGGAAGAACAGCCACCGTCGCCAGAACCCCCAAAGTCGAACCAGAGACCGACTCATCTGAAGAAGAGCAGAGCGAGCAAGCCGCAGTGAGGAGAACCTTCCACGACGACGCCGAAGAAGAAATGAGCATCGCGCATGCGCGAAACTACGCTGACGATCCGGGAAGACATGAACAGGAGAGAAGATCATGCAGACTCGTAGCGAGCATCCCCACGCCGTTTTGCAATTTTCTGCATTTACGAGACCACGGACTACCTCAGGTTGTAAGTAATGGACCCAATAATGTCGGAAATTTACCCAGTGACTTCCCAAAACTAAGGGTTGATGGCATTAATTTACAAGAATGGTATCAACAGCTCCAGGTTGTCTTTATGAAGGAAAACTTACTGTTTTTTATCACTAATCCCCCAAAAAGACCTTGGACACTAAAAATAGATTGTTTACACCATAGAGCTTTTTTCTTAATAATATCTAGTGTGTCTCCTGCAATGTATCACAGCATTAAGCCAAATTTGACTGTTTCAGAAATTATTCAATGCATGTTTAATTTGTTTCACAGTGACAGTGTAGCCACCACCACAAGGATATCTAAAGACTTCTTTTCATCTAGGATAAAACCAGGGGTTTCCATAAGTGAACATTTAATATCTTTGAACAAAATAAGAGCTGAACTGCATTTGAGGGGGGAGGTGATTTCAGACCAAACAATGAAAAGTGTCATTATCAACTCACTTGACCCATCATGGGACAATTTTATGTCACATTTAGACACAATCAATCTAGGGTATTTATCCATAGAAAGCCTATCTAACAAATTGATAACAGAAGATAATTCTAGAAGAAATCGTTCTAACAATCACACAGAACATAAACCATATAGGAAAGTAGCTTTCCAAGAAAAATATAGTGGAACATTTAAATGTCATAATTGTGGATCCAGGGAACACAATAGAAGAGATTGCCCAAAATTCTTAAAAGAAAGATATAGATCAGAATACAGAAACAAATACGATTATAGACAGCCTTCCATAGAAAGGCATAGATATAGGAGCCCACCAAATCACAGAGAGAATAGAGGGGGCAGAGACAATTCAAAGGATAGAAAGTCTGGTTCACTGAATGGATTAAATAAACAAGACAACACTAACACACAACAAAGTGAGAACAATAATTGGCTTATTGATTCTGGAGCAACTAATCACACCACTAATAACAAAAGTATATTGTCTTCATTTGCAGAAGATAAATTTGTAATTAAGGTAGCTAACCAAGAAAAGGTTCAAGTATTAGGTAGAGGAAATGTAACCTTGCCTGGTTTAGGAAAAATAGAGGGGGTATTACTAATACCTGAAATACCTCATAACATATTAAGTGCCATAAAACTAAGCAGAGATTCTGACATTAACATTGTCTTTTCAAAAGGAAAGGCAACTTTGGAAAAGAATAAAATAAATGTAGGCACTGTGGTGACTAAAGGAGGACTACCTTACCTAATAACAAAAGAAAAATGGTTACATAACATTGATTCAAATATGGAAGACTGTATTGAAATAGATGATGAGAATGTTAGCAACAGTGACAATGATGAATGTAAAATATCTCATGACCACACAGATGCACACAACGATAAGAAGCCAAAGATAGGTAAACCAATTCATGATGAGTGTGCTCACATATTGCATAGGAAGTTAGGACATGCCAGTTTTCCTGTAGTGCAAAAAATGACTGAACACGCAGAAGGTGTTAAAATAAAGAATTGTGAAAATTATCTGGAATGCTCAGTATGTAAATCTACAAAACTAAAAACTAGTCCCAGGCCAAGAAAATCTACCAGATCAACTAACAAAATTTTTGATTTAGTACACATGGACTTAGTTGGTCCATTAACTCCATCAATCACTTATAGGAAACGTTACTTCCTGACAATAGTGGACGATTATAGCCGCTATGGATTTGTTTACACATTAAAACACAAAGATGAAACATTTCAAAAATTTAAAGAATTTTACAAACGCATAGAAACACAACACAACATCAAAATAAAACAAATTATGACAGACAGAGGATGCGAATTCATGTCTAAAGAATTCTCACAATGGTTAAAAGACAAAGGAATGTTACATTACACATCTAGTCCATTTTCTCCGTTCCAAAACGGGATTGCAGAGAGAAAAAATTCCACATTACAAACCATGATTAGATGCACACTGGAAGATGCTGGCTTAAGCAAACAATTCTGGTCAGAAGCCTTACATTATTCAAATTACACACAAAATAGAACATGGTCCAGCATTATAAATAAGACACCATATGAAGTGATGTATGATAGAAAACCAAAATTAGCACACATGCATATATTTGGAGTCACAGCAGACGTACACATACCTAAACAATTAAGAAGAAAGGGAGAAAATGTGTCCAGGAGACTCAGATTTATGGGATATGAGACTGGCACTAAAGGATACAGATTCATTGATAGTAACAACAAATTTATAGTCTCCAGAACAGCTGTGTTCCATGAACAAGCTAACTGGTCTAAATTACATCTTAATGAGATATTCCCAAATAAACATGAAGATACAAAATCTCATGAGAAAGGGACTATAGAAAAACAAAATATCAACAAATATAAAAACAAAACCAAAACTTGGACAAATAGCCAACTCAAAATAAAGACAGATACACTAACAAAAAAGGAAGTAAGATATTTGCATGATAACGATAGTAAACCCGAGAAAATCATTAGAAACACCAGAAATCAAATGCCAAATAAATACAAGGATTATGTAATGCACATGAATGGTGAACCAACAACACCCAATACATACGAGGAAGTGTTAAAACTTCCTCACGAAGAAAAAGAAAAATGGGAATTAGCAATGAAGAAAGAGATGGAAAGTTTACAAGGACTAAATGTATTTACACCTGCATCTGCACCTAAAGATAAGACAATTATTGGTACCAGATGGATATATAAAATTAAGAATTTAGAGGGAGGAAATACTCTATACAAAGCTAGATTGGTTGCACAGGGTTATGCACAGAAATATCCAGAGGACTATACTGACACGTATTCCCCCACTGTAAGAACAGAGAGTGTCAAAACAGCTCTAGTGGTAGCTTCAGCACTCAATCTAGATGTATTCCAATATGACATACAGACTGCGTACCTACACGCAAAATTAGATAAAGAAATATACGTGAGAGCACCTCATAGTCCATACACAAACAAAAATGAGACTTGGTTGTTAAACAAGAGTTTATACGGGCTAAAACAATCTGGTAAACGGTGGTATGATTGTTTAGTAAAAGTACTTAAGACCATGGACTTCAACGCTACCACTGCTGATAATTGTTTCTTTGTCAAGAGGGGTGATGATTACATTGAATTTGTATTGATTTATGTGGATGACATTTTATACATAGGAAAACATAAAGAAAGAAGAGAAACTTTTGTAACTAAACTAAATGAACATTTCTCATTGAAATCTTTAGGCAAGGTAAACAAATACCTTGGTGTCCAAATTAATAAGACAAAAAGGGGATTCAAACTTACCCAGAGAGATAAGATCATAGATCTTTTAAATAAATGCAACTTAAACAATGCCAAACCTTGTGATACCCCTATGCAAACTGACTTTCTAAGGAATTCTGATGAATCTTCTCCCGAGTTCAAGGACAATACATTCTATAGATCAATCATAGGTTCACTCCTTTACATATCTAATTGGACTAGACCGGACATCGCTTTACCACTCAATTTATTATCTAGGCATGTCAGCAAACCAACAATGTACCACTGGGAAGCTGTTAAAAGAATTTTAAGATATTTAAAAAGTACACTAGACTTTTGTTTAATGTTAGAACCTAATGATATTAAAGAACCAAAGCTTACGTGTTATGCAGATGCAGATTGGGCTGGAGACACCTCATGCAGAAAAAGCACATCCGGTTATGTATTCCTCTTAAATGACTGTCCAGTTTACTGGTACACTGGTAAACAAGAACTAGTGGCTACTTCAACAACAGAAGCGGAATATGTTTGTTTATCCAAGGCCGCAAATAATCTTGTATGGTTTAATGATTTAATTTCAGATGTCTGGAAAAAACCTGCTCTGCCTTTTGTTATGCATGAAGACAATAAAGCAGCCATTGAAATATCTAGATCTGATGCCATTGGACAAAGATCCAGACATATAGATATAAAATTTAAACATGTGAGACAATTATCTCAGGATGGATTTATTAAAGCAGTGCATTGCGACACTTCAGAACAATTAGCTGATATATTAACGAAGCCTTTACCTTCTAAACAGCATAAATACTTAACCTCAAAGTTGTATGTTTTGTATTGTCCTGAATCTGAATGTAACTGGTGTTGTATAACGAATCGGCATTTAGAGGGGGATTTGTCAGATATAAATGCCTTATTCTCCAATGTGTAAATAGTGTACAGACAGGGTATCAGGGGTTAACTTATTCTTCACTTCTTAATGTATTCATAATTCACCACTCCCACATATAGCTCCACCCATTGTATATATAAGGAGCTACCTACACCATTTCCCTTCCTTCTATCTGTGAATATTCAGTGAATATAGAATGCCTAATGTAAATAAAAGAATATATAGTTAAATCTTTAACTCTTGTTGATCTTATTGAGTCTGATCCTGAAAATATTGCAACACAGACCCCTTTCAAAATGCAGGCTTTAACCACCAATGTCCTTATCAGCCTGGTATGAATTACAGAGATTAAACAAAGTCCGACAAGGGTTGGCAATCAGCCCAGAATCCAAGTTGTAACAAAAAACTCACTCTCAAAATGCTCTGCGTAGGACCAAACGTTGTTTCCAGCAACATTTGCTATCTGTGTGTGAACTTTAATAGGCTAAGGGAATGGTCAATTAATCCCAAGATTTACTCTCGAGGAGACCTCCTCCTGAGTAGCCACTCCTGCCTTTTGGCAGCCCTGCGTGCTCGAGCATTGAGAAGAGGCTTCTCCACTTCACTCTCTTCACTTGAAGGAGCCTCTGGACTAGAGGACCTCCAAGCCCCCACCCCACCCCACCCAACCCCATGATCCTAAGTTCTAAATCATATTTTACAACCCCATTGATTATCCAGTAGGAAGCCCTTGAGCTATCTCTTCACTTCCTAAATTTGTCATAACTTCTTGCCTTGCTTTATGTCATAGCCCCTTTGTGACATCGGATTTTTCCTTAGTTCCACTTCCAGAATCGTTTGCACTGGACCTTCCGAAAAAGATTTCAGGTGGATCTTGGAATGAAGACGTAGAGCTGATGCCAAGTCTTCAATAGTCACAGGCCACTGGGCTCCAAGAAGGAAGGCGTGTCGTCAAAAATTGCTCAGTAATATATTTTGGAGAGAAAAACAGCCGAGTAGACCCCAAAATGCTGCATATTGTTATTCTGTCAGCTCATGTGCCTCCTGAACATGCAATTCAGCCCAACACATTTGTGGTTGGTACCTTCAGAGGTAAAGCCGTATCCAAATCCCCTTTGCTTTTTACATATTAAAATAGTTTTCTCTTATGTCAGGGCTATGCTTGAGAGAAGCAAAGCATCAGGAAACAGGTGGAATTAACTCAGAGGAATTTTTTTTCCCCCTAGGCATTGAAAGGAGTACAAGAGTCATGCAGAAGGACCAGAATCCAATTTGGAATGAGGTAAGCTAGACAAGGAAGTTGAGAAATGTTCTGGAAAAAGGATCCCAGCAAACCATTTTTTTTAAAAAAAAAAAAATTGTTTAGAAGGTTGTCTGGAAATACTTAAAGTCACCAGAACTGGAACTTGGATCAATAAAGTCTATATTTTTCCCAAAATCCTTAATCCTGGTAAGAGTCTCAGTTTTAGAGTTAGTTCCTTCTGAATTTCTTCATTTTTTTTAAAAAAAAAGTCCCTTAATAAGAACTTAGAAAGGGGAAAGAGATATATTACAAAATATAGTGCAACGCTCCAGAATCTCCTTTGGTGATGAAACTGTTAAGGAATTCACAGAGTAATCCTTGAATTGCAAGGGTGTGTACATGAAAGTGATTGAGAGTAGGTACGAATAAACACAGTCAACACACAGATACACTGAGTTGTGTTTACTTTCAGGAAATAGTAAGGCACAGTCCAATAAACAGTCCAGGTCATACACATATAAAGCAGGAGATAGCAAAACTACAGTCCAGGGATAATCCAATAACAAAGTCTTCTTACCAGTCGTCGTAGTCATTCATAATAAACAGTTCTTCTGGATTTGCAAACAGTAGCATACAGAGATATCAAGAGAGCAAGAACTTTATACAGAAGGAGGAATAAGATAAGAAAAGGGACTACATAGCCTTGAATATGAAGGTATAAATTCTTGAAGGATCTGAAAACAATGGTGGCACGATGGCAAAAAAATTCCATATTTAAATAAATGTATAAAATGTACAATACACAATAAACTGAGTTGATAAAGTTAGAACTGAGAATGGGAAGGCTGTGAGAAGAGGGCCAGGAGGGAAGTGGACAACTATGGTAACTTCATCAAGATGTCACTCCCTTCATGACACAAAATTCCAGATGTTGCCAATGACCAGGAAATATCATGCATCAAATTCAACTTCAAGTAGCAGATAAATACTACTTGTAGATATGGATAGACAGCAGAAAGAATGCTTGTGTCAGGGTTGTGTCAGCTCTTGCCTCACAATATGGAGGTTATGAATTCAATCCTAGGTAGAGGTAGATGTTGAGTCTCCTGCTTGGGCAAGGGCTTGGACTCAATGACCCCTTCCAACTCTGTTAATCTGTTAAACCCCAAAGCAATCAAAACTCTGAGGCCTAGAGTTTCCTCAAAGCATAATTTTATTTGGGACGTCATATTGGCACAGCTGGTGAAAACCTGACTCTGAAAGACCCAGGGGTTTTCCCCCACCCAAATCATACCCCAAAGTTCCTTCCCCCAGGTCACACATGTCCATCACATGGTCCAATCAGGTCGCAGTCCCAACTCCAGCTGGCTTTGGTCCACATCCTTCCAAACACCTGGTAGAACGTCCTTAGCTCCCACAGAAAAGAATGCTATTTTGGCTACACATTCCCTCCCAGCTACCTCCCCCCTCACGTTCCCACAGCCCCACCCGGCCTCACTGTGGCAGCCATAAAGATGCTCCCAAAATGGCTTCAGGGCTGACAGCTTGGTGTTCTTGCTTGTTGTGAATTTGTCCAAAACAAGAGCAAATGACTGATCTTCAAAGGTTGCGTTGTTGATTATTCTTTGTGTTTGTCCTGCAGACTTTGATGTGGTATCTGGATGAGGAGCTTCTGGACAACAGTTCTGTTGCCGTCGTTAAACTCCTTGAATGGGGCACAAAAATCCAAAACAGGTGAATGATGGAAAGAAGGATCTGTATAAGTAGGTTGTCTGACATGGGGACAAATCTGCTGCTCAGCCCCATCCATTTTCCTCTCTGTTTCAGCCCAAAGAGTGTTGTGGAGCCCAAAGAGTGTAATTATTGAGTAATTATTACCACAATGAGGAAGTTTCTCAAGTTCCTTCTTCCTCCTAAAATCAGGGGTGGGTTCTACTTACCTTTACTACAGGTTCGCATTGCGCCTGCGCGTGCTAACTTCACTCACTTGTGCACATGCGCAGATCACCTATGATGACCTCCGGGTCAGTGGGCGGAGCCTCCTGCCGGTTTTACTACCAGTTCTTGTGAACCGATCCGAACCGGGGGCAACCTACCACTGCCTAAGATGTCACATCATTCTTCCTCCTAATCCAATTAAACCCTGTGGTTGCTACTAGTACTGTCTGTCTTTGAAGTTCCTTCTTGACTTTTCCACTTCTCTGCTAACTTTAGGGATTTTGGCAGTGCGGATGTCGACTTAGGAGGAGCAGCTGAAAAACCAAACGTTATGATTATAAAGAAGAATCAAAGACTGCAAAATAACAGTCTGCAGCCAACGGGAGTAAGTCAAGAAGGAAATAAAAACAATGTTTTAAACTTGAAGGGCTTCGCTGTGAACTGCGATGAAGGCTGGATGTCTTCATCGCAGAAGACATCCAGTCTTCTGCGATGACAACATTACCTTTAATCTCAGAATAAAGATATTGAAGTATTTCCTTCAGTGCTTCAGGTTGAATTTTCTGCCTTTTATCAGTGGAATTCAGCCTCTCTTCAGTGCTGCTAAAAATTATTTTCCCTGTCAATATTAATAGAAGCAGGAAACTTTTAATCAACTGTGAAACCATCTATTCACTGCCTCTGTTTTCACTTCCAAAATATTAAAGCAGAGGTTGTCTTCACATTTGCATGAAAAGGGAGATTGCTCCCCCCAAAAAAGGTTGGTTTTACTCATCATATATAAATCTATTCGGAACCGTGGATAAATATCACACTTTAATAAGAAAAACACAGCCAGATTTTACTGTTATCTGCGGACAAATTAAAACAAGTTTCTTATGATTTTATGCTTTCAGTGCACCATAACGCTAAAAATCTGCTTCTCACCACCGGAACCTAAAATGGTCACCCATCGAAGAAAACACAATTTAAAGAAATTGAGTAAGTAGTGGGTATTTATTTTGACCTGACTAAAGTATGTTTTGTGTGGAATTACATGGATTTTAATTTCTGATTCCTTGTCTGGATTGTTTTGAGCTCTTCGTGGTTAGAAGACAGTAGATGTTTTGTAACATCAAAAGAGATATGGGTAAAATCTCTGTGTTCCTGTTAATGAATTGGAGTAAAAAAAAAATCAAAACTTTTTGTTAGTTAACACTGACAAGAAGGTTCATGACCAGGGGTGAAATCCAGCAGGTTCTGACAGGTTCTGGAGAACTGGTAGCGGAAATTTTGAGTAGTTCGGAGAACCGGTAGTGGAAATTTTGAGTAGTTTGGAGAACCGGCAAATACCACCTTTGGCTGGCCCCAGAGTGGGGTGGGAATGGAGATTTTGCAATATCCTTCCCCTACCATGCCACACCACACCCACCAAGACACGCCCACAGAACCGGTAGTAAAAAAATTTGGATTTCACCACTGGACAAAACTCACTTAACTGTCTCATTTAGCAACCAAATTTTTGAGCTCAATTATGGTCGTAAGTCGAGGACTACCTGTAGTATAACACACCCACTCCTGGATATTTGAACCATATATATATATATATATATATATATATATATATATATATGTATGTATGTATGTATGTATGTATGTATATGTATATATATATATATATTACTGCCTTGATCTTCCAAAGGAAAAGTGAGAAATAATTCTAATAAATAAATGAATATTTGTATCAACTCTCAAAGCATTTCTGGTTTGCTCTCAAGTTGCCATGAGCAAGAAAGTGGGAAGGACTGACACAGCAGTTCAGCAGCCACATTCAAAAGCATATTCCACACATATCTTCTTCGAGGTTTGACCTCAGATTACCAGAGCTGGCATGTGAGGTGTGGTTTCTACAGCCTGTGAAAGTGCCTCACTGGAGAAAGTGATTTATGACACAGACTGAGAGGAGGGGGGGGAAACAGGGTCAGAGTTGAGCCGTAAATTACATGCGGCAGAGTTGACTTCACCCGGGAAGTTTCTGACATGTTGCTCCTAATAAATAACTGGATTTCTTTTGAAACTTGGCTCAAGGCTTATGAGTTAATTAGGGCATCTGTCGGAACCCTGACAATTTGAGGGTTTAAGAAGAATATCCCCCATAAAGGGTTGATAATGCTGCTTCTTGTCTTCTTTCACAGTCTTCTGCCCTGTCTTTGCCAAGACTTCTGTCATAGAAGAATTTACCCTGAAAGAAACCGAGGCACCTCAGGTGCCAGCTCCAACATCAACCACCATGAAAGAGCTTTCCAACAAGAAGCAACTCTTCCAGGTAACACAACATCTCAGCTCTTGATATGTGAAAGAAAGAAATACATTGAGAGGACTGGTGGTTTCTCAGCAGATGTTATTTCTGTTGCAATTCTTGTAAATGGAAATTGATCTTTAATAAAGTCCGAACACCACAAATCATTTATTTCAAGTATGGTCCCACCAGTACAGTGTAAAGTTATACTAGGAGTTAAAAGAATAATAGAATTGGAAAAGAGGTCTTCTGGTCCAACCCCTATACCATTTCAGACAAATGACTGTCCAATCTCTTCTTAAAAACCTCCAGTGTTGGAGCATTCACAACTTCTGGAGGCAAGTTGTTCCACTGATTAATTGTTCTAACCATCAGGAAATTTAGTTCTAGGATGGTTCCCTCCTTGATTAGTTTCCATCCATTGCTTCTTGTCCTGCCTACAACTGCTTTGGAAAATAGGTTGACTTCCACTTCTTTGTAGAAGCTTCTTAGATATTGGAACACTGCTATCATTTTACCACTAGTCCAGTGGTGAAATCCGATTTTTTAACTACCGGTTCTGTGGGCGTGGCTTGGTGGCGTGGTATGGCTTGGTGGGCATGGCAGGGGAAGGATTCTGCAAAATCCCCATTCCCTCCCCACTCCTGGGGGAAGGATACTGCAAAATCTCCATTCCCACCTCACTCTGGGGCCAGCCAGAGGTAGTATTTGCCAGTTCTACAAACTACTCAAAATTTCCGCTACCAGTTCTCCAGAACCTGTCAGAACTTGCTGGATTTCACCCCTGCCCTAGTCCTAATTTTAATTAAACTAAGACCTTTTCATTAAACTATGAAGACTTTCATTAATTTATAAACAACTATTTATTGTTCCCAATAAATACAATTCCAAAAACTCTTTAGGACCCTCATATTAAACCTACAAGAGCTAGTCTTCAAAAATATGAACAATATATAACACTTCAAAATGGTCATGTTTTCGGTATCTCTTCAGTGACATCTCATGGTCATCCCAATTTTTACAGGCTATGTATGATGGTTTTAAGTTGGAATGATATATTCCTGGGGAAAAAACAAGAGAAACAGAAGTCCTGCAGCCACCATCCCATTTTCATGCTATTGGCCACTGGCATACACAAAGCTGGATAACCCACAAGACTTTCTGAATCATTTGGACAAACTTCGTGAGAACATGAAATGGGGCATCTTCCAAGAATGTTTGCAGGATGGGACTGACCAGCCATTTCTCCCTTGTAGGTGAGAGTTATCATCATTGAATGTCGACAACTGCAAGAAAACAACGTCAAACCGGTGGTGAAAGTCACTATTGGAGATTATACATTCCGCACCAGAATTAGACGTGGAAACAATCCATATTATAATGAGGTTGGCATTCTGGATATTATTTTCTGGGATTTGACGATTTTTCACAAGCATTTTGCTCAGTTAGAAAAATACAATACAACACAACACAACACAATACAATACAATTATTTATTGGCCAAGTGTGATTGGACACACAAGGAATTTGTCTCCGGTGCATAAGCTATCAGTGTACAATACAAGCGACGAGTGATAAATCATGATCATAATCATCATAAACTGAAAGAAAAATAATATTTCAAGGTAACGATCAGGAACTGGGAATCAACTTTCACCTCCTTGCTTTTCAGTATTGTCCTGTTTCTGCTTTGTTGGGGGGAAAAGTGGCGTTCGAAAAATGGCACTTGCTTTTTAATGACCAGGAGCATGTCTCTGCTTTAAAATAGTCTTCAAAGGACAATCTAGAGTCCATTCTTGCGTACAGTTGCAAAAAAATAACATAAAACTTTGGTTTGCTTTCCTCGTAGACCTTCGTCCAAAATTTCAATGAGACCCCTCTTCACCTTTTTGATCAGTTTATTACCATACAGGTAAGCAAGCAAAGTCAAAGTTCTTTGTGGCCCTTTTTTGGGGGGGACTTCTGAATTGCATTTTCCCTCTCGTGTGTGTGTCCTTTTTTGGATATGCTAACGAAATATTTCTCCTGGCTGGGATGAAGCTGCATTGTGGCAGCAGGAACTAAATGCTGACAATGAAATCCAAGTGAGCAACCTTGAGTCCAACAGAACAGCTGGTGGGAGAAGGGCGAAAAATTAAAAGTTGGCATCCAGATGTTTATTCCAACTATCTGGAAAGGAAGGTGGGTGGAATAATCCCAGATTCTATCAGCATGACTATTTCAGTCTCAAAATCCATAATTGCTTCTCATTCCCAACGGAGCAGAACAAAAACAGCCCACGCATAATTGAAAACCAGCTTAAGGAAAGGAATAAAACAGATGCAGCTGAATTAAAATCCTTCTACCCATTTCATGTGCTAGTGCAGTGATGGCTAACCTTTTCCGGACCGAATGCCTAAAGTGTGCGAGCATGCTAATGCATGTGTGTGCACCCAAACCCCCAAAATGCAATGCGTGCACGGCCCCAGTGCATGCGTCCTGCCCCCTGCACATGTGTGCCCCCGTGCATGCATGCACGTCACCCTCATGTGCCACGCCCCTTGCATGCCCAACACCCCCCGCGCATGTGCGACAGAGACCCGAAAACTAGCTGGCTGGCAGGAGGTGTGCGTGCATGTGCAGCGGAGCTGAATCGGGTGACGGCATAGAGAGGGCACTGTGTGCCACCTCTGGGACACATAGCATAGGTTTTGTTGTGGCTCCGACCCCCGAGCCCATCTTATCGGAGGAAGAAGGCTCCGAACATGAAGGAGAGGAGCCGGCCAGGCCTCCCTGTCCAGGCCCCTCCTCTCTGGCAATGCCTCAGGTGTCTGCCGAGGGAGAGGAGATTGACCAGGAGCCAGGTGTCTCCGATGACAGCGATGAGGGTGATAAGTCCTTCCTGGAGCCACGCCAACGAAGGCGAGATAAACGTTTGCAGCAGATGAGGAGGCGTGCCAGGGATTAAGCTGAGTCACTGGACCACACCCCACAGGCTATATAAGAGAGTGTGGTGGCCATTTAGACTCTGTGACGGACAAAGCTAACTTCCAGCTAGTCACTTTGTACAACGCCGAATCTGCTGAAGGTTTCATGTTTGAGCTGGACTGTGTGTATTCGTTGGTGTTATCTGGTGGAGGAACATTCCCTCTTCTTGTAGTAAAGCACTTGGCAGACGGTTATCGTATTGCTGCCAAGTTCCTGATAACGAACCTTGTGTGTGCCGAGTACTTCTTTAACCCCCGGCTGGCTGTTTGTGTGTGTGGGGGGACGGGGACAGAACAGATTTGCCATCAAGGTGCTACTGCATTGTAGTGCAATGTTGCAGATGAGCGAGATTAATGTCAGGCACAAGGAAATCAAGAACAACATGATGGTTTACTTGCAGTAGTTTCTTTACAGTTGCTGCTTTATAGACCGGAATCTTGCCAGACTAACGCACAATCTGCATTTCAATTACAGATAGCCCATGATTTACAACCATGGATGCTCTATTCCTTCTATTTGCAGGCTTTTGTATTTTGTTATCTTCTCCAGGTCCTTCTCTTCTATTCTGTGGGCCCCCTATTAGTATAATAATGAAGTTTTATCATGGGAATTTCTACCTGATCTTAAACAGGTGCTGAACTCTCGATCTGTCAGAGCTGATGCATTTATTGGTGTCTTTAAGGTGAGCCACTGTTGACCAGATTTACATATTTGGTAGACTTCTACACTTGTTAAAAATGCTTAATTTATGCTTTCTGCTCTACTATCTTACCACCTCCCATCCTACCACCAGGTCAATTATTTTTTCTGTTTAACCTGTCAACGAAACATGGAAACCAATCAAGGAGAGAAGCAACTTAGAACTAAGGAGAAATTTCCTGACAGTTAGAACAATTAATCAGTGGAACCACCAGAAGTTGTGAATGCTCCAACACTCGAAGTTTTCGAGAAGATGTTGGATAACCATTTGTCTGAAGTGGTGTAGGGTTTCCTGGCTGGGCAGGGGGTTGGACTAGAAGACCTCTAAAGGTCCCTTCCAACTCTATTATTCTGTTATTGTATCTTCTTCCCCCAACCTGTCCATAGAAACACCCAATGCCATAAAATATCTAATCTTGATCTTCCCAAATCTGGGGAAAGACAGATAGGAGGAAGAGAAGAGAAAGAGGAAAGAAATACATTTCCAACTTTTTTCTGTGCAGTAGAATTTTTTTTAAAAAAAAAGTTAGAGCTTCAAGCTTTTATCTTGCATCTCTTAATATTTCAAATAATTTCTGTAACAATCTCTAATTCCCAATGTCAATAAAAAGTTCAGTCTCCATGTTTTTTTAAAAAGGAATCCAAACTCTACCATTGGAAAATTGTTATCATTTTGTATAATGTTTAGAATAGAATAGAATAGAATAGAATAGAATAGAATAGAATAGAATAGAATAGAATAGAATAGAATAGAATAGAACAGAACAGAACAGAACAGAACAGAACAGAACAGGAGTAGAGTAGAGTAGAGTAGAGTAGAGTAGAGTAGAGTAGAGTAGAGTAGAGTAGAATAGAATAGAATAGAATAGAATAGAATAGAATAGAATAGAATAGAATAGAATAGAACAGAACAGAACAGAACAGAACAGAACAGGAGTAGAGTAGAGTAGAGTAGAGTAGAGTAGAGTAGAGTAGAGTAGAGTAGAGTAGAGTAGAGTAGAATAGAATAGAATAGAATAGAATAGAATAGAATAGAATAGAATAGAATAGAATAGAATAGAATGAGCTGGAAGGAATCTTGGAGGTCTTCTAATTCTGCTTTAGAGAATAGATTGACCCCCTCTTCTTTGGGGCAGCCCCTCAAATAACGGAACACTGCTATCATGTCACCCCTAATTCTTCTTTTCTTTAGTCTAGCCAGACCCAAAACCTGCAGCTGTTCTACCTATGGATTAGTCTCCAGGCCTTTGATCATTTTAGTTGCTCTTTTTTTTTTTCCTTCCTGGGCCATTCCTTGTGACGTGTGCCATTCATTCTTTTCGCAGATTGAGATGGGGCTTGTATATGACTCTCCAGGTATGTCCTCCATTCTTTCCTTACGACATGGGGGATATGGGGTTTTTCCTGTCACATGACACCTATTTGTAGTCTTCTAGGGCAGGGGTCTCCAAACATGGCAACTTGAAGACTTGCGGACTTCAATTCCCAGAATGGCTGGCTGGGGAATTCCGGGAGTTGAAATCCACAAGTCTTCAAGTTGCCAAGTTTGGCTTTAGATGTTCTTCCAATCTGTAAAGACAAAATATACTTTGACCTGGGGTAGTGCCCAAAACCATGAGTTGGGGCCCTCAGCTTTTTCGAAACCAACACTAGGAGGGTTTGCCATTGTCTTCTTTTGAGATTCTTTTTGACAACCAGATTTCTAGAGGTCTCCCATACTAGGTCATCTCGATTTAGCTTTCAAGTCCAGAAAGGGTCCAGATACACCTCCTATGACAGAGATGGCTAACCCTTTTCCGGACCAAATGCCCAAAGCACTCACACACGGGCGCAAATCTGTGCACATGCGCCTGAACCCCCAAAATGCAATGTGCTTGTGGCCCCCACATGTGCCTCCCCTGCCTGCATGCATAGCCCTCCATGCATATGGCCAGCCCCCAGCGCATGTGTGTCAGAGACCTGAAGACCACCTGGCCGGCAGAAGATACTCGTGGATGTGCGGCAGAGCTGAACAGGGGCGATGGCTCGTGTGCCCACAGAGAAGGTACTGCATGCCACCTCTGCCACGTGTGACATAGATTCACCATCTCTGTCCTATGGCTTCCCCAATGTGTTTTGTTGTCTTCTGTAGACAGGGTGTCAGCACTTCAAGCTGCATTTACTCTAGTGCTGACATAAGAAGGAGAAGCAGAGGCGTCTGGAAAGGGACGTTTGACATTTCACCTACTTATTTTCCCTGGAGATAATATCCCCTAGGAGATGGGATGGGAGGGGGGAAATTCCTTTGAGCTGGATCAGTAGATTAGGGGTAGAGTGACTTGGAAGATGGCCAATGAGTGCAGGGGAGTGGGGAATGGAAAGGGAGGGTTTTGGGTCTGGAAGTCAGTGTTGGCTGCGATGGAGTCGGAGTTAGAATGTCGTGCTTAATAAATGGGAGTTTTCTTCAAAGACTTTGTTTGAAATGCAATTCATTTGAGACGACCTCGAAACCTGACACAGGGGAATGAATACCTTTCCAGATGAACTCTGGTGGCAGGTATCTTAAATTAGAACCCGAGGCATTTCTTGAGACCAAAATAATACTAAAAACACTGAGCACTTTATTTTCTAGTGCAATTATGGTTAATCTTTTTGCCGTCACGTGCCAAAAGCGGGGAGAGCGTGGGGGGGTGTCGCACGCACGCATGCCCACATGCATAATTCAATGCATCCCATCCCACCGTGTATGCATGCATGACCCCTCTGCGCTCCCCTGCTTTTAGCATGTAATGGCACGGTGGGCCGAGTAGGCCCATTTTTTGCCCTCCCCAGGCTCCAAAGGCTTTCTTGGAGCCTGGCGAGAGTGAAAATGGCCTTCCCCAACCCCCTGGAGGCCCTCCAGAGGCCGGAAACAGCCCGTTTCCCAACTTCCGGTGGGCCCAGAAGGCCTGAAAATCAGCTGGCTGGCTGAAGTAGCGCAATGCTCACGTGCCCACAGATATGGCTCCACGTGCCACCTGTGGCATGCCACAGGTGGCACGTGGAGCCATATCTGGTTCGCCATCACAGTTCTAGTGTTTTGACTTCCCATTGATATTGTTGAAAGAATACATTTCAGAAAATGAAATCAGCAGAAAGCACCAGTCGAGGTGCCCATTAGAGGGCGAATGAATATTTCTTCTTCCTAGCGTTGAACGACTGACCCAAAGACATCTAGTTGGCTTCCATTCCTAAGGTGCAACTATAATTCATCGTCTCCTGGCTTCTAATCCAGCATTTTAACCACTAGACCAAACTCAAAAATAGTTCCCGCCAATCAGAGCACTCATAAAGCCCGTTGTGTCCCATGGCTGAATAATCTATTACAGTGATGGCTAACCCTTTTGCCGTCGTGTGCCAAAAGTGGGGGGAACACGGGCAGGTCACTGGCATGCGTGCCCACACCCATTATGCATGCCTGACCCCCCCCTGCACCCCCCACTTTTAACACGTGATGGCACGGAGGGCCCGGTAGACATGTTTTTCACCCTCCCCAGGCTCCAGATGCTTTCCAGGAGCCTGGGAAGGGTGAAAACAGCCTTCCCCACCCCGGGAGGCCCTCTGGAGGCTGGAAACAGCCCATTTCCCACTTCCAGTGGGACCAGAAGGCCCAAAAATCAGCTGGCCGGCGCATGTATGCGCGCTGGAGCTGAGCTACGGCAATGCTCGCGTGCCCACAGATATGGCTCCGTGTGCCACCCATGGCACCCGTGCCATAGGTTCACCATCACGGATCTATTAGATTTAGCTGTATGGATCTCAGTAGGGATCGCTGACGACAATTTTGAGCGAAGGCGAGTGTGGGTCAGTATATTTATTATTTCTTTTCTTTAGGTCATGCTTTGATTTCCAAATGGTTGAGCCTTTATGATCCAGGGAATCTCAATGCTGGATTTAAGGGTTATGTGAAGGTCACTCTTTGTGTGCTGGGAGCTGGGGATCGTGCACCGGTAAAGTTCTTATCGTTTTAACACTCAGGAATTTAAACTCATTATCCAGAGTAATTGAAGATGCTGCTAGTTATTAAATTGTTAGATAAAACTGGAGAGGTAACTACCGTATTTTTCGGAGTATAAGATGCACCTTAGTTTTTGGGGAGGAAAATAAGAAAAAAGCTGATTGGCAGGTGGATCAGCTTCCTGGAATACCCCCAATCAGCTGTTCCCAGAGGTGAATTTTAGCAACAGGTTCTTTTGTTGTGAGCTCTGTGCCTTGCTTTTTTTTCTGCCTCTGAAACTTCTGAAACTCTGTTTCAAAAAAAACTTTTTTTCCTGCCTCTGAAAGCCTCCAAAACAGCTTCAGAAAAAAAGCCTCTGAAGCTCTGTTTGGGGGCTTCTTTTCTGAAGCTCTGTTTGGAGGCATTTTTTCTGAAGCTCTGTTTGGAGGCATTTTTTCTGAAGCTTCATTTCTGATGCTTTTTTTCAGCCTCTGAAACCTCTGTTTGAGAAGCCGGGCGGGGCTACATTCGGAGTATAAGATGCACCCAGATTTTTACCCTCTTTTTGGGGGGAAAAAGGTGCGTCTTATACTCTGAAAAATACGGTATGTTGGGCATCAGTAAAAATGTTTGTGTTAGGGTTGAATCTTCATTAGACCAAAAAATAGCATGCAATAATGGGAGGGAGGGAAGGAGGGAGAGAGGGGGGGGAGGGAGGGAGGGAGGGAGGGAGGGAGGGAGGAAGGAAGGAAGGAAGGAAGGAAGGAAGGAAGGAAGGAAGGAAGGAAGGAAGGAAGGAAGGAAGGACTCTCCAGAAAGATAGGTCTAGTCATCCTGTGGAGTTGATTTTTCTGGTCTGGCCTACCTGGTGGGGCTGAGGTTCTCATTTGGCCATGAAGCTCATTAGATAACCATTTTGGGCTAGTTAAACATAATGTCTGATGTTTCACTTAAATGATCCTGTCACTTAGCAATGGGATTCCCAGTCCTTATTGTGGTTGTTTAGGAAAGTCTACCTATATACCTAGTCCACCTTCTTCGCTCTACCTTTTCCTCATGAGCTGAAAGTGATGTTCAAAGCTTTTCTTCCTTCTAATTCTCTCCATAAACTCCCTACAAGGTAAGTTGGGCTAGAGACAGTGACTTGTGTTAAGGAAATTTCCTTGACTGAGATTGACTGGAATCTTGTTCAACACAACACAACATCACATCAGAATCTAGAATATTCAAGTGCATTTTGTGGGATGATCTATGAACACTGCAGTTGATTAGCTGACAGATGGATGGATTCCTTTTCTACTCTCTGTAGGATTTCGACCAACCAGCAGATACTGGTGATTTAGAATCCAATCTCCTACAGCTGGCAAGTGTGCCAGCTGCACGCACAGCCTCCCTCCAGCTCTACATCTACCGAGCGGAAGACGTTCCACAAAGTAGGTACTCAGGTCAACAAAGCTGTTCTGCTGAGGAAACGAATGGCGCTGCCAAAAGCAGGAATCTGGGTGTGGGTGCAAGGTTGAAGAGGTGGCCATTCTAGGGTTTTCTGATCATGTATCAGGGGTGAGTTCTACTTACCTTTACTACCGGTTCGCAGCAGGGCCACGCGCTCTTCTGCGCATGCACAGAAGCGTTTTGGTGACATCAGGGTCAGTGGGTGGAGCCTCCCGCCGGTTTTACTACTGGTTCTGCAGTGGTGGGTTGCTACCGGTTCATCCCAGATCAGGCGAACTGGTAGCGGTGGCGGTGGGAGGCTCCACCCACCCACGAGCGAACCGGTAGCAACGGGTTTTGAAACCCGCCCCTGTAGCACTGGGTGATGGTCAGATCGTGCCAGAGCAAGGAAGATAAAAGCACTACAAACCAGGAACTCAGTAGTCTTCTCTCGTGCCCTACCGGAACCTGACAATTAAACTGCATGAGATGATTGCATGAAGATGCTCTTTATTTATTTATTATTTATTTATTTATTATTGCGATTTATATGCCGCCTTTCTCCCTGGGGACTCAAGGCGGCTTACAAAATGCCAAATTCCAATACAAATCACAATGAAATAAAATTAAAATCAGGAACCCTATTAAAAACAGTTTCAAATGATGACAGTGTACCCCCAAACGGATCAGTTGAGTTGACGAAAGAGCCACGTCTTCAGCTCGCGACGGAAGGAAAGAAGGTCGGGGGCTGTCCTGAGCTCGGTGGGCAATCCATTCCAGAGGGTCGGGGCTCCCACAGAGAATGCTCTCCTCCTGGGGACCGTCAGCCGACATTGTTTGGCCAACGGCACCCTGAGGAGGCCGACTCTGTGAGAGCGCACAGGATGGTGGGAGAGCGGCTGGAGGTGGTCCTTCAAGTACCCCGGGCCTAAGCCATGAAGGGCTTTATAGGTGAGCACCAGCACCTTGAAATGTATCCGGAGCGCCACCGGCAGCCAGTGCAGCTCACGCAGGAGAGGTGTTACACGGGAGTATCTTCTCTTAGTCTGGCATCCATTCCTTAAACGGGGTAGAGAATCTATCGTCAATAAGGGCCTTACAGTCCCCCAGAAATTCTTTTATGGTCTTGGAGCTACCCCTGAGCATCCCGGTTGTGGGACAGGCCAACAAACAAAGTCTCAACCAGCGATGGAAAGTAACAATTACAATTATAACCATGAAGGGTTTTATAATCTATTTCAAATGCACCTAGGATCTGCCTAGCCACCCATCTTCCTTCTTTCCATTTTCTATCACAGCTCAGCTGAAATCCTGCTTTAGACTTAAAGCCGCTCTCTTCAAGAGGCCACATGCAAGCAGAGAGTTAAGAGCTCATAATCCCCCCACACACACACACACCTTAATAAAGTGGGATGCTAAAAATAAGCCTCTTCCTTACTTTTTAATTCGCCTGTGGCTTGTCCTTCTTTGCAGTACAAGATGGCACATTGACACCTTTCACGGCCTCACCTGTGGATCCTCTCAGCATCTCGGTGGACCCTTCTCTGGAAGTGAATTTTGCAGGGCGAGTGGTGGGTGTAATGCAAACGGAGGTTTTGCTTTTTCTTAGCAGAGTTGTTATTTTTAAGAGACAACTATTGTGCTATTGGTAGGTGGCGTAGTAAGTCTACGACACACTTTAAAACACGCACACACCAGCAATGGTAAATCTCTACTGCAGACCACAGAGTCACAAACGGCAATAGGACTTAGACTTATATACCGCTTCACAGTGCTTTGCATCCCTCTCTAAGCAGTTTACAGAGTCAGCCTCTTTCTCCCAACAATCTGGGCCCTCGTTTTACCCACCTCGGAAGGATGGAAGGCTGAGTCAACCTTGAGCCGGTCAGGATCGAACTGCTGTCAGTCGGCAGAGTTAGCCTGCAATACTGGCTTCTAACCACTGCGGCACCAGGAAGGAGAAGGAGAAAGGGAATAAGAGGGAGAGAGGGAGGGAGGGAGGGAGGGAGGGAGGGAGGGAGGGAAGGAAGGAAGGAAGGAAGGAAGGAAGGAAGGAAGGAAGGAAGGAAGGAAGGAAGATAGCAATAGCACGTAGACTTATATACTGCTTCACAGTGCTTTACAGCCCCCTCTCAGCAATTTACAGAGTCAGCCTCTTGCCTCCAACAATCAGGGTCCTCATTTTACCAACCTCAGAAGGAGGGAAGGCTGACTCAATCTTGAGCCGGTCAGGATCGAACTATTGTTAGTCAGCAGAGTTAGCCAGCACTACTGCATTCTAAGCAAAGGGAGGGAGAGAGGGAGAGAGGGAGGGAGGGAGGGAGGGAAGGAAGGAGGGAAGGAAGGAAGGAAGGAAGGAAGGAAGGAAGGAAGGAAGGAAGGAAGGAAGGAAGGAAGGAAGATAGCAATAGGACTTAGACTTATATACTGCTTCCTGTGCTTTACAGCTCTCTCTAAGTAATTTACAGAGTCAGCCTCTTGCCCCCAACAATCAGGGTCCTCACTTTACCAACCTCAGAAGGAGGGAAGGCTGAGTGATTCTTGAGCCGGTCAGGATCGAACCTCCTGGCAGTGGGCAGAGTCAGCTCTCAATACTGCAATACACATTAGCCCATCTGTGTTTATCATTGGGGCCCTACTGACAGCTTGACAAAAGAAACATCCCCCTTCCCAAAGATTTCATGCTTAGTCACCTGGAGATGATCCTTGATCATCACAGGTGAGTCAAAATATATAAACCTGGCGCGTGTGACCCTTGCTTGATCTCAGATTTAGAAGTCAGGGGGATACTCTGCTCTGCTGGACTATTACTTTGCCGGCTTGCCCTTGTTTGATTTGCTTTCTTTCTCAATTATGTTCAGCTAAGGACCAAGGTCATTTTTGGAGACACCAATCCTGTGTGGAACCAGGTTCTCTGTTTTCCCATGCAGGTAAGCTGGGTCTGAAGAGAAAGGGCTGGATGACACTGACTGCAGGCTAAATTTATCAATAAGTAGGATGACATCCATCAATATAGCTATATTGCTGTAATAGCTTCTTGGATGAGAAGGGAAACGTCTTCAAAGAAAATTCAGAGAGTTCAGTTGCCCCTTTGGGACAACTGTGACCTGAAGGACTGAGAATCTCCGTAGACATTTAGTAAAGTCAACCTGTAATTTTTCTCTAGTTCTGTAATTCAGGACTTTGTGGTGTTCCAATATTTGGAACCAAGGATATTCTCCAAAGCACCTGAGGGCAGGACAAGAAGTAATGGAAGGAAACGCATCAAGGAGAGATCCAATCTAGAACTAAGGAGAAACTTCCTGGCAGTGAGAACAATTAAGCAGTGGAACAGAAGTTGCCCCCAGAAGTTGTAGGAGCTCCAACATTTGGAGGTTTTTAAGAAGAGACTGGACAGCCATTTGTCCAAAATAGGGTTTCCTGCTTGAGTAGGGGATTGGATTAGAAGACCTCCAATGTCCCTTCCAACTCTGCTTTGGTCAAAGACCAAAGAATTCCCAAAGTATAGGGACAACTGTAAGTTTTAAGGACATTGTGATTCATTGGCACCTGGCTCTGAGACTAAATCCTCAGGGTTCTTGGAAACCTTTGGGGTACCCGAAATCTCAGAATGTCTTTTGGATTGAAATATGCCTAGAAGTTCACTTTTTTTTTTTTTTGAGCCATAGAAGACCTCTGGGAAATGTCCCTCACCCTGTAACATGAATGACCATTACAGATAAGATCAATTCACATCTTAAACCAACTCACCCTAAATTTAGCAACATTTCCATTTTTTTATTTATTTTTTATTCTGGGGTTTTGGCCCTGGGAAAGTATGGGAATTCTCTCCCACACATAAAGATTTCCCTGATGAGGGATGCCAAAAATGTTATTAGCCATTGTATAAGGTGGCTACAGCTAACTTCATGGAGAATGTAGACACAGCCATCTTCCTGTTGTTAGTTGCGAAGTCGTGTCCGACCCATCGCGACCCCATGGACAACGTTCCTCCAGGCCTTCCTGTCCTCTACCATTCTCTGGAGTCCATTTAAGCTCACGCCGACTGCTTCAGTGGCTCCATCCAGCCCCCTCGTTCTCTTCCGTCCCTTTCTTCTTTTGCCCTCCATCGTTCCCAGCATCTTCTCCAGGGAGTCCTTCCTTCTCATTAGGTGGCCAAAGTATTTGAGTTTGACTTCAGGATCTGGCTTTCTAAAGAGCAGTCAGGGTTGATCTCCTCTAGGACTGACCGGTTGGATGGCCTTGCAGTCCAAGGGACTCGCGGGAGTCTTCTCCAGCACCAGAGTTCAAAGGCCTCCATTCTTTCTACAATGGTTAATTAACATGTTCTGTCAAGAAAATCCCTGTGTTGCAGCCACCCAGAATCAAATAAGCTTCAGGGGAGTCTTGTCTTTATTTTTCTTTTGTATTTTCACTGTAGTTGCCTTCTATCTGTGACCTCATTAAACTCACTATTATGGATGGGTGAGTACCAGCAATTTCTGTCATTTTTCCACTGCGATACTGCATAAAATCAGTATCATGGTATCAGGATCACCTGCTTTATTTCATTGCTTGTGATTGAGAAGCAGATAGATAGATAGATAGATAGATAGATAGATAGATAGATAGATAGATAGATGATAGATAGATAGATAGATAGATAGATAGATAGATAGATAGATAGATAGATAGATAGATAGATAGACAGACAGATAGATAGATAGAAAGATAGAGATGATAGATAGATATAAATAGAAGATAGATGATAGATGGTATATAATAGAGAGAGAGCTGATATATAGAAGATAGATAGATGATAGATATGATATATAGAAGAGATAGATAGATAGATGATAGAGATAGATAGATAGATAGATAGATAGATAGATAGATAGATAGATAGATAGATAGATGATAGAGAGAGAGAGAATGATATATAGAAGATAGATGGATGGATGGATGGAGAGAG
Source organism: Pantherophis guttatus (assembly GCF_059756535.1). Lineage (NCBI taxonomy): Eukaryota > Metazoa > Chordata > Lepidosauria > Squamata > Colubridae > Pantherophis > Pantherophis guttatus. The sequence goes on from NC_142071.1 coordinate 2,428,925, forward strand.
AGAGAGAGAGATGATATATAGAAGATAGATAGATAGATGATAGATATGATATATAGACGAGATAGATAGATGATAGAATAGATAGATAGATGAGATATGATATATAGAAGATAGATGGATGGATGGATGGATGGATGGATGGATGGAGATGATAGATAGATAGATAGATAGATAGATAGATAGATAGATAGATAGATAGATAGATAGAGATAGATAGATAGATAGATAGAGATAGATAGATAGATAGATAGATAGATAGATAGATAGATAGATAGATAGATAGATAGATAGATGTAGGTAGGTAGGTAGGTAGGTAGATATAGATATAGATAAAATCATTTTGAAAGAGCAAGTGCCGAAGGATTTTATTCTAACTCCCATCCCATCAAAAAGGATATTTCTACAAGGGATTTTAAAAATGAAATATTGTTCAAGGCTCCCGGTATTTCTGGAGGTGAAGACTCCATTGCACCCCTTGTTTCCCCCAGGGCAGAAGAAGGAGACGGCCTTGTTTTGGGCACTGCCTTCCTCAGCCTCGCCCAGATCTCTTGCGCAGGAGCTGGAACAAAAAGTAAGAACAGGCTTCTTCCTCCTCCCTCTAACCTTCAGAACCTGCTGGATTTCACCCCTGCTCTAAACCGATCACTTCAGTTGGATTTGGGAACTGGACCGAGGTGTCCTTCAGGAAATCCTCAGCCAATGTACAAATTCATTTTTCTCCTAAACTCTTTGTGTTTTCAGAAGAGACTTCGGGGTTCTTGCCTTCCTTTGGACCAAGCTTTCTCACATTCTACGGGAGCCAAAAGGAGTTTCTGAACCCAGCTGAAGCTCCTGAGAAACGCGGGATTGAGGCGGTAAACTTGTCCCATTAACCAAGTCAAATGTTTTCTGAGGGGAGGTCGAAAGTGGATGGTCCGTTTGTCCTGCAAGACACAGTAGCGGAAAAGCTAAACAAACTGATAGGATTATGGCCCAGAGTTTTGGAAAGAGGTCAGTCTTCTCTGTCTGTCCATAGGTTTAGGGCTATCCAGAGTGAAGTGGAGTGGAGTAGATTTCTTGAGAGTTAGAACAATTTCCTGAGAGTTAGAACAATTAATCAGTGGATCAATTTGCCTCCAGAAGTTGTGGAGATTTTTAGAAACAGATTACTCAACCCTTTGTCTGAAATAGTATAGGGCCAAGATGGCGAACCCAGAGGTGGCACATAGAGGCATGTGGACATGAGTGCCATCTCTGGCTGCTCTTCCGGGTTCCAGCTGGCTGGCACACATGCACACAGCGGAACCCGGAAGAGAGCAGCTGGCTGGCGCTCATGCACACAGCAGAACCTGGAAGAGAGCAGCTGGCTGGCGCGCATGCACACAGCGGAACCTGGAAGAAAGCAGCTGGCTGGCGCATATGCACACAGCGGAACCCAGAAGAGAGCAGCTGACTGGCGCGCATGCACACAGCAGAACCCGGAAGAGAGCAGCTGGCTGGCACGCATGCACACAGCAGAACCCAGAAGAGAGCAGCTGGCTGGCGCGCATGCACACAGCAGAACCCGGAAGAGAGCAGCTGGCTGGCGCGCATGCACACAGCAGAACCCAGAAGAGAGCAGCTGGCTGGTGTGCATGCATGCCAGACCAGCTGTCCAGTGTGCATGCACATGATGGAACCTGGAAGAGCAGGTGGCTGCCATGCGCATGTACACCGACCAGCTGCTTTCTTCCAGTTTCACTCCAGTTTCAGTGATGCCAAAAAGGTTAGCCGTCACTGGTATAGGTTTTCCTGCCTGAGCAGGGGGTTGGACTTGAAGACTCCCAAGGCTCCTTCCAACTCTTGTTATTCTATTTGTGAGTCTATTCTCCATATCTCCACAATCTTCTCCAGGAAGAAGGGACCACGTATCGTGGAAGAGTTCTTACGGAGCTGCGGACTATCAGGGAACCAATCCCAGTTCAGAAAATTGATGACATCCCTGGGGAAACTGTTAAAAAGATGCAGGTAATCTGGCAACAAAGTGGATCCACAATTATTTTGCAAGATAATACCGAAATATGCCGCGGACTTTCCCCAAAATTGTTTTTCAACCTTATGTTCAAAGCAGAAATGGTATTCAGCCGGTTCGGACCAGTTCAGGCAAACCGGTAGTAGCAACCTGCGGGTACAATCCCATCCTATATCGCTGTGTTTTTGACACTGCATGCATGTGCGGACAGCATGCGCAAATGAATTGCCATGTTTGACATCAGACACATGTGTGGATAGCGTGCATGAGCGAATCGCTGTGTTTTGATGTGTGACACTCGCCGGCACGTAGTTTATTGAACTTTTCAACCCTCAGTAGACCAACCATAGATAAATCCAAGAAAAGAAAAGTTTCAGAAGAAAACAGAAGGTTTACTTCAACTACATATGCTAGTTTTGTGGCCGCTCAAGAAATAGTCAGGCACGGGAAGGGTTTTGTGGCTCCCGGTGTTTTCTTTTCTGTGGGAAACGGCTCCAAATGGCTCTTTGAGTGTTTAAGGTTGCAGACCCCTGCTCTATAGCCTTCAGGGTTATACATAATTCCCAACCAAGAAAAGCCATAACGAGAACTAAAGGAAGTATAAACGGTGTAGAAATCCTGAGAGCCTCCAGAGACCCACAACAATGACAAATATGCCCCTTTCAGTTGATTCTTTAGTGAAAATGTTCTACTCGTTGTTAAAAATTGAATTATATGGTCTACTCTATTTAGGCTATTGGCTCAGTAGTTATTGAACGTATTTAAGAGTTTTAATAGTAACTCTTTTGAATTTCCCTGCAATTTTTCTGGAGTCTTAGGTTTGCAGTATTGATCTTTAAATCATTGAAATTAACCAATCCATGAAGGTGAAAACTGGCAAAACATAACATTATCCCAAAAAATCTTTTTTTTCTCCTATGAATTTACTGGATTTCTAGAGTTTCATTGTGGAAACTCTAGCAATTGAACTTTAATCAATTAATTTGCTTTAATCTGAATCAATGAACATAGGAATTCAGTCAAGCTTATAAACCTGGTAAATCAAGAAAGTAAGTAAGCAAGGAGTTAGACATGGCAAATTATGTGGGAAGATCTGGGCTATCGTACACCTTTCTCGCATAACCCATGACAACTCTTTGTCTTCTCAGTATTTCTTGCCTCAGTTCCGATATGGCCTATGCGTTGTCTTTTACTCTGCTACCATGTTGGCTGATATCACGGAACCGATCCAGTTTGAGGTCAGCCTAGGGAACTACGGGAACAAATTTGATGAGACCTGCAAGCCGTTTGCCTCCACTACTCAGTACTGCCATGCTGTTTATGACGGTAAGTAGGAAAGGGCAGAAGGAAGAGCGTGTGGAGCAGTGGTGAAATCCAATTTTTTTTTACTACCGGTTCTGTGGGCATGGCTTGGTGGGTGTGGCAGGGGAAGGATACTGCAAAATCCCCATTCCCATCCCACTCTAGGGGAAGGATACTGCAAAACCTCCATTCCCATCCCACTCCAGAGGAAGGATACTGCAAAATTCCCATTCCCACCCCACTCCAGGGGAAGGATACTGCAAAATCCCCATTCCCACCCCACTCCAGAGGAAGGATACTACAAAATCTCCATTCCCATCCCACTCCAGAGGAAGGATACTGCAAAATCCCCATTCCCTCCCCACTCCAGGGGAAGGATACTGCAAAATCTCCATTCCCTCCCCAGTCCAGGGGAAGGATACTGCAAAATACCCATTCCCTCCCCACTCTGGGGCCAGCCAGAGGTAGAATTTGCTGGTTCTCCAAACTGCTCAAACTTTCCGCTATCAGTTCTCCAGAACCTGTCAGAACCTGCTAGATTTCATCTCTGGTGTGGAGGGAAATCAAAGTCTCTATGCCATCATACCATTTCAGCCCAGCTTCGCTTTGAGGGCATCCTGCCATAAAAAAAATGGTGGGATATAAGGAGGGTGGGATGACAAGAACCCGAAGTGCCAACCAGAGTCAACGGTTGAGTGATCCAAGGACAGGAGCATGGGAACAGAATGCAAACAATCACCAAAGAGATGCCAACATGTGGAACTGTTACCAAAACACCTAATTGGAATATTGTTGGACATTAGCAAGAATATCAAGGGGGGAATGGAAAGGAAAAACACCAGGGTTACACAGGAATATTCCGATCTGGCTTTGCTTGTTCTGTAACCACTTGCCTTTAGTAAAAGCCTACCTTTCACTACAAATGGAGTCAAGGGTCTTCTTTTCCTAAGAAGTCGTGTTGGGACAAGCCTGACACTCCAGTAATAAATAAGGACCAGTGACTCATTTGATTCTTGGTAGCTCCATGAACCCCATGCAAAACTAAATTGCTTCTGTTGCAGGTAATTTCTACTATTACCTGCCGTGGTATGACACTAAACCCATGGTAACCATCACCTCGTTCTGGGAGGACGTTAGCTACCGCGTTGCCTGCACAAACACCCTCCAGTTCATTCACAAGAGGCTGGTAAGCTTCAAGAGGAAGGGAAGGAGTCATTATGCCCAACTCACCCAAGCAATGTGCAATGAAAGGTTGTTGATGGGAGAGGAATGCATGCTCCATATTGGTGTCTTCAAACTTGGGTGCTTAGATTAACCTACGGAATAACAGAGTTGAAAGGGAACTTGGAGGTCTTCTAGTCCAACCTCTTGCCCAAAAAGCAAACCTTATACCACCCCAGACAAATGGTTGTCCAATCTCTTCTTGAAAACCTCTGGTGATGGAACATCCCACAACTTCTGGAGGCAAGTTCCACTGGTTAATTGTCCTCACTGTCAGGAAATTTCTCCTTAGTTCTAGGTCAGATCTCTCCTTGATAAGTTTCCACCCATTGCTTCTTGTCCTGCCCGCAGGTGCTTTGGAAAATAGGTTGACCCCCTCTTTTTTGTAACATCTTCTCAAATATTGGAAGACTGCTGCCATGTCATCCCTAGTCCTTCTCTTCCTTAGACTAAACATACGAGACCACTGAATAGAATAGAATAGAATAGAATAGAATAGAATAGAATAGAATAGAATAGAATAGAATAGAATAGAATAGAATTAGAACAGGGATAGATAGGATAGGATAGGATAGGATAGGATAGGATAGGATAGGATAGGAGAGGAGAGGAGAGGAGAGGAGAGGAGAGGAGAGGAGAGGAGAGAAGAGAAGAGAAGAGAAGAGAAGAGAAGAGAAGAGAAGAGAAGAGAAGAGAAGAGAAGAGAAGAGAAGAGAAGAGAATTTTTTATTGCCCAAGTGTGATTGGACACACAAGGAATTTGTCTTGATGCATACGCTCTCAGTGTACATAAAAGAAAAGATACGTTCATCAAGAATCATAAGGTACAACACTTAATGATAGTCATAGGGTACAAATAAGCAATCAGGAAACAATATCAATATAAATCGTAAGGATACAAGCAACAAAGTTACAGTCAGACAGTCATAAGTGGGAGGAGATGGGTGGTGGGAACGATGAGAAGACTAATAGTAATAGTAATAGTAATGGAGCCTTAGTAAATAGTTTGACAGTGTTGAGGGAATTATTTGTTTAGCAGAGTGATGGCCTTTGGGAAAAAACTGTCCTTGTGTCTAGTTGTTCTGGTGTGCAGTGCTCTATAGCGTCATTTTGAGGGTGGGAGTTGAGACAGTTGATGTCCTTAGGTCCTTTCTGTAGCATTCCGCTTCTAAACAGAAGTTCTACCAGTTCTTCTTTGTTTCCAGGAATATTCACAGGATGTGAAGTCAAAATGGCAGTGCCTCCCCCTTTTTAAAACTTGTGCTGTGCTTCAGCCAGGGGTGGGCTACTGGGGGATCACAGGGGTTCGGGAGCATTTCTAGCTAAGAACCCCCAAACCCCACTCCTGGCTGGCCCCGCCCACCCCTCCCCTCCCCTCCCCTCCCAGGAGTCCCCACGTGGCCCGTTTTGGATGCAGGTAAATGCAGGGCGTGCACAGAGGCTTGAGGAGGGCGAAAATGGGCCTACCAGAAGTTCAGGAAGGCCAGAAATGAGCCTTTGGAGCCTGGGGAGGCCATTTTTGCCCTCCCAGAGGCTTGAGGATAACCTCCGGAGCCTGGGAAGGGCAAAAATGCCCCCTGCCCCCATGGTGCACGAGGCCGACTAGGCCACACCCACCATGGCCACACCCACCCAGCAACTGGGCAGAGAGAACCCATTGCTAAAATTTTTGAAGCCCACCCCTGACTTCAACCATGTGGTAGCTGCCATTTTGGCACCTCCCTGAAACCCAGGGATTGCTTCTAACTATAAAGGTTGGAAGCAGGCAGATGTTTGGGAAATTTTCTGCATTTTTGCCCCCCGGGGGTCCCTTCACTTGAAGAGACCCGGATGACAAGAATTGGCACGTGCTTCTTTCCCCCAACAGAAAACGAATCTGGATTCTCTTAAAACCATCCGCCTGCCCCACGACCCATTAGTGGCTGCGGTTTGGAAGAAGCTGCAGAAAGAGCTGGTCGAAGACTGCAAGTAAGATTTCCTGGGCTGAAGGAGCTGCTCTAACAGGAATGTGGCAGATATAAAGATATATATATATTTTAAAATTTGATTTATATGCCGCCCTTCTCCGGAGACTCAGGGCGGCTTACAGTGCGTTAAGCAATAGCCTTCATCCTTTTGTATATTTATACAAAGTCAGCTTATTGCCCCCACAAACCGGGTCCTCAATTTACCTACCTTAGAAAGGATGGAAGGCTGAGTCAACCTTGAGCCTGGCGGGATTCAATCTTATTTTAATTGCAGACAGCTGGTGTTACATTACAGTGCTTCTGTCTGTTGAGCTAAACCAGGCTCCTTATCAGAAAAGGGGGAATTGAAAACAAAAGAACTAGTAGAACAAGGGATTGTTATGGAATGGTATACACAACCGCAAATACAATCGAGATATGAAAAAAGATGCAAAGTTACGTGGTTTTTATTTGGAGATGACAGAATTGGATGAGATACTCACAGGAACAGATGGGAAAATGATTTAAAAATTCTATAGTTATTTACTTGGAGTTAAATTAGAAGAACAAGTAAAAGAACTAGAACTCACCTGGATTTCATGCATATGTGACCCAGAGGGAAGAGTCAAGCAAAGAAGTAGTACTGGGAAGAGGGGAATCCATTGGTGAAAAAGGGCTGGTGGAGAACATCTTCTTAATCATTTTCTTTTAATGATCCCATAATCCATTGTGGGGTGGAGTCTGGGCAACTGAATGGAGCTGAGTGTTTACTGGCCAGATGCCCTTCCTGTCACCAATGAGGAGTTATATTCAGCAGATATATTCTCATCGTGCCCAGAGAGAGAAATACCTGCATCTACCTAGGATCAAACTCACAACCTCCTGATTGTGAGGCGAGAGCTCCACCTCTAGGCCACCGCACCACTCATCTTCTTAAACAGTCTCAAAATTAGAAAAGCATTATCTCTCTATATCTACCTAGTTCTATGATTGTAAAGCATAGGACTGTGGTGGCGAACTTCTCTGCGAGCACGGCAACCGTCATTCCAGCTCAGCTCCACCACGCATGCGCACGGGCCTCTCGCAGCCAGCTGATCTTCGGGTCTCTGTCATGCATGTGTGGAGGTGGGGTGCATGCACGGGGGGTGAGGCGCATTGTATTTTGGGGGTTTGCATGTGTCCCCACGCCCGGTGCCCCATTTTGGGCCTGGAAAGCCTCCTATTGTGGCCCGTCAGCGGCCTGTGCAGCTTGTAGCTGATTCCGACAGCAAGGAGGCTGGTGTGGTGCTGCGCCAGCAGCCTGTGCAGCTGGCACTTGAGTCGGACAATGAGGAGGCTGAAGAAGATGTGGTGCCAGAGGCAGGGATTCAGCCAGGGCCTTCAGAACCTCCAGAAGCTTCCATGGGTGAAGAGGAAGAAGAGGAGGAGCCTCTTCTCGATGTACGGGCACGCAGAGCTGCCAAAAGGCAGGAATGGCTCCTCAGGAGGAGGTCTCCTTGAGAGTAAGGCTTGGGGCTAATTGGCCACTCCCTTAGCCTATTTAAGTAGGAACGCCGACTGAAGCAATTTGCAGGGAACAACTTCGTTCCCTCTCCTTCGCGTCTTGATCTTAGTTCTCTGCAAATTGCTTCTGGGCTTTCTGCCAACCATAGTAAGATTACGATTATTTATTCTTTGGAGTCTTGTAGGCTGTTAAGAAAGTTAATTAACAGCCTTTGTTTGAAAAAGACTGATTTAATTTAGTAAATTAAGTTTTGTACAGACTTTGTGTGTGCTACATTCTTTGGGGTCCATAGATGGAGCAAAACACCTCCTGCATCAACCTGGTAGCCAAAATGGGGCCCGGGGGGGCTGGGGTGCATGCACAGGAGGGCTGGGGTGCATGCATGGGGATGTGTGCACATGCACAGGGGTGGGGCACATGCACAGGGGTCGGGGCACGTGCACGTGCATTCACGCGCATACGCTTTGGGCACTCGACACCAAAAAAGTTAACCATCACTGGCATAGGACATCAATCTCCTGAGCCACCATCTTTCCTGAGCCTTCTTCCCATTGCTCCATCTTCAGGAAGCCTTTGCCAGCCTTGGACATCCAGAAAGCTGTGACTGTCCTTGATAAACAGCTGTGGAAGCTACGGGTCCGGGTACTCCAAGAAATTAGCAAAGCTGCAGAGAAAACCAACTGGAAAACCCCCTTGCAGAAACTCATCCCTAAAGTTGAAGGTTGGCTGAATCGGATTGCTTCCATCGCGATTGAGGTACCCCTTGTTGCAGCTTCTACTGGGTGGAAGATGGAGGGGGAGGCTGTGCTGCCAAGGATGAGGGGCTCTGCCCCATGAAGATGTCTTCTACCTTAAAGTTCTTTCGTTCCAAAATGCCTTTCTCTAACGTATCCTCTCCACAAGCGGATTGTTGGAAGGAATATCCAGGTCCAGGTCCAAGCCAGGAGAAAGGTACTGCTGTGGTTTGAGACCATTCCCAGGAGATACCAGATGTTAGCAGTGTCATCTCTCTCTCTCTCTCTCAATGCTTCAATGAGAATGACCAAAAGTAGCATTGTCCCAAAGGTGCTTTTTCAGGAGGCAGCTGGACTTCCTTGTTTTTTCTTTTGGAGATGTTTCACTTCTCATCCAAGAAGCTTCTTCAGATCTGACTGGATGGTGGGGAATGGAAGGATTTATACTCCTTGGAGACAGCTGGTCCTTTGCATCCTTTTAGAGGGTGTGGGAGGTGGTATGGATTTCCAGAGGGGAGAAATTGCAGACTACAGGAACCAGGAGCACTACTCAGGTGACCCTGAGGACACAGATGAACCTTCAAGTGCTCCAAGGACCCTCTCAAAGGATGCAAATGACCAGCTGTCTGCAAGGAAGATAAATCCTTCCATCCCCCGTTATCCTGTCAGAGCTGAAGAAGCTTCTTGGATGAGAAGCAAAACATCTCCAAAAGAAAAAACAAGAAAGTCCAGTTGCCTCCTGAAAAAGCCCCTTTGGGTCAACCGTGGCTGGGATGACTGAGAATCTCTACAGACAAAAGTAGCATCGCCCCATCCTAATGCAACGACACAATGCATGGCCAAAGATCTCATGAATCTTCTATGAATCTCCTCATCGTTCCCACCACCCATCTCCTTCCATTTATGACTGTATGACTGTAATTTTGTTGCTTGGATCCTTACGATTTATATTGATATTGTTTCCTGATTGCTTATTTGTTCCCTATGACTATCATTAAGTGTTGTACCTTATGATTCTTGATGAACGTATCTTCTCTTTTATGTATACTGAGAGCGTATGCACCAAGACAAATTCCTTGTGTGTCCAATCACACTTGGCCAATCAAGAATTCTATTCTATTCTATTCTATTCTATTCTATTCTATTCTATTCTATTCTATTCTATTCTATTCTATTCTACTCTCTACTTTCCTTTCCTTTCCATTCCATTCCATTCCACTCCACTCCACTCCACTCCACTCCACTCCACTCCACTCCACTCTACTCTACTCTACTCTACTCTACTCTACTCTATCCCTTATTCTATTCTATTCTATTCTATTCTATTCTATTCTATTCTATTCTATTCTATGAAGATGACCTCCAAGATCCCTTCTAACTCTGTTAGTCTGTTATTCATATTAACACTCCAGAAAGCATCAGGATGATCAAGGAAAACATCTGTGAAGTGATGGCTGCCTCTCTTTCCTTCTGCTCTTTTTCAGACTCAAATAAGTATCCCAGATGTGGTAATCTGGATGCTGTGGGATGACCGACGCGTGGCCTATGCCCGGGTGAAGTCCCAGTCCATCATGTTCTCCAAAGATGGCCCCTACGCCAGAGGCAATCTTTGTGGCAAAACCCATACCCTTTTCCTAAAGGTAACAAGAGGCATTTGGTTCTGGTCATTTTGGATCCAAGAAACCCAGGAATTGACGCAGTGATGTGGCATATCTTGGTGGGTGTGGCATATCTTGGTGGGTGTGGTATGGCTTGATGGGTGTGGCATGACTTGATGGGTGTGGCATATCTTGGTGTGGCATGGCTTGGTGGGCGTGGCTTGGTAGGTGTGGCATGGCTTGGTGCGTGTGGCTTGGTGGGCATGGCAGGGGAAGGATACTGTAAAATCTCCATTCCCTCCCCACTCCAGGAGAAGGTTACTGCAAAATCCCCATTTCCTCCCAATCAGCTGGGACTCAGGAAGCAGAGAATAGATGCTGGGTGGGGCCAGTTAGAGGTGGTATTTACCGGTTCTCCAGACTACTCAAAATTTCCGCTACCGGTTCTCCACAACTGGTCAGAACCTGCTGAAACCCACCTCTGAATTGATGCCTTCAGGGTTTCTGGTTGTCAACAAGCATTGTACAAGCCCTTCAATATTTCTTAGATATGTAGAACCATAGAGACAGAAGGGTTCTTAGAGGTCTTCTAGTCCCAGCACCTGCTCAGTACAGGATCTGCTAGATCAGGGGTGTCAAACTCAGTTTCATTGAGGGCTGCATCAGTGACTCACCAGGTTCAAGATTGACTCAGTCTTCCATTTTTCCATCTGAGATCGTTAAAATGAGGGCCCAGATTGTTGGGGCCAGTAGGTTGACTCTGTAAACCGCTTAGAGAGGGCTGTAAAGCACTGTGAAGTGGTATATAAGTCTAAGTACTAGTGCTATTTTCCTTCCTTCCTTTCTTCCCTCCCTCCCTCTCAGTGGTTAGAATGCAGTATTGCAGGTTAACACAATGTTCACTGCCAGCAGTTCGATCCTGACTGGCTCAAGGTTGACTCAACCTTCCATCCTTCTGAGCTGGGTAAAATGAGGAGCCATTTTGTTGGGGGCAAGAGGCTGATTCTGTAAACCACTTAGAGAGGGCTGTAAAAGCACTGTGAAGTGGTATATAAGTCTAAGTGCTATTGCTATTTGCAATCCTAATAATTAACAAAAGGCATTTTGAAGGGACTGACACTTTCATTCTCATCCACCCACCTCCCAGGATATGCAAAGCAAAACGAATTACAACCCCATCCCCGCCGTGCTCCGGGTTCGAATGTGGATGGGGCGGATGGCCGACTGTGCAGACTTCATGAGATGTTGCGAAGGGAGGGTCGCAGTCTACGCGGAAACGGTGCGATGGTCCAGAACATTTTGGGGTGGGGGTGGGGGGGAAATCCAGGTGGCTCTTAGCATCATCGTGAATTGGAAGTTCCTGTCCAATTATGGTCATAAGTCAAGGACTATCTATACATGCCCACAAAACCCCAAATGAGACATCACGGCCCCATAATATCTCACCAACGTTATAACTGTTGGGCTCATTTGCATCCTGGGTAAGAGGATGAGGGCCCTCCAGATCTTGGTGGTGGGAGGGCTGTTCCAAAACGACAGGGCAGTCATGGGGAAGGCATACCTCCAGGGCTCCTGCTCTTGAGCAACATTTAAGGACCCAAAGGTGTGAAAGAATAAGCTAGAAAGGCTGAGAGCACCCCAGTGTTGGCCCGTGGATGAGGGTTTGTGTTCTGGTGTTTTCAGTATGAAAATCAAAAGAAGACACACGGAATATGGGGAGTCATGGATCTTATGCCACACCCCAACTTTTCAGATGTGGCTGGACAGGTCAGCCTCCCCAAAGACAAGTTCCAGCTACCCACAGGTTGGCAATGGGACGGCGAGTGGGCTGTGGAACCCCAAAGGAGGTGAGCTGATGGACTTGTAATTATCTAGTTTTTTTCTTTAACATACTCTCTCTCTCTCTCTCTCTGCTTTCCATGGTGCCCTCCATGGTGGATCCAAGAGCACACAGGGCAGAGAAAAGACAAGAGCAATGGAGATCTGCCAGATTACTCAGGAGGAGGCCCCACCTATCTTGATGGGCTGCACTGGAAAGCTATTTATCACAGCAGGTGGAAGGAGGCATTGCTGGGAACAGCGTGTTGGGTTTTTGGCTGTGTGTGTTTGTTCCTTGGGCTTCCTGCTTGACTTTCTGCCTTGGTGACTCTGAACTTCTCTTGCCGAGTGAGTTCTTGTGGGTGTATTTCAGTTTGTCCCAGTGGAATTTAAGTTCGTTTGGCGGACTTATTTGTTGGAGCGACTTTTTATTGTTTTATGAACTATTGGCTGTTGCCTCGTGGACTAATCTTGGCTTACTTGTGGCTGGATTTATTCGGGACAGTTCTGAGGCTGGGTGAAGGGAATTGGTGGGGTACATTAATAAACTCTCTAAAGCACACTTATGTGTGTGTGTGTGTGTGTGTGTGTGTGTGTGTGAGAGAGAGAGAGAGAGAGAGAGAGAGAGAGAGAGAGAGAGAGAGAGAGAGAAGGGAAGGGAAGGGAAGGGAAGGGAAGGGAAGGGAAGGGAAGGGAAGAGAAGAGAAGAGAAGAGAAGAGAAGAGAAGAGAAGAGAAGAGAAGAGAAGAGAAGAGAAGAGAAGAGAAGAGAAGAGAAGAGAAGAGAAAAACTCTTCCACTGATGGCAACCCAAACTTTCTGTTCTTCTAACTAGGCTCTTGCTGGACAAAGAGACCAACTATTCCGAAGTGTTGCAGGAAGTTTACGAGAATCAGAGTCGACAGCCTAGCCGTCGATGGAAACCAGCTAAGATCCCTTACAGTAATGCGGTGAGTGGCTCAGGTTGGGATCAGTGGTGGGTTCTAACCGGCTTTACTACTGGTTATCTTCATGCATGCGCTCTGCACAAACGCGTTAGGAATCTGCCCAGCTGAGGTGCGGTAATCCACTCTACCGCACCTATCAGCTGGGCTAAAAAAAAAAAAGAAATAAAAGGTAGAAATAACGCGGGGGCGGGCAGGAGAGCCCAGCTCCCAGACAAAAAGAACCGGTTTGGTGATGACATATCGTCATCACTACCAGTTCAGCCGAACCAGGCCAAACCGGGAGGAACCCACCACTGGTTGGGATGTATAAAAGAGAAATAAAGAAGGTGAGTCAGGATTTGCTGGTGGGGATATCTCTTCTCTTTGATGGCTGAAAGTGATTTTCCATTTGGGGGGAGGAGGGGACTGGAAACGAAACCCAAAACGGAGCGTACAAAAACTCCCAGCATGTGTTTCGAGGGTGTCTCTTTTTCGAGGTGAACTTTGTACGAAATCTTCAAAGCAAAAGGCTTTGACAGTCTTAAAAAGTAAAACCTCCTTCTAGTCCAGCTAGTTCCTATGACTTCAAGGACACACGCGCATTTCTTAGCAGCAATATGGAGGAGATTTTCTCCAAAACACCAGAGAAGCAGGACAAGAAACAATGGATGGAAACTGATCAAAGAGAGAAGCAACCTGGAATTGAGGAGAAACTTCCTAACATTGAGGACAATTAATCAGTGGAACAGCTTGCCACCAGAAATTGTGGGTGCTCCATTACTGGAGGATTTTAAGAAAGACTAAGCCACTATCTGAAATAGTATAGGTTCTCCTGTTTGAGCAGGGGGCTGGACTAGAAGACCTCCAAGGTCCCTTCCAGCTTTTATTCCTATTCTATCCTATCCTATCCTATCCTATCCTATCCTATCCTATCCTATTCTATTCTATTCTACTCTACTCTACTCTACTCTACTCTACTTTACTCTACTCTACTCTACTCTATTCTACTCTATTCCTATTCTATTCTATTCTATTCTATTCTACTCTACTCTACTTTACTCTACTCTACTCTACTCTACTCTACTTTACTCTATTCTATTCTACTCTATTCCTATTCTATTCTATTCTATATCATACAGTCATGTAGTCATAAGTGGAAGGAGATGGGTGGTGGGAACAATGAGAAGATTAATAGTAGTGCAGACTTAATGAATAGTTTGACAGTGTTGAAGGAATTATTTGTTGAGCAGAGTGATGGCGTTCGGGAAAAAACTGTCCTTGTGTCTAGTTGTTCTGGTGTGCAGTGCTCTATAGCATCGTTTTGAGGGTAGGAGTTGAGATAGTTTATGTCCAGGATGCGAGGGGTCTGTTAATATTTTCCCAGCCCTCTTTTTGATTCGTGCAGTATACAGGTCCTCCATGGAAGGCAGGTTGGTAGCCATGGTTTTTTCTGCAGTTCTAATATATGCTTAGATCTTCCTTCCTCCCATTTTTTACTCCGTGTTGTCCCTTGTCGTTCTTAGAGTGGTACTCCTTCTCCCAAGAAAGAAGATATCCTGTGTCCTCCTGGATGGATCTTTGTAGAAGAATGGAAAGTGGAGTTGAACCGGGCGGTGGACGATGCTGGCAAGTGTTTGGCTGCAAATAGCCAGATATTTTTTGGGGAAAATGCTGCACAGATATTTAAATGAAGGAATTTTAAGCCGGAGGAAAAGTGCTGAAGGGAAGGGCAAACATTAGGTAGATAAACGACTGGGGATCATCCATCGAAGTTCTGGATGGAAAATTAGCAGGATTGTTTGTTTTTTTAAATCTAGTAATATACAGAAACTTTACCCAATGCATGAATATTGTCTTATAGTTTCCTCTGGGTAGGGAGACATCCATATCTATCTACCTATCTATCTATCTATCTACCTACCTACCTACCTACCTACCTACCTACCTACCTATCATCTATCTCATCTATCTCATCTATTTATCTATCTATATCTAACTATTTATCTATCTATATCTATCTTTCTATCTATCATCTATCTACCTCATCTATCTCATCTATCTATTTATCTATCTATATCTAACTATTTATCTATCTATCATCATCTATCATCTATCTACCTCATTTATCTCATCTATCTATTTATCTATCTATATCTAACTATTTATCTATCTATCTATCTATCATCTATCATCTATCTACCTCATCTATCTCATCTATCTATTTATCTATCTATCTATATCTATTTATCTATCTATTTATCATCTATCATCTATCTACCTCATCTATCTCATCTATCTATTTATCTATCTATATCTAACTATTTATCTATCTATCATCTATCATCTAACTATTTCATCTATCTCATCTATCTATCTATATCTATCTATCATCTATCTACCTCATCTATCTCATCTATTTATCTATCTATCTATATCTATTTATCTATCTATTTATCATCTATCATCTATCTATCTCATCTATCTCACCTATCTATTTATCTATCTATATCTAACTATTTATTTATCTATCTATCATCTATCATCTAACTATCTCATCTATCTCATCTATCTATTTATCTATCTATATCTATCTATCTCATCTATCTATCATCTATCATCTATCATCTATCATCTATCTCATCTATCTCATCTATCTATCTATCTATCTATCTATCTATCATCTATCTCATCTATCTATCTATCTATCTATCTATCTGTCATATATCATCTATCTATCTATCTATATCTCTATCTATATCTCTATCTATCTACCTACCTACCTATCTAACTATCTAACTAACTATCTAACTATCTATCTAACTATCTAACTATCTATCTAAATCACAATATATAGCAGAAAAGAGAGTTAAGAGTGAACAAGGTTGATACTATATGCTACAAAACTATCACAGAATCTAATTGTTCTGCTTCAGATACTGCGAAGCCTCCTCTAGAAGGATAAATAATAATATTGCAGCCACACAATATGGATTAATATGCATTAGCCCCTAGTGTGGCTGCCATGTTACTCTTGTGCATAGGCGTGAGTCATAAATCAATTGAACTGAAACTTCAGGTGTGGTCCTGGCTTTTCACGCCTGACAGTCATAAGTGGGTCTCTAAGGGGCAGAGATTGAAGGGAAGCTTTGCAGTGCTGTGCTTCCTCGTCTGCCCACGGGCTTCATGGCACCTCTTTCCTTCCTTAGGGTGGGAGTATGGCATCGCCATCCCACCTGCTGAGTTTCCTCACTCCTGGAACGCAGCCGAAAAGACCTACCACACGCACCGGCGCCGACGTTGGCTCCGGAAGCGTTTTCGGAACCTCGGCAGAGAGACCCGACAAAATCAGATGGCCGCTTTTCTCCAGCTGGTACTGAATCTTACTCGGGGAGTGGGTTTCAGCCAGAAAGTCAGCGATGAAGGAAGGGAGAACTTTGGAAGGGAGGGCATTTTACCATGGAGGGTGGCAGGGGTGAAATCCAGCAGGTTCTGACAGGTTCTGGAGAACTGGTAGCGGAAATTTTGAGTAGTTCGGAGAACCGGCAAATGCCACTTCTGGCTGGCCCCAGAATGGGTTGGGAATGGGGATTTTGCAGTATCCTTTCCCTGTCACACCCACCAAACCACACCCACCAAGCCACGCCCACAGAACCGGTAGTGAAAAAAATTTGGATTTCACCACCAGAGGGTGGCTAGAATTGAGGGCAGGCTGACCCAAGGTGCAAGCAAGGAGATTACACTGGAAGCACTGGATGAGATGGTAGTCTCAGTATGAAGCTCATCTATCAAGGAGATACTCCATTACATCACCATCATAATTTATTAAATTTTATTTTATTAATACTCCGCCTTTATTATATTTGCAAATATCGAGGCTGAGAACATATCCAACAAAACTTCTTTTCTTTCTCACAACAACATAGGCTGGACTGAGAGAGAGCGACTGGTCCAAAGTCACCCAGCTGGCTTTGAAAGCTAAGGCAGGATTAGAACTCAGAGTCTCCTGCTGATTGGCCCAAAGTCACCCAGCTGGTTTTGAAAGCTAAGGCGGGATTAGAAGTCAGAGTCTCCTGGTGATTGGCCCAAAGTCACCAGGGCTAAGGCGGGATTAGAACTCAAAGTCTCCTGGTGATTGGCCCAAAGTCACCAAGGCTAAGGCGGGATTAGAACTCAGAGTCTCTTGGTGGTTGGCCCAAAGTCACCAAGGCTAAGGCGCAAATAGAACTCAGAGTCTTGGGACACTCGCACATGTTAGATCCAGTTTGGTGTAGTGGTGAAAGTGCTGGTTTAGAAAGCAGAAGATGGTTAGTTCTAATCCCACTTTAGACATAAAAACCTGCTAGGTGGCATTTAGGCCAGTCCCTCTCTCTCTCAACTCAGCCCACCTCACAGGATTGTTGTTGTGGGGAAAAGAGGAGGAGGAGGAAAGAGTACGAGGTTTGTTCCCCACCTTATTTCTAAAATAAATGATGATAAAAGTGGGGTGCCCATAAATAAATAAATAAATTGCAGCTCTGATCCTTTTCCACGCTACTGTCATAACCTCTCTGGGTTATCCGTTCGAGAAAGGCTAAATTCTGGCTAAAATAAGACTTCGCCATCTCCCTTCCTGCAGCACTCAGACGTTAAACCGAAAGAGGATGTCTGGGAATATGCTCCTCTCTATGGCTGGAGGTTCCACCTCCAGAGGGAACCAGATGACGTTTTTCGGCGACGTTGTTGGCGCAGGAAACTTGCCCCGGTGGCACCCAGCCTGGTGGCACCCATTTTCTACTTGGAAGGCTCCTTGGTAAGAGAAGGCATAACCAGGGTTCTCCAGAGGGTGGGTCAAAAAAACGGCAGTGATGAAAAGGGGACGGACTTCAATTACATGGTTGCAACCTCCATCTTCACATCCTGGGGATGTCCTTGCCAAAAGGTAAAGGTAAAGATTCCCCTCGCACATATGTGCTAGTCGTTCCCGACTCTAGGGGGCAGTGCTCATCTCCGTTTCAAAGCCAAAGAGCCAGCGCTGTCCGAAGACGTCTCCGTGGTCATGTGGCCGGCATGACTCAACGCCAAAGGCGCACAGAACGCTGTTCCCTTCCCACCAAAGGTGGTCCCTATTTTTCTACTTGCATTTTTTTTACGTGCTTTCGAACTGCTAGGTTGGCAGAAGCTGGGACAAGTCACGGGAGCTCACCCCGTTACGCGGCACTAGGGATTCGAACCGCTGAACTGCCGACCTTTCGATCGACAAGCTCAGCGTCTTAGTCACTGAGCCACCGGGTCCCTGCCAAAAGGAGAAGCCCAATTCAATCTTTTGCTTTCTCAAAGTTGCATTATAATAAATAGATAGATAGATAGATAGATAGATAGATAGATAGATAGATAGATAGATAGACAGACAGACAGATGATGGATCATAAGATAGATAGATAGATAGATAGATAGATAGATAGATAGATAGATAGATAGACAATAAACTTTATCTATCCATCTATCTATCTATCTATCTATCTATCTATCTATCTATCTATCTATCTATCTATCTATCTATCTATCTATTATAATGCAACTTTGAGAAACCAAAGATTTTATTTATTTATTTATTTTATTTGTTTTAATTTGTATACCGCCCTTCTCCAGCAGGACTCAGGATGGTGAACAGCCAGAATAAAACAGAACATACAAAATTTAAAAACAGTTTAAAAATAATTAAATATTTTTGGCCACAATTTAAAACAACCCAATTAAAATCAATTCAATTTAACCAAAACAGTGGGATCAAGCCAGCCCAGCTAGATGAAATAAATAAATTTTCAGGGCCCGACAAAAAGTCCGGAGGTCTGGTAGATTGAATTTGGCTTCTCCTTTTGTCAGGGACCCGGTGGCTCAGTGGCTAAGACCCTGAGCTTGTCGATTGAAAGGTTGTCAGTTCAATGGTTCGAATCCCTAATGCTGCGTAATGGGGTGAGCTCCCGTGACTTGTCCCAGCTTCTGCCAACCTAGCAGTTCAAAAGCATGTAAAAACATTTAAGACTGAGGATGAGTCAGCAGGATTATTGCCCTTTAAGAAGCTGCCAATATAAGGGAGGCCATTAGAAGGCGTCACTCTCTCTCCTCGGGTATCTGCCTTGTAGTTCTCCGTGTAGAGTTGAAGAAGAATGATTGCTTGTCTGCCTACCGCTTGTATGTCTGTATAGAGCAGTCTTGTATATAAACCACTGTTTGTAAGACAAAACTTCTGTGTCCTGTATTTTGCTCCTGGGTGATCTCAAAATAGTAGTCACCCTGTGTCACTGCGTTTTTTGTATTTACCAGATGAGCTATTATTTCTGGAGTTTCAGACTTACTGTAGCTTGCCAAGTTTCTTATCAGTAAGCTAACTGCGCATGTCCACATTCTTTCACTTTCTTCTAACTTTCTTTGTTCTCCAGCCAAAAGAGGTCCGGCTGGGAGAGGTCCGGCCGGGAAAGCTTTGCCAAGATGTAACTAATTAGATTAGTAAGAAGTTTTATTTTCTTTATAACAAATAAATGAGTTTTTCTTAGAAAATATATCTTCGGGTTTATTTTCTTAAAGTATGCTTCAAGGGAAAAACCTCAATCCGCATTCTCTAAATCAAGGTGCAATTACCTAAAAGCAGAATGGGATTAATTAGCACCCTGACATGCTGTAAACACTCTGACATCTCTTTTTATTTCAGGGCGTGGAGGTTGGTGGCAGACAGAAAAAGAAAAAACCTGAAGCAGGAAGGAAAGATGAGAAGGAGGAGATTGAACTGGAACTACCAGCTTCCCAAGGTCTCTTGAAGATGAATACTCCTCTTCTCTTCTGCGTCTTCAAGAGTGAGTTCCCAGAACTTTCTTTCTCCAGTTGAGGTCCTTCAAGATGGGGTTGGCCATCACACATTAGAAAACCCAACCAGTAGCGTTAGGGAAGCTTGGCTTATGCAAGGACAGCCACGAAAGGTGTCCAATTGATCCTTTCGAAAACCATCCAATTTAGTAGTGACATCAGTGTCATGAGTTCCTCTTCTGTTGCTTCATTTAAATCTGTTGTGGCTCCGTTACCGGAGGGAGAAGGCTCCGAACATGAAGGAAAGGAGTTGGCCAGGCCTCCCTCTCCAGGACCCTCCTCTCTGGCAATGCCTCAGGTGTCTCCCAAGGGAGAAGAGATCGGCCAGGAGCCAGGTATCTCCTCGCAGTCAGAGAGTGACGGAGATAAGTCTTGGCTGGATCCACGCCAGCGTCGGAGAGACAGGCGTACGCAGCAGAAGAGGAGGCGTGCCAGAGATTAAGCTGAGTCACTGGACCACATCCCGCAGGGGATAAAAGGGGGTGAGGTGGCCATTCAGACTCTGTGACGGACAAAACAAACTACTAGCGAGTAACATTATATCTTTGAAACAACGTTATCTGCTTTGGATTTAATACGGACTGGACTTGACAATTCTTGAACTGTGTGTATCTTGTTTGGGTTTATCTGTCGGAGGAACACCCCCTCCCTCTATGAGTAAAGTTCTTGGCAAGCAGCTACTGGGTTGCTGCCAAGCCTCTTATCGAAAGAATTTGTTGTCTGCCAGTTTTATTTAACCCCTGACTATCTGTTTGTGTGCATGTGTGAGACGGGGACAGAACAAAATCATTGATGAAGATGTTGAAGAGTACTGGGCCTAAGGGTCTGTAAAAATTCTCAGTCCTCCAGGTCATGGTTGCCCCAAAGGTGCTTTTTCAGGAGGCAACTGGATTTTCTTGTTTTTTCTTTTAAAGACGTTTCGCTTCTCATCCAAGAAGCTTCTTCAGCTCTGACCAGATGGTGGGGAATGGAAGGATTTATATTGAGAGGAAGGATTTATATGATGGGAAGCGAAACGTCTTCAAAAGAAAAAACCAGGAAGTCCAGTTGCCTCCTGGAGAAGCACCTTTGGTTCCACCATGACCTGGATGACTGAGAATCTCTACAGATTTTTAACCATATAATTTGGGGTGAAGACCCTTGGAATGGTGTGGGAGTAGGAAGGGATTTCCAGAGGGGGAAAATTGCAGACTACAGGAACCATTAGCTCTGCTCAGGTGACCCTGAGGACACAGATAAACCTCCAAGTGCTTCAATGACCCTCTAAAAGGATGCAAATGACCAGCTGTCTGCAAGGAGTATAAATCCTTCCATTCCCCACTATCCTATCTCGGCTGAAGAGGTTGCAGGAAAAAAATGCTTTTTAGAAGCCTCTGACGATCAGGCAACTCAGCTGGGATCGTCAGAGGCTTTTAAAAGCATTTCTTTTTTTTTCTACAACCTCTTCAGCCGAAGAGGTTGCAGGAAAAAATGCTTTTAAAAGCCTCTGATGAGCCCAGCTGAGCCGCGCGATCATCAGAGGCTTTTTTTTTTTAACTTTTAAAAGCATTTTTTCGGCCAAAGAGGTTGTAGAAAAAATGCTTTTAAAAGTAAAAAAAAACAGCCTCTGATGATCGCACAGCTCAGATGGGCATGGAGGAGGGGGGGCGCAGGGATTTTTGCTACCAGTTTTCCAAACCACCCACCGCCATCGCTACTGGATCGGGCGATCCGGTCCGAACCAGGAGCATTTCACCCCTGACTGTATGGTACAAAGCTATTACAAAATCTAATTGTTTTCCTTCTTGGATATATCATTAGTGTGAACCTAAAAATCCTAAGATTCCCAAAGGGCATTCTGAGAACTGATAAGAGTATCCTTTTGGGAAACTGTGCTAAAGAAGCCGGAAGAAATATTGAACTCATAAAAAAAAATCTTCCTCTTTTTAGACCCAGTGTATTTCCAGTTGCGCTGCTACATGTACCAAGCCAGGGACCTCCTGGGAAGCATTGTAAAAGGGACTGCAGGTAAGCCTCCTACACGCCCAGCCAAGATAAAATTAACCCTATTGTGAACTATTGCAATAGTTCAGCAATTTAACAACTGGTTCAGCCGAAGTGGTGAGAACTGGTTGAATCCCACCACTGGTGCTCCATCACTGGAGGTTTTAAGAAGAGATTGGACAGCCATTTTTCCAGATTGATACCCATGAAAGCTGGTTGGGTGACTTTGGAGCAAACCCTAGGAGATAGCAAGTTCTAGTCCCACATTAGGCAGAAAGTTAACTAGGTGACTTCGAGCCAATCAAGAAGAGATAGTGAGTTCTAGTTCCTAGTAAGCCACAGGGGTAAATTTGGGCCAGTCCCTCTCTTTCAGCCCAACTCACCTCACAGGTGTTGTTGTAGGGGAAATAGAAGGAGGAAGGTGTGTTGGATATGTTTTCCACCTTGACTTATTTGTAAAAAAAATAGTAAAGGCAGGATACAAATTAAATAAGCAAGCGAAGTGAAGTGAGCTTTTGTATCTCTGACAGATCCTGTGGCTCATGTCTCTTTTCTTCATATGAGCCACTGCACCCACATTATCAATGGCACGCTGCACCCATGCTGGGATGAGACTCTTCTCTTTGAAGACGTTTTGATTTATGGAGATCCTCATGGGACCTTGCAGGATCCCCCCATTGTGGCCGTGGAGATCTTTGACTATGATTCAAGCGTACGTATGGGGGGATTTTCAGGGGTGCGCGAGAAGGGAGCAATTCCAAACCGGTAGCAAAGGTAAGTGAAACCCACTACGGATCCTTGATGCGTCTTCTTTGCTCTTGGCCATGTTGTTCATATGTTTATCAGCTTTGTGTCACTTCCTTCTGATAGGCCCGATCGAATGATTTTATGGGAAGATGCATCTGCATTCCAATTGTGTGCCTGGATCTCAATTTAAGAAAGATACCCCGTCTCCAGAAGCATCCTATCAACAAAAACGAAGAGGAGAATGGTTATCTCATGGCTGCTTTTGAGCTTCTCTTGGACAGGAAGGTAAAACAAAAACAAACAAAAAAAGGAGCCACGTTACACATTTTTGAGGAACTGTCACAAGTACTATTAAAAAAAGATATGGAGACTCTAGAAAGAGTGCAGAGAAGAATAAGAAAGAGGATTAGGGGACTGGAGGCTAAAACGTACGTTGAATGGTTGCAGGAACTGGGCATGGCTAGTCTAATGAAGAGAAGGACCAGGGGAGACAGGATAGCAGTCTTCCAATATTTGAGGGGCTGCCACAGAGAGGAGGGGGTCAAGCTATTTTCCAAAGCACCCGAAAGCCAGACAAGGAATAATGGATGAAAACTGACCAAGAAGAGATTCAACCTAGAAATAAGGAATTTTCTGACAGTGAGAACAATCAACAGAAGTTGCCTTCAGAAGTTGTGGGAGCTTCATCCCTGGAAGCTTTCAAGAAGAGACTGGACTGCCATCTGTCAAAGATGATCGGTCCTTTTTCCCAGAAAGCCCTGGCAGTTCTCTAAAAGGAGGAAGGGGATATAATCATGAAGCTGAATGATCTTTTCCAGGTTAAGGACTACAGAAAGCCTCCAGTCCTCCTCAGAGGCCTTCTGTTGATGCATAGATAACTGAAAAAAATATATGAAACTTCGATATATATATTTTTTTTGGTTTGGATGATTAGAATGATTTTGTTGTGGTGGAAATGGCTTCTGTTCTGCCCCAGCTACGAACCCCAAAGAACGCAGCACACACAAAGTCCATTCAAACCTTAGTTTACTGAATAAACCAGTCTTTTACAACAATGGATGTTAATTAATTGCATTCAAGAATTCAAAGAATAATACTGAAACCTTACTATGGTTGGCAGAATGCCCAGAAGCAATTTGCAGGAAGCTGATAAGATAAGCAAGGCAAGACACAAAGGTATGTGAACTACGTTGTTTCCTGCAAATTGCTTCAGTCAGCGTTCCTCCTTAAATAGGCTAAGGGAGTGGCCAATTAGCTCCAAGCCTTACTCTCGAGGAGACCTCCTCCTGAGGAGCCACTCCTGCCTTTTGGAAGCTCTGCGCGCCCGTGCATCTTGAAATATTCAAGCAACTGGCTTAAAATTTTAATGGGTTATTTTAAGGGTAATGGGTTTTAATGTTTAGGGAAGCCAACTCGATTTAATTCTGCTTTTAAATTATTTTAAATTTTATATTGTATGTATTTTAATTTTGGCTGTTCACCGCCCTGAGTCCTTCGGGAGAAGGGCAGTATAGAAATTTAAATAATAAATAAATAAATAAATATTTAGAAATGTAAAATAGAGGTTGATTCTGTAATTCTACTGTGATGAAAAAATAAGTCAGATGCTCTCTGTGTCGATGGAGATTCTCAGCCACCCAGGTCGTGGTTGTCCCAAAGGTGCTTTTTTTTCCAAGAGGCAGCTGGACTTTCTGGTTTTTCTTTGAAGACGTTTCACTTCTCATCCAAGAAGCTTCTTCAGCTCTGACTGGATGGTGGGGAATGGAAGGATTTTCACCATCCAGTCAGAGCTGAAAAAGCTTCATGGATCAGAAGCGAAACGTCTCCAAAGAAAAACCAGAAAGTCCAGTTGCCTCTTGAAAAATCAGAAACCAGTATGTTTTTTTCTTATTTCTTTCTGCATTTTTTCTTTGTCTCATGGCAGAGACCCAAACACCAGCTGGCCTGCGGGAGGCACGCACGCATGCACGGCGGAGCTGAACTGGGGCGACGGCTCGCGTGCCCACAGAGAAGGTGCTGTGTGCCACTTCTGGCACGCGTGCCATAGGGTTGCCATCATGGCCCTACGCCATTTCAGACAAGTGACTGTCCACTCTCCTTTTTAAAACCTCCAGTGATGAAGCACCCACAACTTCTGGAGGAAGGTGCTCTACTGGTTAATTGTTCTCACTGTTAGGATGTTTCTCCTTAACTCCAGGTTGCTTCTCTCCTTGAGTAGTTTCCATGTCCAGTCCCTCTTGAATTCCATTAAACCTTATCAAGCGCCAATTTAGTGCCGACTGGTAGTTGACTAGATTCTTATCTATAGGCTTGAACAATAGATCATCTGAACTGGAATTGCGAGTCATCCCGATTCTTCGCACCTTGACGTGTGTGAATATCTCAGGAGGATGGTTCATGTGTCTAGCGCTCTCATCTCAAAGCCATGCTGCCCAACTTCAGGAAGGATTCCCTTTTCTTCTTCCAGGATGGATCCATGGGGAAACTTCCTCCTCCTACTTGGAAAGATGGTGTTTATACAATCCCTAAAGGAATTCGGCCCATTTTGCGGCTGATGGCTGTGGAGGTGAGCTTGTGAAACAGTTCAGGGGGCTCCAGACATCTTAGTTGGCAAGAAATTTCTCCACAGGAGAACGGAGGAATGGTGACAGGCCCAGCAATCCAGTGATATGAGAGCCTTCATCTCTTACTTATAACCATTAATTTGTAGCTTTCTGTCTGTCTGTCTGTGTATCTGTCTGAGAGAGAGAGAGAGAGAGAGAGAGAGAGACAGAGAGATACAGAGAGACAGACAGATAGACAGAGAGACACAGAGAGAGTGACAGACAGAGAGAGAAAGACTCTCTCTCTGAGAAAGACAGAGGGAGAGACAGAGAGAGAGACAGAGAGAAAGAGACACAGAGAGACACACACACACACACACACAGAGAGAGAGAGAGAGAGACAGAGACAGAGAGATACAGAGAGACAGACAGATAGACAGAGAGACACAGAGAGAGTGACAGACAGAGAGAGAAAGACTCTCTCTCTGAGAAAGACAGAGGGAGAGACAGAGAGAGAGACAGAGAGAAAGAGACACAGAGACACACACACACACACACACACACAGAGAGAGAGAGAGACAGAGGGAGAAAGACAGAGACAGAGAGAGAAAGTCACAGAGAGAGAGACAGAGAGAGAAAGACACAGAGAGAGAGAGAGCGAAACAGACAGACACACACAGAGAGAGAGAGAGGGAGGCAGAAAGACAGAGACAGAGAGAGAGAGAGACAGAGACACAGAGAGAGAGAGTGGGGAGAAAGACAGAGAGAGAGACAGAGAGAGAAAGACACACACACAGAGAGAGAGACAGAGAGAGAGACAGAGACAGAGACAGAGACAGAGACAGAGACAGAGAGGGGGGAGAAAGAAAGAGAGAGACAGAGAGAGACAAAGACACAGAGAGACACACAGAGAGAGAGACACACAGAGAAAGACAGAGAGAGAGAGAGAGAGAGAGAGAGAGAGAGACTCTGTATTATATACGTGGAAAGAAGGATCAAATAACTACAAACCTATATATATATATATATATATATATATATATATATATATATGTGTGTGTGTGTGTGTGTGTGTGTGTGTGTGTGTGTGTGTGTGTGTGTGTGTGTGTGTTTTCTCAGGTTTTCGCGGGTGTTTGTATGTAGGTCTTTGGTTATTCGGGTCTTCTCCCACGTAAAATTGGAAGTGTCTTGGCGACGTTTCGACGAAGTCTCATTCGTCATCTTCAGGCTGGTGTTCTCGGCTTCGTGCTTCCAGGAGCAAACTCCTGGAAGCACGAAGCCGAGAACACCAGCCTGAAGATGACGAATGAGACTTCGTCGAAACGTCGCCAAGACACTTCCAATTTTACGTGGGAGAAGACCCGAATAACCAAAGACCTACATATATATATATATATATATATATATATATATATATATATATATATATATATATATATATATATATATATATATATATATATAATTATAGCAAAGTAATATTTGTAAAAACATGGTGACACTTAGCCCTCGAACCCAGATAAAGCCTTAATCTTGCATCAAGGAATCAAGAAATATGTATAATAAATCAGTATGGAAAGTGGGGAAACAATGAAAGCTACTGTAGACATACAGTATTTAACAAGACAGGGAAAATTCAGTCATTCAGCAAATCGACAAAATTTTAAAAAAATGTGTTTCTAAATCTCCCCATAGATTCTTGCCTGGGGTCTTCGAGACATGAAGAATTACAACCTGATGATTGTGAACAATCCCAGCCTCATCGTAGAGTGTGGAGGGGAGTCCATTCAGACAACAACCATTAGGAACTTCCAGGAATACCCGAATTTTTCAATCAACGTCTATCTCATGAAAGTGGTGAGTGACATGAGCAAAGCTTAAGAAACTGAGGGAAGGGCAGAATACAGGCAGTCCTTGGTTAACGGCCACTTCTTCGGCGATCGTCCGAAGTTGTGACAGCACCAAACGAGTGGTATTTACAACTAGTCCTCTAAACTCTGATTGCCGCTGCACTCCATGGTCGTGTGATGGCAATCCAGGCACTTGGCAACCAGCTCACACCACAGTTGCAGGCAGCATTGCAGTGGTGGGTTTCAAATTTTTTTACTACCGATTCTGTGGATGTGGCTTGGTGGGCGTGGCGGCATGGCTTGGTGGGCGTGGCAGGGGAAGGATACTACAAAATCCCCATTCCCACTCAGTTATGAACTGTGTTATCTCAGAGGGATCGCCCCCTTCGTTGACTCTCTTGAAAAGGTTTTATTTATTTATTTATTTATTAGTCATATTTCTATGCCGCCCACTCTCCGAGGACTCTGGGCGGCTTACACCAAAGACAGTATACTAAATAGCATATTGGCCCCCAAAATCTGGGTCCTTATTTTACCCACCTCGGAAGGATGGAAGGCTGAGTCAACCTTGAGCCGGTGAGATTTGATCCACCGATCTGCTGAACTAGCAGTCAGCTGAAGTAGCTGCAGTACTGCGCTCTAACCACTGCGCCACCTCAGCTCTCGCTTCCTTTTTCCACCTTGACTTTCTGCAGTACCTGCCTGTGGACGAAGATTATTCCCCTCCCATTGAGCTGAAGGTGATTGATCACCGAGATTTTGGATATAAGCCAGTGGTGGGACAAGCAACAGTCAGATCTCTGAGTCAATATTACTGCAATCCGTTGGAAGAAAGCAAAGTCCACAATTTACCGCCCCGAGGTATACTTGATAAACGTCTTAATAAGTCAGTTATCAATAAGTTATTCATCAAATAATTTAGGATAATAGGAGCACGAAATAGTCATAAGTATGCGACAGACTGGGCATAGACATAGTCTTAATCCTTTCCATGCTAACTATTTTTTAAAATTTGGATATCATTACTCAGATGAACTCTTAAAGTTGAATTGGCACAGTCAGCTCAAATTTGGGTGGGGGGGGCTTGCAGTCTATCTACAACTAAGGTTAGGAGAAGCCAGTTGAGGTACTGGAAGTTTCACAAAAGCTCTCCTGAACTTTCTGAAGGAGAAAAAGAGATCACTCATTGGACTATATCTCCTAAAAAAGATGAATTCTGTTCCTGCTCAAATGTTTATGAATTTTCTCAATGTGTTTCCCCCCACCCCACCCCAAAACAGTCACTAAAAAGGTGAAGACGAAAATGGTAAGTATCCTTATTGTTTGGTACAACAATCATCATTTTGTTTCTTTTCTTCTTTGTGATGGGACCTCTTGTTTAGCAGAGAGAGAGAGAGAGAGAGATAATAGAGATAATAGATAGAGATAGATAGATAGATAGATAGATAGATAGATAGATGATAGATAGATAGATAGATAGATAGATAGATAGATAGATAATAGAGAGAGATAATAGAGATAGAGATAGAGAGATGAGGGAGAGAGAGATGAGAGAGAGAGAGAGAGATAATAGAGATAATAGATAGATAGATAGATAGATAGATAGATAGATAGATAGATAGATAGATAGATAGATAGATAATAGAGATAATAGAGATAGAGAGATAGAGATAGAGAGATAGAGAGATGAGGGAGAGAGAGATGAGAGAGAGAGAGATGAGAGAGAGAGAGAGATAAGAGAGATGAGAGAGACAGAGATGGAGATGGAGAGAGAGAGAGATGAGAGAGATAGATAATGATATATATAGATAGCTAGAGAGGGAGATGATAGATAGATAGATAGATAGATAGATAGATAGATAGATAGATAGATAGATAGATAATAGATAATAGAGATGATAGTGATGATAGTGATGATAGAGATAGAGAGATAGAGATAGAGAGATGGAGATGGAGAGAGAGAGAGATGAGAGAGAGAGATGAGAGAGAGATAAGAGAGATAAAAATTCTGACTGGCCTTGCCCCTGTCTATTCTCTGCCTCCCGAGTCCCAGCTGATCGGGAAGAAATGGAAATTTTGCAGTATCTTTCCCCTGCCACGCCCACCAAGCCACGCCCACCAAGCCACACCCACAGAACCGGTAGTAAAAAAATTTGAAACCCACCACTGGATTAACAGAATAATTCGTCATCATCATTAACATCACCATCATCAAATAAAAACTCAGTTGACCGAGTTTCACGTTTAATGAATAAAGTATGTAATAATAAATAATTAAGATTAATTCCACTGCTTCTTAACAGAAATTGAGCAGCTTTAAATTATGGTCATGGAGGAAAACAAAAGAAAAGAAAGTAAGTCAAGATTTCATTTTGACATTGCTGGGTTTTTGTGACACAAATACCTCCATATTTGCAGATCTCCCCAAATATGGATCCTGGGTTTTTTTCCCCTACCCAAGCATTTCCTTGGAGATTTTTTTTTTTTTAAATTTTGATTTATATGCCGCCCTTCTCCGGAGACTCAGGGCGGCTTACAATGTGCTCAGCAATAGCCTTCATCCTTTTTGTATATTTATACAAATCATCTTATTGCCCCCACTACTGGGTCCTCAATTTACCTACCTTAGAAAGGATGGAAGGCTGAGTCAACCTTGAGCCTGGCGAGATTCGAACCTGCAGTAATTGCAGGCAGCTGTTCTTAATAACAGGGTGCTTTAGACCACTGTACTACCAAGGCTCCTTATTTTGCTACCTGAGAGAGAAAGGCCAAGGGTGATGTCCCCAAATCAAGAGGGGAAGTCAAGTATTTCCCCATGTTAAAATTGCACTTGAGGTAGGAAGCCCTTATTCGAACATTGCTTTCCATGACAGGGCTCAAAACCTGGCAACTTTAAGACTTATGGACTTCAACTCTTAGAATTCCTCAGCCAGCTGTGACAGTTGGACTATGATCTGATTGGACCATGTGATGGACTCATGGGGGAGTCCAAAGAACAAACTTTACTTTTAACATGGAGAAAAACCACAGAAGTCGGTTCAGAGTCGGCTTTTCACCAGATGTGCCAATATGACATGCCTAATAAATCTATACTTTGAGGAGCGTGCCTGCCTCAGGGTTTTGATTGTGTTGGGTGTCTTACTTGGAATCCTGACAGTCAATGCAAGGAAGTCTTTTTGACTTAGGTTCAGGGGTGGGCTGCTGGGGGTTCGCAAGGGTTCGGGAGAACCTCTAGCTAAGATTCTGTACAGTTTGGAGAACCGCCAAATCCCACTCCGGGCTGGCCCCGCCCCACCCCGCCCACCCATCCCCTCCCAGGACACCCCACGCGGCCCGTTTTGGATGCAGGTAAGTGCAGGGTGCATGCGGAGTCTTGGGGAGGGTGAAAAATGGGCCTATCAGAACTTTGGGAAGGCCAGAAACAGGCCTGTTTCCAGCCTCCAGAGGGCCTCCAGAGCCTGGGGAGGCTGTTTTTGCCCTCCCAGAAGCTTGAAAAAAGCCTCCGGAGCCCGGGGAGGGTAAAGGCCATGCCCACCATGGCCACGCCCACCCGGCAACTGGGCAGAGAACCCCCTGCTAAAATTTTTGAAGCCCACCCCTGCTTAGGTTGGAAAGAAAGCCAGCCCAAAGATGAAGTACAGATCATTCCATTTGGGAAAACATGGAGAGGGCCATGACCAAGCTCCTTTCTTTCCTTTTTGACAGACCGATGAGGAGGAGGAGGAGGAGGAGGAAGAAGAAGAAATTGATTGGTGGAGCAAGTACTATGCCACAATGGGAGATTTATCAAAGAGCGGACATTATCTGGAAAAGGGTTATGATAGCATAAAGGTGTGCTTTTAAGAGAACTATCATAACAATAGGGGGCAGGCAAACCATTTTCACAGGAAATACCAGCTCCCAAGTTCCCTCAGAGACTGTAGGTGACTCAACTGTTTTTCACTTCATTAAACTCCCACCAAAAAGATCTCCACTTTCCTCTGAAGCTTGGTGCTGGTCTCCACATCCAATGAATTTGAATATTGTAATACAAATATTCCAACTGATTGTTTAATAATCTACAATAATTACATCTGCAATATTGAAGATGTAACAGTACAAATAGATGTACTACATCTACAATGTTGTAGATTTAATAATCTACAGTACAAATATTCCAACTGATTGTTTAATAATCTACAATAATTACATCTACAATATTGAAGACGTAACAATACAAATGGATGTACAACATCTACAATGTTGTAGATTTAATAATCTACAATACAAATATTCCAACTGGATTGTTTAATAATCTACAATAATTACATCTACAATATTGAAGATGTAACAATACAAATAGATGTACTACAATGTTGTAGATTTAATAATCTACAATATAAATATTCCAACTGATTGTTTAATAATCTACAATAATTACATCTACAATATTGAAGACGTAACAATACAAATAGATATACTACATCTACAATGTTGTCGATTTAATAATCTACAATACAAATATTCCAACTGGATTGTTTAATAATCTACAATAATTACATCTACAATATTGAAGACGTAACAATACAAATAGATGTACTACAATGTTGTAGATTTAATAATCTACAATACAAATATTCCAACTGGATTGTTTAATAATCTACAATAATTACATCTACAATATTGAAGACATTATTATATTATATTGAATATTAACAATACAAATAGATGTACTACATCTACAATGTTGTAGATTTAATAATCTACAATACAAATATTCCAACTGGATTGTTTAATAATCTACAATAATTACATCTACAATATTGAAGACATTATTATATTATATTGAATATTAACAATACAAATAGATGTACTACATCTACAATGTTGTAGATTTAATAATCTACAATACAAATATTCCAACTGGATTGTTTTATAATCTACAATAATTACATCTATAATATTGAAGACATTATTATATTATATTGAATATTAACAATACAAATAGATGTACTACATCTACAATGTTGTAAATTTAATAATCTACAATACAAATATTCCAACTGATTGTTTAATAATCTACAATAATTACATCTATAATATTGAAGACATTATTATATTGAATATTAACAATACAAATAGATGTACTATATCTACAATGTTGTAGATTTAATAATCTACAATACAAATATTCCAACTGGATTGTTTAATAATCTACAATAATTACATCTACAATATTGAAGACGTAACAATACAAATAGATGTACTACATCTACAATGTTGTAGATTTAATAATCTACAATACAAATATTCCAACTGGATTGTTTAATAATCTACAATAATTACATCTACAATATTGAAGATGTAACAATACAAATAGATATACTATAAGGTTGTAGATTTAATAATCTACAATACAAATATTCCAACTGATTGTTTAATAATCTACAATAATTACATCTACAATATTGAAGACGTAACAATACAAATAGATGTAGTACATGTACAATGTTGTAGATTTAATAATCTACAATACAAATATTCCAACTGGATTGTTTAATAATCTACAATAATTACATCTACCATATTGAAGACGTAACAATACAAATAGATGTACTACATCTACAATGTTGTAGATTTAATAATCTACAATACAAATATACCAACTGGATTGTTTAATAATCTACAATAATTACATCTACAATATTGAAGACATTATTATATTATATTGAATATTAACAATACAAATAGATGTACTACATCTACAATGTTGTAGATTTAATAATCTACAATACAAATATTCCAACTGGATTGTTTAATAATCTACAATAATTACATCTACAATATTGAAGACGTAACAATACAAATAGATGTAGTACATCTACAATGTTGTAGATTTAATAATCTACAATACAAATATTCCAACTGGATTGTTTAATAATCTACAATAATTACATCTACAATATTGAAGATGTAACAATACGAATAGATGTACTACATCTACAATGTTGTAAATTTAATAATCTACAATACAAATATTCCAACTGGATTGTTTAATAATCTACAATAATTACATCTACAATATTGAAGACGTAACAATACAAATAGATGTACTACATCTACAATGTTGTAGATTTAATAATCTACAATACAAATATTCCAACTGGATTGTTTAATAATCTACAATAATTACATCTACAATATTGAAGACGTAACAATACAAATAGATGTACTACATCTACAATGTTGTAGATTTAATAATCTACAATACAAATATTCCAACTGGATTGTTTAATAATCTACAATAATTACATCTACAATATTGAAGACGTAACAATACAAATAGATGTACTACATCTACAATGTTGTAGATTTAATAATCTACAATACAAATATTCCAACTGGATTGTTTAATAATCTACAATAATTACATCTACAATATTGAAGACGTAACAATACAAATAGATGTACTACATCTACAATGTTGTCGATTTAATAATCTACAATACAAATATTCCAACTGGATTGTTTAATAATCTACAATAATTACATCTACAATATTGAAGACGTAACAATACAAATAGATGTACTACATCTACAATGTTGTAGATTTAATAATCTGCAATACAAATATTCCAACTGGATTGTTTAATAATCTACAATAATTACATCTACAATATTGAAGACGTAACAATACAAATAGATGTAGTACATCTACAATGTTGTGAATTTAATAATCTACAATACAAATATTCCAACTGATTGTTTTATAATCTACAATAATTACATCTATAATATTGAAGACATTATTATATTATATTGAATATTAACAATACAAATAGATGTACTACATCTACAATGTTGTAAATTTAATAATCTACAATACAAATATTCCAACTGATTGTTTAATAATCTACAATAATTACATCTATAATATTGAAGGCATTATTATATTGAATATTAACAATACAAATAGATGTACTATATCTACAATGTTGTAGATTTAATAATCTACAATACAAATATTCCAACTGGATTGTTTAATAATCTACAATAATTACATCTACAATATTGAAGACGTAACAATACAAATAGATGTAGTACATCTACAATGTTGTAGATTTAATAATCTACAATACAAATATTCCAACTGGATTGTTTAATAATCTACAATAATTACATCTACAATATTGAAGACGTAACAATACAAATAGATGTACTACATCTACAATGTTGTAGATTTAATAATCTACAATACAAATATTCCAACTGGATTGTTTAATAATCTACAATAATTACATCTACAATATTGAAGACGTAACAATACAAATAGATGTACTACATCTACAATGTTGTAGATTTAATAATCTACAATACAAATATTCCAACTGGATTGTTTAATAATCTACAATAATTACATCTACAATATTGAAGACGTAACAATACAAATAGATGTACTACATCTACAATGTTGTAGATTTAATAATCTACAATACAAATATTCCAACTGGATTGTTTAATAATCTACAATAATTACATCTACAATATTGAAGATGTAACAATACAAATAGATGTACTACAATGTTGTAGATTTAATAATCTACAATACAAATATTCCAACTGGATTGTTTAATAATCTACAATAATTACATCTACAATATTGAAGACGTAACAATACAAATAGATATACTACATCTACAATGTTGTCGATTTAATAATCTACAATACAAATATTCCAACTGGATTGTTTAATAATCTACAATAATTACATCTACAATATTGAAGATGTAACAATACAAATAGATGTACTACATCTACAATGTTGTAAATTTAATAATCTACAATACAAATATTCCAACTGGATTGTTTAATAATCTACAATAATTACATCTACAATATTGAAGACATTATTATATTATATTGAATATTAACAATACAAATAGATGTACTACATCTACAATGTTGTAGATTTAATAATCTACAATACAAATATTCCAACTGGATTGTTTAATAATCTACAATAATTACATCTACAATATTGAAGACGTAACAATACAAATAGATGTAGTACATCTACAATGTTGTAGATTTAATAATCTACAATACAAATATTCCAACTGGATTGTTTAATAATCTACAATAATTACATCTACAATATTGAAGACGTAACAATACAAATAGATGTACTACATCTACAATGTTGTAGATTTAATAATCTACAATACAAATATTCCAACTGGATTGTTTAATAATCTACAATAATTACATCTACAATATTGAAGACGTAACAATACAAATAGATGTACTACATCTACAATGTTGTAGATTTAATAATCTACAATACAAATATTCCAACTGGATTGTTTAATAATCTACAATAATTACATCTACAATATTGAAGACGTAACAATACAAATAGATGTACTACATCTACAATGTTGTAGATTTAATAATCTACAATACAAATATTCCAACTGGATTGTTTAATAATCTACAATAATTACATCTACAATATTGAAGACGTAACAATACAAATAGATGTACTACATCTACAATGTTGTAGATTTAATAATCTACAATACAAATATTCCAACTGGATTGTTTAATAATCTACAATAATTACATCTACAATATTGAAGACGTAACAATACAAATAGATGTACTACAATGTTGTAGATTTAATAATCTACAATACAAATATTCCAACTGGATTGTTTAATAATCTACAATAATTACATCTACAATATTGAAGACGTAACAATACAAATAGATATACTACATCTACAATGTTGTCGATTTAATAATCTACAATACAAATATTCCAACTGGATTGTTTAATAATCTACAATAATTACATCTACAATATTGAAGATGTAACAATACAAATAGATGTACTACATCTACAATGTTGTAAATTTAATAATCTACAATACAAATATTCCAACTGGATTGTTTAATAATCTACAATAATTACATCTACAATATTGAAGACGTAACAATACAAATAGATGTACTACATCTACAATGTTGTCGATTTAATAATCTACAATACAAATATTCCAACTGGATTGTTTAATAATCTACAATAATTACATCTACAATATTGAAGACGTAACAATACAAATAGATGTACTACATCTACAATGTTGTAGATTTAATAATCTGCAATACAAATATTCCAACTGGATTGTTTAATAATCTACAATAATTACATCTACAATATTGAAGACGTAACAATACAAATAGATGTAGTACATCTACAATGTTGTGAATTTAATAATCTACAATACAAATATTCCAACTGATTGTTTTATAATCTACAATAATTACATCTATAATATTGAAGACATTATTATATTATATTGAATATTAACAATACAAATAGATGTACTACATCTACAATGTTGTAAATTTAATAATCTACAATACAAATATTCCAACTGATTGTTTAGTAATCTACAATAATTACATCTATAATATTGAAGACATTATTATATTATATTGAATATTAACAATACAAATAGATGTACTACATCTACAATGTTGTAAATTTAATAATCTACAATACAAATATTCCAACTGATTGTTTAATAATCTACAATAATTACATCTATAATATTGAAGACATTATTATATTATATTGAATATTAACAATACAAATAGATGTACTATATCTACAATGTTGTAGATTTAATAATCTACAATACAAATATTCCAACTGGATTGTTTAATAATCTACAATAATTACATCTACAATATTGAAGACGTAACAATACAAATAGATGTACTACATCTACAATGTTGTAGATTTAATAATCTACAATACAAATATTCCAACTGGATTGTTTAATAATCTACAATAATTACATCTACAATATTGAAGACGTAACAATACAAATAGATGTAGTACATCTACAATGTTGTAGATTTAATAATCTACAATACAAATATTCCAACTGGATTGTTTAATAATATACAATAATTACATCTACAATATTGAAGACGTGACAATACAAATAGATGTACTACATCTACAATGTTGTAGATTTAATAATCTACAATACAAATATTCCAACTGATTGTTTAATAATCTACAATAATTACATCTACAATATTGAAGACGTAACAATACAAATAGATGTAGTACATCTACAATGTTGAGGTTTAATAATCTACAATACAAATATTCCAACTGGATTGTTTAATAATCTACAATAATTACATCTACAATATTGAAGACGTAACAATACAAATAGATGTATTACATCTACAATGTTGTAAATTTAATAATCTACAATACAAATATTCCAACTGGATTGTTTAATAATCTACAATAATTACATCTACAATATTGAAGACGTAACAATACAAATAGATGTAGTACATCTACAATGTTGTAGATTTAATAATCTACAATACAAATATTCCAACTGGATTGTTTAATAATCTACAATAATTACATCTACAATATTAAAGACGTAACAATACAAATAGATGTACTACAATGTTGTAGATTTAATAATCTACAATACATCTAAAATACATCTAAAATATTCCAACTGGATTGTTTAGTAATCTACAATAATTACATCTACAATATTGAAGACGTGACAATACAAATAAATGTACTACATCTACAATGTTGTAGATTTAATAATCTACAATACAATTATTCCAACTGGATTGTTTAATAACCTACAATAATTACATCTACAATATTGAAGACGTAACAATACAAATAGATGTACTACAATGTTGTAAATTTAATAATCTACAATACAAATATTCCAACTGATTGTTTAATAATCTACAATAATTACATCTACAATATTGAAGACGTAACAATACAAATAGATGTACTACATCTACAATGTTGTAGATTTAATAATCTACAATACAAATATTCCAACTGGATTGTTTAATAATCTACAATAATTACATCTACAATATTGAAGACGTAACAATACAAATAGATGTACTACATCTACAATGTTGTAGATTTAATAATCTACAATACAAATATTCCAACTGGATTGTTCAATAATCTACAATAATTACATCTACAATATTGAAGATGTAACAATCCAAATAGATATACTATAATGTTGTAGATTTAATAATCTACAATACAAATATTCCAACTGATTGTTTAATAATCTACAATAATTACATCTACAATATTGAAGACGTAACAATACAAATAGATGTAGTACATCTACAATGTTGTAGATTTAATAATCTACAATACAAATATTCCAACTGGATTGTTTAATAATCTACAATAATTACATCTACAATATTGAAGACGTAACAATACAAATAGATGTACTACATCTACAATGTTGTAGATTTAATAATCTACAATACAAATATTCCAACTGGATTGTTTAATAATCTACAATAATTACATCTACAATATTGAAGACATTATTATATTATATTGAATATTAACAATACAAATAGATGTACTACATCTACAATGTTGTAGATTTAATAATCTACAATACAAATATTCCAACTGGATTGTTTAATAATCTACAATAATTACATCTACAATATTGAAGACGTAACAATACAAATAGATGTACTACATCTACAATGTTGTAGAGTTAATAATCTACAATACTATAAGGATACTTAGACTAGAGAATAAAGATCACACAAACATACACAGAGAAAATAAAGAGTGTTCCAACTGTTTGTTTGTTTTTTAAAATAATTTGCTCCCAGATCTACAACTGTGAGTTGGAAGAAGTTCCCGAATTCCACGGTCTCCAGGATTTCTGTCAGACCTTTCAGCTGTACCGAGGAAAAGTCCAAGATGATGATCCTGTGGTTGGGGGAGAATTTAAGGTGAAAACATGACCCCAATTCCCCTCTCTGGCAAAACGCCTGAGGAAATTCACCCAGGAAATCTGGATTTCTATCCGTCCTGATCTCTCTGCTTCTCAGTTCAAATCTTTATTAAGTCATTCGCATGCAGGATACAGAAATCACATTAATTAAAATAAAATACAAAAGACTCAGAATAGAAGAGAGCTGGAAGGGACCTTGGTGGTCTTCTTGTCCCCTGCTAGAGCAGGAGACCCTATACCATTTCAAGCAAGTGGCTGTCCAGTCTCTTCTTTCAAACCTCCAGTGATGAAGCACCCACAACTTCTGGTGGCAAGTTGTTCCACTGGTTAATTGTCTTCACTGTTAGGGAATTTCTTCTTAGTTCTAGGTTGCTTCCCTCCTTGATTAATTTCCATCCATTATTTCTTGTCTTGCCTTCTGATGCTTTGGAGAAGGCAAGCTGTTTCACTGGAACATGAAGAAAATGAAGGAGATAGATAGATAGATAGATAGATAGATAGATAGATAGATAGATAGATAGATAGATATGGATGGATGAATAGATGGTAGGTAGGTAGGTAGGTAGGTAGGTAGGTAGGTAGGTAGGTAGGTAGAGATGGATGGATGGATAGATAGATAGATAGATAGATAGATAGATAGATAGATAGATAGATAGATAGATAGATAGATATGGATGGATGAATAGATGATAGGTAGGTAGGTAGGTAGGTAGGTAGGTAGGTAGGTAGGTAGGTAGGTATAGATAGATAGATAGATAGATAGATAGATAGATAGATAGATAGATAGATAGATAGATAGATAGACAGACGATGATGGATGGATGGATGGATGGATGGATGGATGGATGGATGGATGGATGGATAGATAGATAGATAGATAGATAGATAGATAGATAGATAGACAGATGATGATGGATGGATGGATGGACGGACGGACGGACGGACAGACAGATAGATAGAGATAGACAGGAGAGAGACAGAGAGAGAGAGATTCTAAAATATCTAAGAAGGGTTCAAATCAAACCTACAGCATAAAGTGTGAGATTCTGTGGAGTACTTGCCTGTAGACAGAGAGATGAAGCCAAATTGATCTGATAATAGCATTTTAAGATAAAACAAATCAGAATGACCAGGCTGTTTAATGAAAAGTGGAAATAATAACTCTTTGCGTGGCTCCTGCTTGGAGAGGACAGTAGAGAAGAACATGTTCCAATGAACGGCTGCTAGTGACTTATCGAGGGCTTTTCATTTTTATGTTGATGTGTCCAGATCTCCCAATTCTTTAATAACCCGTGGGAAAATTCCAGCAGCATTGAGTCAGGGGAACAATATCATTTGCTCATTTGCTCAAAATCGCATGAGTTTGTCTCGGGGAAAGAAAAACAGTAGTGGTTCTCCTTGAAGCCTCCTCTGAACCAAAGCCTTGTTCTACAGGGGCTTTTCCGGATCTATCCTCTGCCAGAAGATCCCAGAATTCTACCTCCGCCACGTCAGTTCCAGGAGCTTCCTGCCAATACTTCCCAAGACTGTCTGGTTCGCCTTTATATCATCCGAGCTTTTAATCTCCAGCCAAAAGACCGCAATGGATTGGTAAACATCTTTTCTTCACTATTTTTCTGCAGTACTAAAAAGTTTTCTTCCAGAGATACCACTTGGTAGAGATATTCAAGGTAAAATTCGGTCTAGTGGTGAAGGCACCAGGCTAGAAAGCAGGAGATTGACTATAAGTTCAAGTACCTCCTCAACCATGAAAACCAGCTGGGTGATTTTGGGCCAATCACCAAGAGATGGTGAGTTCTAGTTCCGCCTTATGCATGAAAATCAGCTGAGTGATTTTGGGCCAATCACTAAGAGACAGTGAGTTCTAGTTCCGCCTTATGCATGAAAATCAAGTGGGTGATTTTGGGCCAATCACCAGGAGAAGGTGAGTTCTAGTTCCACCTTAGGCATGAAAACCAGGTGGGTGATTTTGGACCAATCACCAAGAGATGGTGAGTTCTAGTTTCACCTTAGGCATGAAAGCAACCTGGGTGACTTTAGACCAATCACCAGGAGAAGGTGAGTTCTAGTTCCACCTTAGGCATGAAAGCCAACTGGGTGACTTTGGGCCAATTACCAGGAGAAGGTGAGTTCTAGTCCCTCCTTAGGCATGAAAGCCAACTGGGTGACTTTGGGCCAATCACTAAGAGACATTGAGTTCTAGTCCCGTCTTAGTCAGCTGGGTGACTTTGGGCTAGTCATTCTCTCTCTCTCTGTCTCAGCCAAACCCACCTCACAGAATTGTTGTTGTGGGGAAAAATAGGAGGAGGAGGAAGGCGTGTTGGATACGTTCATTGCCTTGAGTTATTTGTAAATAATTTTGCACCCCTGTACAGTGCGACCCCTACGTCAAGATCAAGCTAGGGAAAGAAAGGATGGCTGACCGAGAAGACTATATACCCAACACCCTGGATCCTGTGTTTGGAAGGTCAGTCTAGCAAATTGGATCTGATTGCTTCGTTGCTCAGCTGACCAGCGTTAAGCCATGTGGGTAACCATAGTTTGGGACTGCAGAATATGCTGGATACTACTCTTCCGTAAGGAGCAGATTGCCATGTTCCTCTCAAACCTGGTTAACTAATTTGTGGTGATAGTGAGAGAGAGGGAGAGAGAGGGCGAGAGGGAGGGAGAGAGAGAGATGATGATGAATCTTATATGATAAATGATAGATAGATAGATAGATAGATAGATAGATAGATAGATAGATAGATAGATAGATAGATAGATAGATAGATGATGGATCATATTAGATAGATAGATAGATAGATAGATAGATAGATAGATAGATAGATAGATAGATAGATAGATAGATAGATAGATAGATAGATAGATAGATAGATAGATAGATAGATGATGGATCATATTAGATAGATAGATAGATAGATAGATAGATAGATAGATAGATAGATAGATAGATAGATAGATAGATAGATAGATAGATAGATAGATAGATAGATAGATGATGGATCATATTAGATAGATAGATAGATAGATAGATAGATAGATAGATAGATAGATAGATAGATAGATAGATAGATAGACAGACAGATAAAATATCTATCTAAATTAGATATCAGCTGGGTTTTTTTGTTATGTCCAATGCAACCTCTTTTTTCATATCATTCTTGTAGCTTGACATTTTTAAATCCACTTAAGATCAATCCTGTTAGATATCACTGTGCTAAACAACTAATTCCCACAACACTGTCAAGCTATTTACTAAACTCAATTACTATTATTCTTCTCATCCTTCCTATTACCTATCTCCTTCTACTTATGACTATAACCTTGTTGCTTGCATCTTTTACGATTATATTGTTTTATTTAGTTTCCTAGAATGATTTTCATTGCTTTAGTATTGTATGACTATCACTAAGTGTTGTATCTTATGATTCATGATGAATGTATTTTATGTACACTGAGAGCTTATGCACCGAAGACAAATTCCTTGTGTGTCCAATCACACTTGGCCAATAAAGAATTCTATTCTATTCTATTCTATTCTATTCTATTCTATTCTATTCTATTCTATTCTATTCTATTCTATTCTATTCTATTCTATTCTCTATTCCTATTCTATTCTGTTCTGTTCTGTTCTGTTCTGTTCTATTCTATTCTATTCTATTCTATTCTATTCTATTCTATTCTATTCTATTCTATTCTATTCTATTCTATATTACTCATTCTTCCATAACACCTTTTAAACAGAGTCTATCTATGGGGCAGATATTCTTAACTTCTGGGTCCATGGTTCAAAATATCCGTTCAATATGTCTAACGTTAAAATATTTTGCTTCCTTCTGTCATTCTAAGTCAGGTTTTAGTGTCGTTCTCCTTTAATTGTTAAAAATTAAAATCAACAAAGACCCACTTATACAAGAGTGCTAAGTTTCTGCTTTCGTGAACAAGGCATTCAAAGGTTTGGTCCAGCCTCCTCTAGCAAAGCATCATTTAAGACTGTTGGGGTCACAGCTCCCAAAATTTCTAGGAGACTATTCTTGCAATGAATTCGGCGAGTGAAGATACCGGAATGGATAGGAATGAGACCCTTATATCTTCTTCTTCTTCTTCTTTTTGGTGGTCTCTCAAGAACATATGAACTCACATGTACCATCCCATTAGAAAAGGACCTGAAGATCTCAATATTTGATTTTGACCTCTTTTCATCTGATGACATAGTTGGGGACACCACCATAGACTTGGAGGACCGACTCATGTCTCATTACGGGGCCAACTGTGGGCTGCCACAGACTTACTGTGTGTAAGTACTAAGGCTATGCGTGAGTAATTCCATCTTTCTCACCCTAGCAGCTTCCAGATGTTTGGGGAGTCATCTCCCAGTAATTCCCAGGAACATCTCCCCAACTTTAGAAGTTCAGGTTGTTTCCATCTACTACATGCAGGAACTGGAAATATCCAAAAAGGACTAGGGGTAGCATGATGGCAGTATTCCAATATTTGAGGGGCTGCCACGGAGATGAGGCCTATTCTCCAAAACACCGGAGGGAGAGAGAGAAGTTACAGATAGAAACTTAACAGAGAGAGATCCAATCTAGAATTAAGGAGAAATTTCCAGAGTGTCAGGGTTCCAACAGATACCCTAATTAAAACATGAGCCTTGAGCCAAACTTCAAAAGAAATCCAATTATTTATTAGGAGCTTCATGTCGGCACGTTCCAAGTGAAGACAACTCTGACCTCACGTAATTTACTGCCCAATCTTGACCCTGTTTCCCCCCTCTCCCCCCAGGGTGTGTCATCAGTCACATTCACCAACGGAGCAATTTTGCGGGTTGTAGAGATCACTCCCCTCCGGCCGCTGTGGGTAACCCTGGGAGACAGCCTTGAGAGATATATGTCTGGAATGTGCTTTTGTTTTTGGTTGCTGTGTTGCTTTGCTAGTTTCTCATCCCCCTTGCCTATGGCAACTCAAGAGCAGGGCAGGGATGATTTGCGAGTTGACACAGAGTGTGAGAACAATCAATGGAGAACAAGCAATGGCTTGCTTCCAGAAGTTGTGAATGCTCTGTCACTGGAGGTTTTTAAGAAGAGATTGGACAGCTATTTATCTGGAAGGGAATAGGGCCTCCTGCTTGAGCAGTGGGTAGGACAGTAGACCTCCAGGGTCCCTTGCAATTTGGTTATGCTGTACTGAAGTGATAGCTTCAAGAAAAAGCACAGTCTTTCTGAAAATGCTCTCTACAAACATTGTTTGATACCTTCTCTCTCTTGCAGAGCTGGCCCCACACAGTGGAGAGATCAGCTTCTTCCAAGTGAACTCTTGGAAAATCATACTCAGGCCAAAAACTTGCCTCAGACAGATATAAGTGAAGATGGTAGCAAAGCCGTCTTCATGGGTAGAACTTATCTGCTCTCTGACTTTGGTAAGTTTCCATGCAACTTTCAGTCCTGTACTGTTCGGGGCAGTGTGTCTCAACCTTGGCAGCTTTGTATGGACTTCAACTCCCAGAATTCCCATTCTGGCTGGGGAATTCTGGGAGTTGAAATGTGCATAGCTGAAATGATGTGTTTCCTTGTGGTCACCAAAAATGTACTTGATTGAAGGTGTTGTTACCTTGAGACCGTGTCCCATTTTATTCATTTGTATCATGCCTATTATTTTTACAAGTACGTCAAGGCAGTGAACATATCCAACATGGCTTGTTCTTCCTATGTTCCTCATAA
Source organism: Pantherophis guttatus (assembly GCF_059756535.1). NCBI lineage: Eukaryota > Metazoa > Chordata > Lepidosauria > Squamata > Colubridae > Pantherophis > Pantherophis guttatus. Next base: position 2,473,483 of record NC_142071.1, read on the forward strand.
CAACAACCCTGTGATGTGGGTTGGGCTGAGAGAGAGGGACTGGTTCGAAATTACTCAGCTGGCTTCCATACTCAAGGCAGGACTAGAACTCACCATCTCCCGAATCTGAAAGTTTCCAGGTTTTCCCCACCCAAAGGAAAGTTCAAGTCCCTGCCCAACATCCACATGTCCATCACATGGTCCAATCCAAGCACCGTCCCAACTGGAGATGCCTCCCAGTTCCAACCTTCCAGGTGCAGGGCAAGATGTCCTTGACTCCCTGAGAAAAGAATGTTATTATGACTACATATCAACCATGCTCCATACAATTTTGTTGTTGTTGTTAGTTGTAAAGTCATGTCCGACCCATTGCGACCCCATGGACAATGTTCCTCCAGGCCTTCCTGTCCTTTACCATCCCCCGGAGTCCATTTAAGCTCACGCCAACTGCTTCATTGACTCCATCCAGCCACCTCGTTCTCTGCCGTCCCCTTCTTCTTTTGCCCTCCATCGTTCCCAGCATTCGGCTCTTCTCCAGGGAGTCCTTCCTTCTCCTTAGGTGGCCAAAGTATTTGAATTTCATTTTCAGGATCTGGCCTTCTCAAGAGCAGTCAGAATTGATCTCCTCTAGGGTTAGGGTTAGGGTTAGGGTTAGGGTTAGGGTCAGTCTCCTCTAGGACTGACCGGCTCCATACAATCCCCCCTCCCAATTTCCCACAGTAATAAACGTGGCAGGCCTGAAGGCCCAATGCAAAAGATGGCTTCCAGCCTGACAAAAAGAAAAGGAACAAACTACATTTTGGAACTTCTTACTTTCACTCAAACCCACCTTCGATATTTTCAGTTTAGATTCTTCCTCTTACCCCCCACTTTTAAAAGTATAGTAACAAATGTCTTGCGTATTCAAAGCTTCGGGGTTGAGTTTGATGGGATTCCGTCTGATGTTTCCTCCTTTCAGAGATCAACATACCTTCACATGGACACCTGGGACCTGCCAAAGAACGTATGGCCCTCCACCTTCTCCGGACATGCGGTTTGGTCTCTGAACACGTGGAAACTCGCACCTTGTATGATTCAGCTCTACCTGGAATTGACCAAGTAAACCTCAATCTCAGTTTTTCACGCTATACTTGTTAGCTGCTAGAAAGAAGAATCAGGCAGTCCAGCAAATCTATCGTTGTGGATATTGTCTTATAAATCCTGTACCTCTCTCCTATCCAGGGTAAACTGCAGATGTGGGTGGACATCTTCCCACTCTACTTGGGTGATCCAGGACCTCCTTTTGATATCACCCCACGGAAGCCCAGAAAGTAGGTGCTGCGAATTTGTGTAAAGTCGGTTTAGATGACTAAACTAAACGTCAGCTGTCACTTCACGCTTGTTTGTGCTTCGGTGATATATGGTGGAGAAGGGGGACGAAGGGGGTGTATAATTGGGAAATCAAAAGTAGGTGCTCTGCCATCTTGAGAAGCTGCTTCAAGGTCACCCAGTTGGAAGAAGGAGGGAGCAGCATACCTGTTGTGGCCCGTCAGCGGCCTGTGCAGATTGTAGCTGATTCTGACAACAAGGAGGCTGGTGTGGTGCTGTGCCAGCAGACTATGCAGCTGGCACTCGAGTCAGACAACGGGGAGGCTGGAGAAGATGCTGGTCTTTTAAGCCTTATGGGAGGGGCCAATAATCTCCTGACCTTACTCCCGAGTCGTCCTCTCTACTTTGGCTACTCCTGCCTTCTGGCAGCTCTTCTCATACATGCACTAGGAACAGGCTCCTCCTGTTCCTCTGCCTCTCTATTGTCAGCCTCTGGAGACTCCGAAGTCCCTACATCACTCCCCGATGGCCCTGGCCCCATCTCTGCCTCCGACGCAGAGCCCTCATCCCGGCCTTCCCCAGCCTCCAGGACTGGCCCATGTTCTTCCTCAGCCTCATGGCTGTTCAACTCTGCTGCCAGCTCCGCAGGCTGCTGGCGGAACCACAACATTTCGCTTCTCATTCAAGAAGCTTCTTCAGCTCTGTCTGGATGGTGGGGAATGGAAGGATAAACCTCCAAGTGGCCTCAACAACCCTCTAAAAGGATGGAAATGACCAGCTCTCTGCAAGCAATATAAATTCTTCCATTCCCCACCATCCTGTCAGAGCTGAAGAAGCTTCTTGGATGAGAAGCAAAATGTCTTCAAAGAAAAACCAGAAAGTCCAGTTGCCTCCTGAAAAAGCACCTTTGGGACAACTATGATCTGGATGACTGAACATCTCTACAGACTTTTAGCCAACTCTATGCTCAAGGGTTGCCCAAGTGTAGCTTCATGGAAGCGTCTTCCTGCCCCCCATCCTCCCAACCAAGAGTCAGAGTGGGGTAGTGGTGGCCTCGTTGAGCTAGGAATGGGAAGATCCATTCAAGTTCACTCTCAACCATTGGAAAGTCTTTGCTCTTCGTTCTAGATACGAACTCCGCTGCATAATTTGGAACACAAAAGATGTGGATCTAGAAGATACCAATATCTTTGGAGACAAGATGAGTGACATCTACGTGAAAGGGTATGAGATAAGTAATCTGGATGGGGAATCCCAGATTCTCAAACAATTATAAGGAATTCATTTCCCCATTCTTAATAGTATATGGTTATTTTTTCTTCCAAGAGGGATGCAGTGGCTCAGTGGCTAGGACGCTGAGCTTGTCGATCGAAAGGTCGGCAGTTCATCAGTTCGAATCCCTAGTGCGGCGTAATGGGGTGAGCTCCCGTTACTTGTCCCAGCTTCTGCCAACCTAGCAGTTCGAAGACACGTAAAAAATGCAAGTAGAAAAATAGGGACCACCTTTGGTGGGAAGGGAACAGCGTTCCGTGCGCCTTTGGCATTGAGTCATGCCGGCCACATGACCACGGAGACATCTTCGGACAGCGCTGGTTCTTTGCCTTTGAAACGGAGATGAACACCGCTCTCTAGAGTCGGGAACGACTAGCACAGATGTGCGAGGGGAACCTTTACCTTTATTTTTTCTTCCAGAGAAAGAAAGCGGTTGCACAATATTCAAAAATAGTAACATAATACAGGGAGAGTTTCTTAATTTCTTCTGAAACTAAAGGAGACATAACTCTTCCCATCTCTTCAGCATCTGAGCTGGGAGAAGAGACACAGAGAAAGCTCATGTTGATCCATCACTCTGTCCCTCTCCTTTTTTCTGATCTTATCTTTCCTTCGGCAAAGACCTCGATCCTGCTTGATCCTCTTCTTTGCATCCTTTGAGTCAGGGGTGAGATTCAAACATTTTAGCAACCAGTTCTCTGCCCAGTAGCTGGTTGGGCATGGCCATGGTGGGCGTGGCCTACTCGGCCTCCTGCACCACAGCGGGGGGGGCATTTTCACCCTCCCCAGGCTCCGTAGGCTTTTCTCAAGCGTCCGGGAGGGTGAAAACAGCCTCCCCTGGGCTCCGGAGACCCTCTGGAGGCTGGAAACGGGCCCATTTCCAGACTTCCGGGAGGCCTGTTTTTCGCCTTCCCAGAGCCTCCGTGTGGGCCCCGCACTTACCTGGCATCCAAAATGGGCCGTATGGAGACTCCTAGGAGGGGCAGGCAGGATAGGAGGGGCTAGCCAGTCCTTGCAACTACCAGTTCAGTGAAACAGATGTAAGATTAGCATCCGGTTCACGCGAACCGGCTGAATCCCATCCCTGCCTTGAGTGCCATTCCTGGATTCCTACTTCTACTCCTCTTGCCTTGTTCATCCCACAACCCAAAACCATCACTTCTCCTGTGAGAAATGGAGAATCAAACCGGTCATTGACGGGAGCGCCCTTTCTACCACCATCAAGGTCCTTTCACGCGTTTCCACACAACCTACATACCAACAGAGAGTCCATGGACATTGCCGCTTTTCATTTCTTGTCTACGCCTGCTGGCCAGCACTCCAACCCAATTACATAACGCACCCTTCATGAAATCCGTCCCCACTTTTGAGTTGACTAAAAATGTTTCTGTCCTTCTCCTTTACTTTGGTCCCAGATGGATGGATGGCCAGGAGGAAGACAAGCAAAGAACTGATGTCCATTATAGGTCCTTGGCAGGAGAAGGCAACTTCAACTGGCGATTCATATTCACGCTGGATTATTTACCCATGGAGCAAGTTTGTGTCCTCACTAAGAAGGTAGGGTATAAGCTAGCTTTTAGTTCCCTTTCTCTCTCCCCCCTTTCTCCCTCTCCCTCCCTCCCTCTCTCCCTCTCTCCTCCTTTCTCTCCCTCTTTCCCCCTCTCTCTCCCTCTCTTTCTCTTTCCCTCCCACTCTCCCTCCCTCTCTCTCTCTCCTTCTCTCTCTCCCTCCTCCTTTCTCTCCCTTTCTCTTTCTCTCTACCTCTCCCCTCCCCCTCTCCCTCTCTCTCCCTCCCTCTCCCTTTCTTTCTCCCTCCCTCTCTTCTCCTTCTCTCTCTCTCCCTCTCTCCTCCTTTCCCTCTCTTTCTCTCTGCCTCTCTCTCCCCCTCCCCCTCTCTCTTTCCCTCTCTTTCTCTCTCCCTCCCACTCTCCCTCCACCTCTCTCCTTTTCTCTCTCCCTCTCCCTCTCCTCCTTTCTCCCTTTCTTTCTCTCTGCCTCTCCCCTCCCCTCCCCCTCTCCCTCTCTCTCCCTCCCTCTCCTTCTCTCTCTCCCTCTCTCCTCCTTTCCCTCTCTTTCTCTCTGCCTCTCTTTCCCCTCCCCCTCTCTCTCCCTCTCTCCCTCTCCCTCTCTCCTCCTTTCTCTCCCTCTCTCTCCCTCCCTCCCTCCTCCCCTCTCTGTATGTGTAATCTCATTTGCCCTTTATAAAGCCCTTCTGGAGACTGAACTCCAACTCTTTGAAGAACTAGAGTGGTTAAGACACAAGGCTAGAAAGCAGTTGGTTCCATGAGTTCAAATCCCACCTTAGCCATGACATTCAGCTGGATGATTTTGGGCCAGTCCCACCCACCCACCCCTCTCTCTCTCAGCCCAACCCACCTCACAGAGTTGTTGTCGTGGGGAAAATAAGAAGAGGAAGGTGTGTGTTCGATATGCGCACCACCTTGATTTATTTGTAAAAATAGCAAAGATGGAATGCAAATGAATAAGGTAGAAACTTAAAGATAACACCAGAAACAAGGTTGCAAGGGGTTCCTTGGTGCTATTAGCCATAGCTTCTTTCATTATTATTATTTTTTTAATTTCCCAATTTCACTTTTAGCTGTGAAAATTCCTGGTGATCTCTATCTAAGTGTTAGCCATTATCTTCCAAGCCCAGAGATGATGAAATGCTGCCACCTTCTGAGACACACCAGGAAAGCTCGGCCATAACATACTTTCTAGTCTTTTTCTAAGCAGCAGGAGTGCAGGGGGTCCTTGACTTGCAACAGTTCAGTTTAGTGACCGTTCCAAGTTACAACAGTGCTGAAAAATGTGACTTATGGCTGGAAGGAAGGAAGGAAGGAAGGAAGGAAGGAAGGAAGGAAGGAAGGAAGGAAGGAAGGAAGGAAAAAGGAGGAGGGAGGAAGGGAAGGAAGGAAAAGAAAGAGAAAGAAAGAGAAAAGAGAGAAAGAGAGAAAGAGGGGGAAAGAAAAAAGGAAGGAAGGGAGGGAGGGAGGAAGAAGGGAAGGAAGAAGAGAAAGAAGGAAGGGAAAAAGGAGGAGGGAAGAAAGGAAGGAAGGAGAAAGGGAAAGGGAAGGAAGGAAGGGGAAAGGGGAGAAAGCAAAGAAGGAGAAAAGCAGGAGGGAGGGACGAAGGAGAAAGGAGAAAGGGAAGGAAAGAAAGAAGGAGAAAAGAGGGAAGGAGGGAGGATGGATGGATGGATGGATGGATGGATGGATGGATGGATGGAAGAAGGAAGGAAGGAAGGAAGGAAGGAAGGAAGGAAGGAAGGAAGGAAGGAAGGAAGGAAGGAAGGAACTATTGTCCTGTAATAATGTTAAGGATTGATAGCGCAATTTTAGTTCTTTCTTCCGATCGATCTGATCAAAGCATCTTCTCTGGAAGCATCAGTTTTGACACTTGCTTGGTTCAACTATTTCATTTATCTACCCGTTTCTATCACACCTTTCTTCCCAGGCATTCGAGGGGACGTCCATTACAATCTCTCCTTCTTAGCGCTTTCCTTTTATACACCATTTTCCTCCCTTCCGTTTTTTTTTTTCTTGCAGCAACATTTTTGGAGCCTGGATGAGACCATGCAGAAAGTACCTCCAAAACTGATCATCCAGGTCTGGGACAATGATAAATTCTCAGCTGATGATTTCATAGGTGAGATTTTTGAACGGGGTGATGGATCTTGGGAATACAGTTTTCTACTGCTTCTCAACAAGATTTCCCTCTCGGCATATTCATTTTGTATGAAAGCAACAAAAAAAGAAACCACTTCAAACCATTTTTCCTTTAGTTTGAACTTCCTCCTTCATTTTTTTCGTGATCTTCCACCTGTTACTTCTTGCCGTTCTTCCATGCCTGGCTTCAGGCCATTCAATGTACCTAGCAGGGCTGCTTAGCTCTTTGTGTTACCTTCTGTGAACCATCCGATCTGTTGTGGCCCCCAGCCCCTCCAGCAGCCGAATCAGAGGAGGAGGAGGAGGAGGTGTGGGAGTCGCAGCCAGCATCATGGCAACCTGAGAGCTCCGAGGGGAAAGAAGGAATAGGAATAGGAATAGAATTAAGAATAATAGGATAGAATAGAGTGGAATGGAATGGAATGGAATAGAATAGAATAGAATAGAATAGAATAGAATAGAATAGAATAGAATAGAATAGAATAGAATAGAGTAGAGTAGAGTAGAGTAGAGTAGAGTAGAGTAGAGTAGAGTAGAGTAGAGTGGAGTGGAGTGGAGTGGAGTGGAGTGGAATGGAATGGAATGGAATGGAATATAGAATAGAATAGAATAGAATAGAATAGAATAGAATAGAATAGAATAGAATAGAATAGAATAGAATAGAATAGAATAGAATAGAATAGAATAGAATAATGAAGGATGGAATAGAATAGAATAGAATAGAATAGAATAGAATAGAATAGAATAGAATAGAATAGAATAGAATAGAATAGAATAGAATAGAATAGAACAGAACAGAACAGAACAGAATTTTTATTGGCCAAGTATGATTGGACACACAAAGAATTTGTCTTCGGTGCATAGGCTCTCAGTATACATAAAAGACAAGATACATTCGTCAAGAATCATAAGGTACAACACTTAATGATAGTCATAGGGTACAAATAAGCAATCAGGAAACAATCAACATCAATATAAATCGTAAGGATACAAGCAACAAAGTTACAGTCATGCAGTCATAAGTGGGAGGAGATGGGTGGTGGGAATGATGAGAAGATTAATAGTAGTGCAGACTTAGTAAATAGTTTGACAGTGTTGAGGGAATTATTTGTTTAGCAGAGTGATGGCATTCGGGGAAAAACTGTCCTTGTGTCTAGTTCTTCTGGTGTGCAGTGCTCCATAGCGTCGTTTTGAGGGTAGGAGTTGAAACAGTTTATGTCCAGGATGCGAGGGGTCTAGTAAATATTTTCCCAGCCCTCTTTTTGACTCGTGCAGTAGACAGGTCCTCCATGGAAGGCAGGTTGATAGTAATTGTTTTTTCCTGCAGTTCTAATGATCCTCTGAAGTCTGGGTCTGTCTTGTTGGGTTGCAGAACAGCATCATAGAACAAGGAAGGGTTGGAAGGGGCCTCGGAGGGCTTCTAGTCCAACCCCCTGCTCAAGGCAGGAGAGTTTACACTTTTGTTCCTCCCATAGGCAATCTGGAAATGAACTTAACCAGCATCCCACGACCTGCCAAGCGGCCTCGGCATTGCAGTTTGAAAGTCCTGCAGGACGATAGCGGCAAGTCCAGCTCGTCCGCTCCTTTTCGCCGACGGAGACAAAAATGCATTTCCTTGTTCACCCAAAGAAATATGAGAGGCTGGTGGCCTTGCATTGTCTTCGAGAAAGACAAGCCACGAGTGTCCGTAAGTCAGGAAGAGATTGGAGATGGGAGTCTTGCTGTAGTAGGGTATCTCTAAAACATCCAATTACAGGTAGTTCTTGACTTACAACAACTCATTTAGTGACCGTCTGAGGTTGCAACAGCCCTGAAAAAAGTGACATGACCTTTTCCCACCCTTGCAGTATCCCCATGGTCGTGTGATCAAAATTCAGAGGTTTGGCAATTGACTCGTACTATGACGGTGAAAGTGTCCCGTCATCTGACAAAGTCAACAGGGAAACTAAATTCATTTTATCAACTAACTTCATGGTTGCAGTGGTTCGGTTGACAATCGTGGCGAGAAATGTGATCAAACGGGCAAAACTCACTTAGCAAATTGTTCATTTCACTTTAGCCACAGACATTTAGGGTTCAGCTGTGGTCATAAGTCAAGGACTATCTGTATGCCATTGGATATTTGATTCTCTAGGGTAAGATTGAAATGTCTCTGGAGTTGCTGACCGATTTGGAGGCCGACGAATTGCCAGCTGGGAGAGGACGAGAAGAGCCCAACGCAAACCCCTTTCTGAAGCCACCAGAGTAAGATCAGAACACGGGAGGGTCCTGTAATATAAAACCTGGCGGAGGGATGATCCTCAGAATCGTGACTCCTCTCACCTTGAGACAATACGGAAGGAAGCTGTAAGCCTTACATCACCATTCATAGGGATTGGCAGATTTTTGAGGGAGGAAAGTGTTCCAAAGGTGCTTTTCCAGAAGGCAACTGGACTTTCTCCATCTGTGTTTTTTTTTTCCCTTTGAAAACATTTTGCTTCTCATCCAAGAAGCTTCTTTAGTTCTCTTTCTTGGGAGAAGTTGGCCCTGATTTCTTGGTCGTTGGGAGAACCTGAAGAAGCTTCTTGGATGAGAAGCAAAACATTTTCAAGGGGGTCCAGTTTGCAATAGCACTTAGACTTATATACCGCTTTACAATGCTTTACAGCCCTGTCTAAGCGGTTTACAGAGTCAGCCTCTGGCCTCCAACGATCTGGGTCCTCGTTTTACCTACCTCGGAAGGAAGGAAGGCTGAGTCAACCTGGAGGCAGTCGGGATTGAACTGCTGGCAGTAGGCACAGTCAGCCTGCAA